>NC_092412.1:13681352-13992698 GCF_040894005.1 Engystomops pustulosus | reverse complement strand
ACATACAGTCGGCTATGGATAAAAACTACCAACATCATAGATATTCATTGCTTATATAATACATTGTCAGATAATCTGATGAGAATCCAACAACCAAATACTAAACAGAAGTCATCAAATCCTTAGAAACGATATTGTTCTACTTCCAGGACATAAGAGGATTGTGTAACCAGAGATTCCCATCTCACCCCAGAGCCTAACAGTCCTAGAAAATGGCTGAAATAAGTGGAGGAAGTCGCGTTCAGCCACATATACAGGACACCTATAACATAACCACCATCCAGGTACATGGCCAGCTGTATACTTCATGCTTAGTGAGATAGAATTTCAATCTATTCCCTGGGAGGGACTGTCCTTTAAGTGAAAATAAGTCCACAAGGAAAACAATCACTCTGCCTCAATATCCACTAAAAACTGTAAAATGAGTCAAATACTACAAAAAAGGGGTTTATTCTGGGATAAATTGGAATTTTAGCTGAAAAATGTAAGTTCCTACAGGTCCGGTTCTGTTATATTATCTGTTCAGGGTTTTATCCCATCTTGCACCTCACTCTAGCGCTGCTGATAAATCCTGGAATAATTCTTCCCAGTGATCGTAATAATAACCAGGAGGAGAGAAGTTTCTGGATTTCATTCAGTTCTTCCATTTATAAACCTCCAGTCACTATATATCCAGCCTCAAATGTCTGAGGAGAGGAAACATCCAATAATATTCCTCGGAGCCTCATAGTAACACAACATGTGGGTACAGACGGATGTGACTGGAGGAGGAGACCAGAGACAGATGAGCCGGTGTCTATGTCATCTCCATCTCCTCCCCTGGATGTGACCTCTCCCTGCAATGTATAAGGGAAGAATAACCCACAAGATACATGAAAGGCTCTTACCCTCCTCTGTCACTGATGAGGGGATTTCCTCTCCGCTCCTCCTTCCACCACAACTTTCCTGGAAAGATCCAACACGAGGGACATGGGAAAACAAGGAGAGGTGTCCAGAGATTATCTTATATCCAAGTGATGGACAAAAACTTCCAGAAGGCGGGAACTTAGAGGAAATAATCTCCTGCAGGAAGAGACAGAATCAATTTTAATCCAATTATTTTACAAGTCAACTTCAATGTTACCGTTATATTACTGTATAAAACAATGGGGCTTATTTACTAACGGTCGCGGATCGCACTTTAGTCGGTCTGTTCACCATTTTTGGGATTTACGCAGCTGTGACAGGTATTTACCAGGTGTCTGCGCTGGTATTGTGTTGAACACGATCGGATTGTGGCGCAGCTGTGTTATATTTCTTGCACCGGGGGGGGGGGGGGCGGTGCCATCGGACGATCCAACTGGGGGGCGGTGCCATCGGACGATCCAACTGATTCGGACTGAGCGCGGGATTTAAGTTTTAGATTGTGTCGCAAGACCAAGCACTTACATGCACCAGGAAGAAGAAGGTGAACTCCATCAGACCTCAGCGAGGAAGCGACACATGGGGCGATATCGGGCGCACAATCTTAGTGAATCGCAGAGTGCCTTATCGTCGGACAATGCATTTTCGGGGAACTCGCTGGACCGGGTAAGTATATGTGCCCCAATGTGATCCGGTCCTGTGGTGCAGACTGTGCTCTTGGACACCAGGGGCATATTTATCATACGCAGGCGCTCATTCAAGTGCCAGCAATAATCGTGGCGCAGAGGTCCTGATAAATATGCCCCCACGTCCTAGTTTATTCTATTATTCTGCTCTGAACTGATGCTCTTTCCCAAAATCTTTATGAAAACTAGAAACCATCTATTGCTTTGACCCACCACAGTAACCATCAACATCATCCCATAGATCAGTGATGGCTAACCTTTGGCACGGGTGCCAGAGGTGGCACTCAGAGCCCTTTCTGTGGGCACTCGGGCCATCACCAGATATGACTCCAGGTACCTTCCTGCAGTCCCAGACAGCCCAGGACTTGCTGTGCACAGAGCTATTTTAAAGTGACAGCTCTACCTGGGACTACTTTCTGCTTTATTGGTGTCCTCAGGTGCTGGTATCAATGAAAACTGTGACAGAGAAGGGAGTATAAATCACAAATTAAATTTCTGTGTTGGCACTCTGCGACAAATAAGCGGGTCTATGTTGTAGTTTGGGAACTCGGTCTCTAAAAGGTTCTCCATCACTGTCATAGATCTTCCGCCCACTGCTGCTGGAGGAGGTTAGTATAAAGTTTAATTATATAAATCAACAAAGGATTTCTGGGAATCTCAGCTCCATCTACCTGATGATCCTCTGGACAATCTTGAGAATATTCAGGACTGGGACATCTCTCTGGTGGATTTCTCTGACTGGATCCATCTATAGGAAATATACACAGTGACTGATACATTGTCTATATGTGATGATGAGATGATGGAGGAGGTGACCTCACACCTGCTCTGTCCTCTATAATCAGGAAGGTCTCCTCTTACCTGGTGATGTGAGGGGCTGGTGGTCCTCCATCATGATGTCCTTGTACTGGTCCTTGTGTCCTTCTATATACTCCCACTCCTCCATGGAGAAATAGACAGTGACGTCCTGACATCTTATAGGAACCTGACACCCACAATGACACAGTCATCACCCAGACACCTCCCTTGTGTTATTGTACAATGTCCCAGCATTCCCGGCAGCGCTCACCTCTCCGCTCAGCAGCTCAGTGATCCTGGAGGTAAGTTCTAGGATTTTCTGCTCATGTATCAGTGAATGAGGTGGAGGCTCGGTGATGGGGCTCTGGGTCCATCCTCCTGACACACGGGGGGTCACACACTCACCAGACGACTTCTTCATTAAAGTGTAGTCCTGTAGATAAGGAAACACTGATCAATATATAGAACCGGATAATCTTTCATATTTAGAATTATTTCATAGTGAGAATGGTGATGTCCTCTGCGTCACTCACCTCCCCTCTTATCCAGGGAATGATCTCCAGGGTTAGCTCCAGGATCCTGGCCGCCATCTGGTTTCTGTCCTTCTCAACTCCTGGTGGACCCTTCACCATCATGATGTCCTTGTACTGATCCTTGTGTCCTTCTATATACTCCCACTCCTCCATGGAGAAATAGACAGTGACGTCCTGACACCTTATAGGAACCTGACACCCACAATGACACAGTCATCACCCAGACACCTCCCTTGTGTTATTGTACAATGTCCCAGCATTCCCGGCAGCGCTCACCTCTCCGCTCAGCAGCTCAGTGATCCTGGAGGTAAGTTCTAGGATCTTCTGCTCATGTATCAGTGAATGAGGTGGAGGCTCGGTGATGGGGCTCTGGGTCCATCCTCCTGACACACGGGGGGTCACACACTCACCAGACGACTTCTTCACTACTGTGTAATCCTGTGTATGGGGAGACACTGATCACTACATAGATCCTAAGAATCCTTCACCTCTCCAGTCATTTCCCGCTGTTATTCCTAGAGATAAGAGCCGTGTCCTGGGAGACTCTCACCTCTCCGGTTATCAAGAAGATCATCTCCAGGGTGAGCTCCAGGATCCTTTTATGTATCTGGTCTCTATCATGGACCATCATCCTTCAATGGAAATTCTGTCTGTGAGGCTTCTGTATGTAAGGAATCTGAGCGAAAATTAGGAGGACAGAGGATAAATTAAATTTGGAAGAACATCTTACAGTATTCTAGTTTTCATTGACACATAAATGACAGAGAACATTCCAATGAACCATACATTTAGCTGGAGAGTATAGTAGAATACAGATAATGTCTCGATATCCAGTAGCGAATGTCTAATAAGCAGCCAAAAACCTCTCACCCCAACCAAACCGGCTGAATGAAAGAGGGAGCATTGCAAAGCCCAGGATAACAACCTCCAAGCACATATGTAGTTATCACATCTTTAAAGACCCAAGCTGAAATAGAGGTCAGATAACAAACATACAGCGGTCGCAAACCAGGTACATTATGCAAAATAAAATTGACCAGGCAATGCCTGTCTGAGACTAAAACGAAAACAAAACAAAAAGAGAGGCAAAACAAGAGGACGGCGTCTCGTGTATTATCGTAGGATAAATGGGAATATGTAAATTAAATTGAAATTAAAATATCCAAGGGATATGTATAGAGAGGGAGGGTATGGACGGCTGAAACCCTCTCCACACCATCTGAAATAGCATTTACACATACTGATTTAAAACCTCGATCTACATTTTACCCCACCTACCACAAAGGGGGTTTCATTGACACCTTTTATACCTTAGTCACCACAGATATCAGTAAACTTATGAGTTCTGAAAAAGAAAAAGAAAACCAGTTGAAAAGTATAACCAACAACAGGAGTAGGACCCCCCAACCACTTACCAAGAACGATAATCTCACAAGAGGAGAACGACGTGCTCTTACCGACTTGGCTAAAAACTCAGAGATAGTTATAAAATTGGCAGATAAGGGTGGGGGGGGATTGTCATTCTGGACAGAGAGTCTTACATCTTAGAAGCTACACGTCTTTTATCAGACACAGAATTTTATATGAAAATGGATCACAATCCTACAAATTCGTTCAATAAAAAATTGGAAACCTTTATGAAAAGAGGTTTCAACGAAGGCATTTTAAACAAAAACGAATTATCCTATCTAATAATTCATGAACCAAATACTCCGTTGTTTTACTATTTGCCGAAAATTCACAAAAGTATCACTAACCCACCTGGCCGACCCATTATTGCGGGAATAAACTCAATCACTTGAAATCTATCGCATTACATTGACCTTTTTCTGCAAAAATATGTTCTAAATTTGAAGTCTCACATCCAAGACACAACTGACTTCATTAATGTCACTCTAAAATATCCATGGCAAAATACATACCATTTTTTAACCATGGATATTTGTTCTTTGTATACTAACATCGATCATAATCTCGGTATACAGTCAGTCAAATATTTTCTGGACAAAGCAGAGTTTTTGGATATTGAAATCTTTCCCAATTCAGACAACGTACTCAATACCCGAACGTTTTTTAAATCAGTAGACAGCAACAGTTATTTAGATTTCTCTAGTGCACACTTCCGAAAATGGCTGTTAAACGTCCCCTATGGACAGTTCAAAAGACTAAGAAGAAACTGTACCAGAGATAATGATTTCTCTGAACAATCAAACCAACTGGCCAGAAGATTTAAAGACAAAGGTTACCCTAGACAAATTATTCAAAACTCAAGGACCAAAGCAGAGTCATTTAATCAGATAGACTGTCTAAACAAAAAACAAACAATAAAACTGAAAAAGACGAGCCAAAATCGAATGACTTCACGTCAAATTTTATCTCCACATTCTCCAAACACTCATCTAAGATCAAACAGATTTTCAACAAACACTGGAACATATTACTCCACGACCCACATCTGGGGAAATCCCTTACTAAAACCCCCAGATTTACCTTTAGACGAAATACCACACTGCGCAATTCATTAGCACCCAGTCGCTTGAGAAAAACTAATAGTCAAGCCAGCAATCCCAAAACAACTTTTTTTCCGGCCCTAAAAGGATCTTTCAAACGTGGGCATGCCCTATGTAAATGTTGTCATTCTATTACACATAGAAAAAAAGAATTTTGTTCCAATGAATGCTTTCCTATAAAAACCTTTTTAAATTGCAGTTCACCCTTTGTGATATACCTTTTGGAGTGTACCTGCGGTTTGCAGTACATAGGGAGAACGACCCAATCACTTAAAAGTCGTTTAAACAGCCACAGGGCCAACATTCAAAAAGGGTTCCCTTGACATGCAGCCACCCTACATGACTGCAACATAGATGACTTTAGTGTCACCCCTATAGAACAAATCGATAACACCTGCCACCAAAGATTCAACAAGCTAAGACAACGCGAAATGTTTTGGATATTTAAACTCAAAACACTAATGCCCAATGGGCTAAATGAAACACTAGAAGATCCTAGATGACATCCTACTAACAGCTTGTGTGTATTGTATACCCTCATTCCACTCCACCTTTATGCTCCTACGGTGGTATATTCTATCTACTATTGCCTTTGTTTTCCGTGTCAGGTTTTGTTTTTTTATGTCCATTTTAATTTATATAGATACCTATACATAAATATTCTTCCCACTGGTATCTCCCTAAGTCTATACCCATGGTCCTTTTTTGTGTTCATTCACCCCACGTGTCATGTACCTAGGTGCTCCAGCACTGAATGTATCCAGCGCACAACGATTGTAAGTCATTTCTTTATACTTATGTTTATTGACATCTAAAAAAAGTTTTTTTTATCATCATCATAACGCACAGAGCCTTTACCAATTGCCATAGAATATTTGAGTTTAACACTCATCCTTTTGCACCAAGACAAACCATGTCAAGCATTGTACGGGCACTGTAGCTTATGATATACTTTTAACCATCGATATGTACTTTTATATGTTGTACGTGCATATTCATATATGTTTGTATATCTATGTGTGTGTATATATATATATTCATATTTATATTTGTATATTATGTATATGTATATGTTATAAATTCAATCCCCTGTTTCTATGAGCCATGTGCCAAATTGGAATATACATTGAAGTAGACTTGTAGAAATAGTTATTGAATATTTTTGAAGTATTTGCTTTTTATATCCCCTATTCGCTGTAATACCTCCCCATTTTATACATTTATTTATTTATTTATTCATTAATTTTTTACCCATATATTTACTATGTATTATGCATTTGTTTTAATATCGTTTAGAGCTATTTCCATTTGTACTTGAAGAAGGGTGTCCCGCCCGAAACGCGTTTACAGTTTTTGGAATAAACAATTTGCACTTACCAGAAGACTCTCTCCATAATAGCGCTGTGCCAGCCTTTTTCTTGGTTTTCTAACCCCATTTTATGTCTGAGACTATGGGGCAGATTTATCAAGCTGTCTGAAAGTCAGAATATTTCTAGTTGCTCATGGCAACCAATCACAGCTCCCCTTTAAAATATTCATGAGCACTGGTAAAATGAAAGCTGAGCTGTGATTGGTTGCCATGAGCAACTAGGAATATTCTGACTTTCAGAGAGCTTGATAAATCTGCCCCTATGTATTTTAAGCAGCATTTCAGTGGAGGTACAGCAGGGGCCGCACACCTTCAGAAATTCGTCCGAACAATCTCTATGTTTAAATACAATGGGGCACATTTACTTACTGGTCCCTGAAAGTGCATTGTCCGATGAAAATGCACTCTGCCGCGATTCACTTAGATCCTGCGCCCGATATCGTGTCCGCTAAGGCGTAGTACAGAGACAGGCAGCACAGGATCAGAGTCAGGGACATAACAGTAGGTCAGTACAGGCAGCAGGGGATCAGATTCAATAACGGAATTGGGGTCACAGCAAGAAATTGCAGAGTAAACACAGGGCATCAGGAACAAGCTTTCTCAATGGCTATAAGGCACAAAGATCCGGCAGAGTGTACAGGGAGAGGCTGGGTTATAAAGGATTCTGGGAATGGCCAGCGCCAATCAATGGCCATGGCTGGCCCTTTAAATCTTTGGGAGCTGGCACATGCACCCTAGGAAACAGGGACACGCGTCCCTGAATGCCGGAGCAGGAAGGCGGCCAGGTGAGTGATACTGTGGGAGCACTGAAGCACAGAGAAGGACACAGGTGAGAACGCAACCCTGAACATGGGTCGCAAGAGCTTTCAGGGGAGGATGGAAAAATACCAGGACCAGTGAAGCATTCAGGTAAGGACTCCGTGCAAAGCTTAACTCCAACCAAACTGTGCCAGGACAGGGCCTGTCTGTCTGCCTTGGCGACTGGGTCAGAGGCGGAGAGGAAGTGGATGCTACCTGCGGTCACAGCGACCATCCCCGCTGGGACGTGCATTTGGAGCGTAGGAGCCCCTCGGGGCTCACCGACTTCTTCCCTTCTGTTCAAGTGGCTGCCAGATCAGATGGAGGCCAGGAGGCATATCTGGGGGAACT
The DNA here is from genome assembly GCF_040894005.1 of Engystomops pustulosus. Lineage (NCBI taxonomy): Eukaryota > Metazoa > Chordata > Amphibia > Anura > Leptodactylidae > Engystomops > Engystomops pustulosus. The sequence goes on along the minus strand of NC_092412.1, from coordinate 13,984,750 downwards.
TGCAGAAGACGTGGGGGTTTCTTCTACTCTCACCACATCATGCCAGGGGGTTCAGGTAAGAGGGCCTGCAATTGAGGACGGAAAGGGTCTTCCCGACAAGGACTCACTGCAGGGCCCATTACCAGCCAGACTGTCTCAGGACAGGGCCTGTCCATCTGCCTTGGTGACTAGGCCAGAGACAGAGAGGAAGTGGACGCTACCTGCGGTCACCAGCGTTGTAGACAACTTAATCCCTTCTGATCAGGTGGCTGGCAGAAGACGTGGGGGTTTCTTCTAGTTTATGCGGCTGCTGAGTAGCCATCAATTGTTGCAACATAGCGGTGACTTGTCCAAGTTGCTGATCTTGCGTGGCAATCTGCTGGGACTACTGGACCACGATGGTGATAAGATCAGCCAGGTCAGGTAGTGGAACCTTGGCTGGATCCATGGCCGGGATCAGTGTGTCAGGCACTAGGGGTAGTGGACCCACTAGACCACCGCGACAATGAAGTGGCACCCGGTTTTCACCAGAGCCCACCGCAAAGCGGGTTGGACTTACAGCGTGACTTTGTACGCGGTGGCGACAAAGGCATAGGACAGAATTGTAAGGCAAGCTCGTGGTCGGGGACAGACAGGTGGTTGAGACAGGCAGCACAAGATCAGAGTCAAGGGACGTGGCGGTAGGCAGCATGGGATCAGAGTCAATAACGGAACCAGGGTTAAACAGCCAGGATCCCAAGTAGCCCAGCTGTCACATATAGCTGAGCTCCCGAAGCGGTCGCAGGACTCTGTTACTAAGTCTGGGTGATAGCGGAGACGTACACGTACGTTGGGATGCGGCAACTGACCGCATTTACTGATGTACATGTATGTCATAATGCGCTATGGGATTAATGAGCAAAAATGAGAATTCCCTGAAGCGATTAATAATGGAGATAGCCCTTGGAAGGGTTGCAGAAGGATTAACCATATATAGAGTGAAATTTTCTGCATATGCACTGACCTTGTTATCCCTAGGACACATACGAACATTCCTGAAAAGCATTATCAGTGCAGATCTGTATGGCTAGGTGTTCAATTGCTACTGCAAAAAAAAGTTGCGAAAGGGGGCACCGCTGCCTCGTTCCTTTATGGAGGCAAAGAGGAAGGTTTTAAACAACCCATTCTACAGAATCAATCCTGTTGCACCCACCACTGGGCCAGTAGGTGTAGACTGGCATTCACCTTGCTCCGGGGGATGGTCATGCTGTAACCAACCTACCCACAAAGTAAGTGTACCGCAAGCAGAAGAAAACTAACCATTGTCTTGTCTTGATGAATAGAGAACCTGAGGATTCAGCCCCGGGAGCGGAGCGTCGCTGCCGATAGGCCTGTTTCCGGTAGCTGCAGATCAGTCCACAGCTCAGAGTAACGTCAAACCCTGCAGGAATGTAAGGAATGTAATGGCCTCTATCAGTGAGAGAAAAAAATATCAAAACTGAATATTGCCGACCTCTCTTGGAGAAACAAAGGCACTACAGTGCCAGTAATACAAAGAGCCACAAAGGACTGAAAAAAGACCAGTGATACGTATCCGGTATGCCACCATATCCGGTATTCCAGGTGTGATGAAAATATACTGTGGGAATACACCAAAATACCATACAATGTGGGAATGAAATAAATGATGCGAGTAACCCTAGGATTCAGTTTATTATGACATTGTTAGATCTTGTTCTGACTAAGAACTATTTTAGGTGCGGAAGAGATTTCTACCTTCAACTACAAGGAACTAGTATGGGCTCATCTGTGGCCCCTAGTTACTCTAATATTTTGATTGGTACATTAATCAAGTTCTCTGTATAATCTGTACTACAGGAGACTAACTTGAAGAAGAGAGAAGGGAAATTGGAAACTACACTGGGGCTCATTTACTAAGGGTCTGAACGCTGCACTTTCGTCGGGTTTCCCAAATATTTCCGATTTGCGCCGAATTGCCCCGGGATTTTGGCCCACGTGACGGGATTGTGACACATCGGCGCCGGCTTTCACGCGACAGAAATCAGGGGTTTGGTCGTCGGACAACCTGATGGATTCAGAAAAACTGCGGAATTTAAAAAAGAATTTGTGTCGCAAGATCAGCACTTACATGCACCGGGACGAAGAAGGTGAACTCCGGCGGATCTCTGCGCAGCAGCGACACCTGCTGGATATCGGGCGCACGGCCTTTAGTGAATCCGGGCAGACCCGAATCTGCGTCGGACAACGCGCCGCGGGAACGCGACTGGACCAGGTAAGTAAATCTGCCCCACTGTGTTCCAAACACAGTAATCGTAATAATATGTTAGGACGTGACAGCTTCCACCCTCCATCAACCTTCATACCAAAGAGTCAGTTTATTAGGGCGAAGAGAATCTGTAGCTCTGAGACAGAGGATCATGAAAATAAAGAGCTTCTTATACGGAAGTTTGTAGAAAGAGGCTCTAAGCAAAAAGAAGTTCGAGGTGGGACTGACAAGGAACTTGGCCTTTTTGGAGCTGTTTCTGATTGTGGTGGTGGTGGTGGAGATTTGGGGTGCCCGGTTTCACAGTAAAAGTGTGATTTCACTGCCATAATCTGGTGGTGCTATGTGCAACGCACGTCTCTGCCGTTGGTGAGGTTGTTGAGGCAGCTTGTGTTTTTATGTCTGTCGTTTAATGCGTGGGTGGTGGCCTTGCATGTCCCAGGGGTTTATAATTCCATTGCTGACGCCTTATCTCGCTTGCAGATCGGTTTCAGCAATTGGCTCCGCCCGCAGGTGAAGAAGGGATTCCTTGCCCGTCGCATCTGTAGGAGATAGCCTTTGAACAGTCGGGTCCTTAATAAGGTGCTTGGGAGGAAACTGGGGGGTTGAGGACTGATGACAATAGTTAGTTTTGCTGTGGAGGGGGTTGACGGACGGATGGTCACGGACGAAGGTTAACAAAGGGGTAACAGGTATAGCGTTTGGTTTCAAATTGCAGGGCATTCGGAATATGACAAAGGGGTTTTTGTTTCAGCAGCCCTTACAGGGTTCAAAAAAGGGGTGGGAGTGAAAAAGGATGGAAGAATGCCAGTATGGTTTTGCCTATTAGAGAAGTTAGGGGGGAAGTTACGATCATTGTGTGTGTCAGATCATGATTTTGTTTGTTACAAGAGCAGGAAGCCAATTGGTGTCCAATTTTTGACCATTTATATTTGTTCTGGGGGTCACAAAGAGCGGTGCTGTGTCCTGAGGGGAGGCAGTTGGGGTTCAACAGGACGGAGGTAATGCTGCAGTGGCTTATTTTTAAGGGGATAAAGTGGGAAAAAGTGTTTCCGTAGTTCTACAGATTTGTAAAGTTAGACAGGTGTCTGGATGTGGTTGTATTTCATGTGGGAGGTAATGATTTAGGGGTTGGCCCAGTTCGGGAGCTGATAAGGGATATTCAGCCGAAATTGAGGGTCGAGTTCCAAGCTCTAGCCATTGTATGGTTGGATGTGGTTTACAAGCGTGAATGGCGGCACATGCATTCGATAAGTCGCCTGAATAGAGCAAGAGTGAAGCTTAAGCGAGCGGTGGATGGTTTTGTATTTAGGAATGGTGGCCTGGGCATTCGGCATCAGGAGCTGGAAGACCGTAATGGTGAATATTGGATTGCAGATGGGGTGCACTTAACGCTGTGGGCTTTGATCTCTGGATGTTGGGCATTCAAGGAGGCATTGAACGGGCACTTGCAGTGGTGGGGGTTGTGCATGCATGAAAGGGGAGTCAAGGCATGTGGGCTGTGGCAGTGGGAGTGAGAAGGTCCTTGGAGTTGGAGGGAGTTGCAAGGGGGAATGGGGGAGAACATGGAGGCTAGTTTTCCCCTGAAGGATGGGCCATGCCGAGGGGTATGGTGGTATGGAGTCCTGCTGGGTGGTGTCCCAGGGAGTCAAAAATTGCAACTAGCCATCTGCAGGAATTGGTGCCCTTGAACTGGAGGTGATGGTTGGGGGTAAGAAAACAATTAGACGAGCAGATTGGCAGGATTATTAATTTATGTTGCATTATTATTACTGTCCGGGGGAGGGGGAAAATGTTATTACATGTTGGGGAGACAAAAATGTTTTATATTTGTTGTATTCTGTAATAAATTGGCTGCGGTGTAAAATTTACTGGGATATCCGGGCCGATCAATACAGGCAATTGTTAGTTTGCACAAGTCGATGTTCACGCTCCATTGAGTATTTGTGTTGAAATTTTGTCTGTTGAAAAATCCTCGAATAAACTTTAATATGGAAAAAAATTGATAATTTCAGAAATTAATAAAGTTACAGTTTTAATTAATGAGAGAAACAACATGTCACTGATTTTAACAACACAAACTAGACAACTAGACAATGTTATTTATTCCCTATAGGGAATAAAATTAAAATAGAATTTAATAAAAAAAGGAAATAGCTATTTTTGGTTTTCTCAGTCTCCAGAATATTTACACATCAGGTGACAAAAAAGTTTGATCAATCTTTATTGAACTAATTAAAACTACAAGTCACTTTACAATAAGAGAAGCCATTGTAGTGGAGGCAGTGATGCTGCAGGAGATGACATGGAGGCACCGGGGCAGGTACAAAACATTCTGGAAGACAATTCAGGCGCATCGGGGAGGAGCGACTCCCGAACACAGATACGTTTACACCTAAACACTTGTGTTCAGAAAGTAGTAACACACGATTTACCGGTTATCAGGACAAAACACATGGTACTAGCTCCCAAATGCAAATTATACCAATCATATGGGAGGGGTGATTGTAAAAATCTTTGATCAACTCCGGCACAGCTTCACTTCTACCGAGACACTGGGGGATGAGCTGCTGACAATGACAGGTGATATGTAACATGTAACAGTCACCTAAGAAACCATCTGTACCGTGATCATATACAATAGGACAATTGTATGGAACAGATCTTCATAGGAACATTGTTCATGATGATTGGTCTGAGCACCGGCCCGTATCTCTAAGCTTTGGATCAACAATCAAGCTCCAAACTGTCCATATTTCTTACTCCATCAATATTAACATGGTTTCTTCACCTTGTGTATTCTCTGGTGTTTAACAAGACTTGAACTATAACTAAAACATTTTCCACATTCATTACAAGAATATGGTTTCTCCCCTGTGTGAGTTCTCTGATGTTTAACAAAATATGATTTGTTGCGAAAACATTTTCCACATTCACTACAAGTAAATGGTTTGTCCCCTGTGTGAATTCTCTGATGTTCAACAAGACTTCTTTTATAGCTGAAACATTTTTTACATTCATTACAAGAATATGGTTTCTCCCCTGTGTGAGTTCTCTGATGTTTAACAAAATATGATTTGTTGCGAAAACATTTTCCACATTCAGCACAAGAAAATGGTTTCTCCCCTGTGTGAATTCTTTGATGTTCAACAAGACTTGTTTTACAGCTGAAACATTTTTTACATTCATTACAAGAATATGGTTTCTCCCCTGTGTGAGTTCTCTGATGCTCAACAAGACCTGTTTTATAACTAAAACACTTTCCACATTCAGAACATGAAAATGGCTTCTCCCCTGTGTGAGTTCTCTGATGTTCAACAAGAGCTGATTTATTACTAAAACATTTTCCACATTCAGCACATGAAAACAGTTTCTCCCCTGTGTGAAATCTTTGATGTTCAACAAGAGCCGATTTGTACCTAAAACATTTTCCACATTCAGCACATGAAAATGGCTTCTCCCCTGTGTGAGTTCTCTGATGTATAAAAAGCTTTGCCTTTTCCCTAAAACGTTTGCCACATTCAGTACATGCAAATGGCTTCTCTCCTGTGTGAATTCTCTGATGTCTGAAAAGATCTTTTTTTGTGCTAAAACATTTTCCACATTCAGTACATGAAAATGGCTTCTCCTCTGTGTGAATTCTCTGATGTCTGAAAAGATCTTTTTCTGAGCTAAAACATTTTCCACATTCCGTACATGGAAATGGCTTCTCCCCTGTGTGAATTATCTGATGGTCAAAAAGTCTTCGTTTAAGGGTAAAACATTTACCGCATTCAGAACATGAAAATGGCTTCTCTCCCGTGTGGGTTCTCAGATGTATAACAAGAGTTGATTTCCGATTAAAACACATCCCACATTCAGTACATGAAAATGGCTTCTCTCCTGTGTGAATTCTCTGATGTCTAGAAAGCTTTCCTTTTACACTAAAACATTTTCCACATTCACTACAGGAAAATGGCTTCTCTCCTGTGTGAGTTCTCTTATGTATAGAAAGAGCGGATTGACGCCCAAAACATTTTCCACATTCAGGACATGAAAATGGCTTCTCTCTTGTATGAATTTTCACAAGTTGATCATGACTTGATTTCTGGGTAAACTGCTTGTCACATGAAGACTTCCTTTGATCTCCATGATTTCCCTTCTCATGTGATTGATTATCTTCTACATTACCATGTAGAGCTGAGGGGGGACGTCCACCGGAACTTCCTTTACTATTTTCTCCTGAAAATTAAGGTCAAGAAATCAATATAGGAAGTTTCCTTTAGATGCAGAAGTGAAGCAACGTGTCAGTAACATACAGGCGGCTATGGATAAAAAAAAAACCAACATCATAGATATTCATTGCTTATATAATACATTGGGGGTCATTTACTAAGGGCCTGATTCGCGTTTTCCCGACGTGTTACCCATATATCTCCGATTTGCGCCGATTTTCCCTGTATTGCCCCGGGATTTTGACGCACGCGATCGGATTGTGGCGCATCGGCGCTGGCATGCACGCGACGGAAATCTGGGGGAGAGGCCGAACAAAAACCCGACGGATTCGGAAAAACCGCCGCATTTTTTAAAAAAAATTGTCGCGGAGCTTGCACTTACCTTCACTAGGAATACGCCGGTGAACTTGAGTGCATTCTGGGGAACTTCAGCGCAGCAGCGCCACCTGGTGGACGTCAGAGGAACTGCCTTAATGAATCCCGGCTGGACCTGAATCCACCGCAGAGAACGCGCCGCTGGATCGCGAATGGACCGGGTAAGTAAATCTGCCCCAATGTCAGATAATCTGATGAGAATCCAACACCAAGTACTAAACAGAAGTCATCAAATCCTTAGAAACCGGATTCTTCTACTTCCAGGACATAAGAGGATTGTGTAACCAGAGATTCCCATCTCACCCTAGACCAGTGGTTCTCAACCTTTGTAATACCGTGACCCCGCAATACAGTTCCTCATGTTGCGGTGACCCCAAACCTGCAAAAATGCAATAAAATAGTGGCCTTGATGGCTTTAGGTAACCCCTGTGTTTTGGTCGTTCGACCCCCGCTGGGGTCACAACCCACAGGCTGGGAAGCGCTGCCCTAGAGCCTAACAGTCCGAGAAAATGGCTGAAATAAGTGGAGGAAGTCGCGTTCAGCCCCATATACAGGACACCTGTACTATAACATAACCACCATCCAGGTACATGGCCAGCTGTATACTTCATGCTTAGTGAGATACAATTTCAAGTCCCCTGGGAGGGACTGTCCTTTAAGTGATTCTTCAAAAACATCAAAAAACGAATCCACAAGGTAAACAATCTACCTCAATATCCCGTAAAAACTTTAAAATGATACATTACCTAATAACAAATGGTCCATTGTGGGATAAATTGACATTTTAGCTGTAAATATAAGTTCCTACAGGTCCGGTTCTGTGTTTTGGACATAACTGTTATATTATCTGTACAGGGTTTTTTCCCATGTTGCACCTCTCTGTAGGGGTGCTGAGAAATCCTGAAATAACCTGTAAGTAAATGAATTCCTCCCAATAATAGTAATAATAACCAGGAGAGAAGTTTCTAGATTTCAGTCAGTTCTTTCATATCTCCAGGATCAAATGTTATAATATCCCTCGGAGCCTCATAGTAACACAACATGTGGGTACAGACGGATGTGACTGGAGGAGGAGACCAGAGACAGATGAGCCGGTGTCTATGTCATCTCCATCTCCTCCCCTGGATGTGACCTCTCCCTGCAATGTATAAGGGAAGAATAACCCACAAGATACATGAAAGGCTCTTACCCTCCTCTGTCACTGATGAGGGGATTTCCTCTCCGCTCCTCCTTCCACCACAACTTTCCTGGAAAGATCCGACATGAGGGACATGAGAAAACAAGGAGAGGTGTCCAGAGATTATCTTATATCCAAGTGATGGACAAAAAGTTTCAGAAGGCGAGAACTTAGAGGAAATAATCTCCTGCAGGAAGAGACAGAATCACCATTAATCCAATTATTTTACAGCTCAGATTCAATGTTCTGGTGATATTACTGAATAAAACGATGTGATCTGATCCTGAGGCGGAGGCTGCGCTCATGGCAGGGCCGGCTCCAGGTTTCAGTAGGCCCCTGGGCGACAGAACCTCAGGGGGCCCCTTTGCAGTGAACTCACGTGGCAGCATTTAAAATTCAGAAACTAAAAGTCTCCTGTTCCATAAAATATTCCCTAATTTATCATCCCAAACAGCCGTATCACGGAAAGGGCAGTTTTGAGGTCAACCAACAGGACAAGCCTAAAACTTTGTGCCCCTCTGCCAAGTAATAAAACTGAAGCTTCTACTCAGCTGCTGCGGAACCTCATAATACACCCCTCAGCTGCTGCGGAACCTCATAATACACCCCTCAGCTGCTGCGGAACCTCATAATACAGATCACTGCTGCTGCCTAACATCATAATACACACTTCAGCTGCTTCAATACATCACAATAACAGTTCAGCTGCTGCAGAACCTCCTAATACACATCACTGCTGAAACAGAAGCCTCTCTCCTACTCATGTACATACAAACCAACAGGCAGTCACACATGCAGCAAGACATATAGAGGCAGTCACACATGCAGCAAGACATATAGAGGCAGTCACACATGCAGCAAGACATATAGAGGCAGTCACACATGCAGCAAGACATATAGAGGCAGTCACACATGCAGCAAGACATATACAGGCAGTCACACATGCAGCAAGACATATACAGGCAGTCACACATGCAGCAAGACATATACAGGCAGTCACACATGCAGCAAGTATAGCTACATACAGACAGATACATACAGACAAGCATGGAGGCAAACACATCATCACACATACCATACACTCACCATATGGATCAGTCATACACAGCCATACATGTGACATACCATTACACCCTATGGTGTCTGCAGCAGCCCTGGCATCACACAGAGGAGTCTTCAGGCTTCTCTTCCTCCTCCTCCTCCATCTCTTCGTCCCGATCTCCAAGCTGCCAGATCTCTGCTATACTGCAGCTCCGTGTGAAGAAGAGATGGGGGAAGGGTGGGTTAACCTATTATGTGCTGTATCTCACAGGCTGCTCAGCAGCCTCTAACTCTCCTGTGCCTTGTCCGAGTGAGGGAGGAACAGTGCAGGGCACAGGACACTTCCTCAGTCAAAACAGGAAGTGAAGATGTGCACAGTGTGTGTGGGCCCCCGGCAGCTCTCTGGGCCCCGGCACTTGCCCAGGTATGCCGGGTGCTGGAGCCGGGCCTGGCTCATGGACACCAGGCCTTAGTTTAGTCACTTCTCCTGCTCTGAGCTGCTCTCTTTCTGATGCTCTCTACCAAAATCTTTAATAAAATTTGAAACCATTTATTGCCTCGACCCACCACAGTAACCATCAGCATCATCTCATAGATCCTCCACCCACTGCTGCCGGAGGAGGTTAATCATATAAATCTACAAATAATTTACAGGAATTGCAGCTCCGTCTACCTGATGATCCTGTGGGACGTTCTGCTCTGGATCCTCAGGACAATCTGAGGAATTTTCAGGACTGGGACATCCATCCGGGTGATTTCTCTGACTGAATTCATCTATAAGAAATATCCAAAGTGATTGAATACATTTTTTACATGTGAGTCTAGGTGACTCTTATACCTCGTCTGGAAGGTCTCCTCTTACCTGGCGATGAGAGGGGCTGGTGGTCCTCCATCATGATGTCCTTGTACTGGTCCTTGTGTCCTTCTATATACTCCCACTCCTCCATGGAGAAATAGACAGCGACGTCCTGACACCTTATAGGAACCTGACACCCACAATGACACAGTCATCACCCAGACACCTCCCTTGTGTTATTGTACAATGTCCCAGCATTCCCGGCAGCGCTCACCTCTCCGCTCAGCAGCTCAATGATCCTGGAGGTAAGTTCTAGGATCTTCTGCTCATGTATTAGCTCAGTGACGGGGCTCAGACACTCACCAGACGACTTCTTCACTACTGTGTAATCCTGTTAATGTGAAGACACTGATCAATACATAGAACCGAATGATCTTTCACTTTCCGGTTTAATTCATAGAGATAAGGGTGATGTCCAGTCAGTATTTGACAATTTATTTAGCCCGGGGACAGACTGTGACATACATTTTCTACAGTGACCAGTGGGTGTGGGGATGTGGGTCTGGTGTCTAGCCAAAAGTGGGAACCGCACAGTAACTCCCTGTGCGCCTAGCGTATATTATCCCATTTCCAGAAGAAGTGTCTCCCCACTTATATTGTCCCCTATTCTGCTTGATGCCTCCCCTGCTTCCATTGTTCCCTTTCTCGTAGTTTCCTGCCCCCCCCCCCCTTTCCTGCCCGCTTCCTTTAATGACCAGGTGCTTTATGGGCCAAATTTATTTTTTTTAGGAAGATTGTCAACTCTTTGAGAGCTTTATAATAATTCAAAAAAAATGCAGGTGGAATTTAGAATGGTCTGTCAGTAATATACACTCACCGGCCACTTTATTAGGTACACCTGTCCAACTACTCGTTAACACTTAATTTCTAATCAGCCAATCACATGGCGGCAACTCAGTGCATTTAGGCATGTAGACATGGTCAAGACAATCTCCTGCAGTTCAAACCGAGCATCAGTATGGGGAAGAAAGGTGATTTGTGGCCTTTGAATGTGGCATGGTTGTTGGTGCCAGAAGGGCTGGTCTGAGTATTTCAGAAACTGCTGATCTACTAGGATTTTCACGCACAACCATCTCTAGGGTTTACAGAGAATGGTCCGAAAAAGAAAAAACATCCAGTGAGCGGCAGTTCTGTGGGCGGAAATGCCTTGTTAATGCCAGAGGTCAGAGAAGAATGGGCGGACTGGTTCAGGCTGATAGAAAGGCAACAGTGACTCAAATTGCCACCCGTTACAACCAAGGTAGGCAGAAGAGCATCTCTGAATGCACAGTATGACGAACTTTGAGGCAGATGGGCTAGGGCAGCAGAAGACCACAACGGGTGCCACTCCTTTCAGCTAAGAACAGGAAACTGAGGCTACAATTTGCACAAGCTCATCGAAATTGGACAGTAGAAGATTGGAAAAAGGTTGCCGGGTCTGATGAGTCTCGATTTCTGCTGCGACATTCGGATTGTAGGGTCAGAATTTGGTGTCAACAACATGAAAGCATGGATCCATCCTGCCTTGTATCAACGGTTCAGGCTGTTGGTGGTGGTGGCAGGGTGTGGGGAATAATTTCTTGGCACTCTTTGGGCCCCTTGGTACCAATTGAGCATCGTTGCAATGCCACAGCCTACCTGAGTATTGTTGCTGACCATGTCCATCCCTTTATGACCACAATGTACCCAACATCTGATAGCTACTTTCAGCAGGATAATGTGCCATGTCATAAAGCTGGAATCATCTCAGACTGGTTTCTTGAACATGACAATAGAGCATCTTTGGGATGTGGTGGAACGGGAGATTCGCATCATGGATGTGCAGCCGACAAATCTGCGGCAACTGTGTGATGCCATCATGTCAATATGGACCAAAATCTCTGAGGAATGCTTCCAGCACCTTGTTGAATCTATACCACAAAGAATTGAGGCAGTTCTTAAGGCAAAAGGGGGTCCAACCCGTTACTAGCATGGTGTACCTAATAAAGTGGCCGGTGAGTGTAATTCTTTAGCTTTAAAATTTATTTCTTTTCACAAAAAATAAAAGTAGAAAGCTACCATATATATACTCGAGTATAAGCCGAGGCCCATAATTTTACCACCAAAAACTGGGAAAACCTATTGACTTGAGTATAAGCCGAGGGCTTGAAATGCATTGGTATACAAAAAAGGATCAAATAGCGACCCTGGAAACTACAGACCCGTGAGTCTAACTTCTGTGGTGGGGAAAATATTTGAGGGGTTTGTTAGAGATGCTATCCTCGAGTATCTCACTGTGCACAACCTTATAACCCAGCGTCAGCATTGGTTTATGAGAGATCGGTCCTGTCAGACTAATCTGATTGGTTTCTACGAGGAGGTAAGTTCAAGAATGGATCTATGGGACGCTGTGGATGTTGTATATCTGGACTTTTCAAAGGCATTTGACACCTTGGCGCATAAAAGGTTGGTATATAAAATGAGACTGCTGGGAATAGGGGAAAATCTTTGTATTTGGGTAAGTAATTGGCTTAGTGATAGAAAACAGACGGTCGTCATTAATGGCACATTCTCAGATTGGGTTGACGTTACCAGTGGAGTGTCACAGGGGTCAGTTTTGGGGCCACTTCTTTTTAATATTTTTATTAATGACCTTGTAGTGGGTTTACACAGTCAAGTTTCAATATTTGCAGATGATAATAAGCTGCGTAAAGTAATTAATACTGAGGTCGATAGTTTAGCATTACAGAGGGATTTGTGGAAGCTTGAGGAGTGGGCAGAGAAATGGTTGATGAGGTTTAATGTAGATAAATTTAAAGTTATGCACTTGGGCCATGGAAACAAAAAGTATAATTATGTTCTAAACAGTCAATTACTTGGTAAAACTGGAGCTGAAAAGGACTTGGGGGTATTGGTGGATGGTAAACTTAATTTTAGTGACCAGAGCCAGGCGGCTGCTGCTAAAGCAAATAAAATAATGGGATGTATCAAGAGAGGAATAGATTCTCATGATAAAGACATTGTTTTGCCCTTATACAAATCCCTGGTCAGACCACACATGGAATATTGTGTACAGTTTTGGGCACCAGTGTATAAAAAGGATATAGTAGAGCTGGAACGGGTGCAGAGGAGAGCAACCAGGATTATTAGGGGAATGGGGGGACTAGAATACACTGACAGATTACAAAATTTGGGATTATTCAGTTTAGAAAAAAGACGACTGAGGGGAGACCTCATTACAATGTACAAATACCTGAACGGACAGTACAAGGATCTCCCCGAAGATCTTTTTATACCTAGGCCTGTGACCAGGACAAGGGGGCATCCTCTGCGCCTACAGGAGAGGCGATTCTACCATCACCATAGACAAAGGTTCTTTACTGTAAGAGCAGTGAGACTGTGGAACTCTCTGCCGCAGGAAGTTGTTATGGAGGACTCTATGTACATGTTCAAGAGAGGCCTGGATACCTTTCTGGAGAGGAAAAATATCACGGGTTATGGGGATAAAACATTTATTTAATTCTTAAAGGTTGGACTTGACGGACTTGCATCTTTTTCTAGCCTTATATACTATGATACTATGATTGGTCACAGCCTCCCAGTATACAGCCATCCCCCTGTAGTATACAGCCAGCCTCCTTTAGTAGCCAGCCAGGCAGCCCCCTTTAGTAGCCAGCCAGCCTCCTTTATTAGCCAGCCACTCCCCTTTAGTAGCAGGCCACCCCCCTTTAGTATACAGCCAGGGCCCTTTAGTATACAGCCAGCCCCCCAGTTTGCCCCGCACTTAACAAAAAGAAACTTACATATTCACCTTTGGGCGGTCCCGATACTCCGCTCCCCGCGGCTCCTCGGACAGCACATACTATGACATCATCAGCGGCCGCATCATAGTGTGCGTCGGCCGGAAGAGCATGGGAGACCGGAGTTTATTTTTTTATTGACTTGTGTATAAGCCAAGGTGAGGTTTTTCAGCACATGACGATGGTAAGGGGCAACCTATAACACCTAAATTTTGTGTACTAGTATCGGTGTAAGGTCCAGTTTAACCCCTTAATGCCGAAGCCACATTTCACCTTCCTGACATGGCCCATTTTTTCTAATCTGACATGTGTCTATTTAAAGAGAACCTACCACCACGAATCTACCTATAAAGGTAGATCGGGTGGTAGGTGGATGTAAGGGACGTGAGGAGAGCTCTTTTTAGAGCTAATCCTTACGTCCCCGCTAACTTTTGGGAAACTTTATTAACCTAATATGTAAATTTAGTTATGCGGCTACTGGGGCGTGGAGTAGCCGGCACGAGGCTACACAGCGCGGCTACTCCACGCCCCAGTAGCCACATTACTCCTCCTACCCTGTTGTGTCCGGCGCGCAGCTCCTCGTAGCTGCGCGCCCTCGTCCGATATGATGGTGTTCTGCGCATGCGCAGAACGCCGGCTGAGCAGTCCCAGCTCCGAGGCCGGAGCTACTGCGCATGCGCAGTAGCCGGCTTGTCAGACGAGGGCGCGCAGCTACGAGGAGCTGCACGCCGGACACAACAGGGTAGGAGGAGTAATGTGGCTACTGGGGCGTGGAGTAGCCGCGCTGTGTAGCCTCGTGCCGGCTACTCCACGCCCCAGTAGCCGCATAACTAAATTTACATATTAGGTTAATAAAGTTTCCCAAAAGTTAGCGGGGACGTGAGGATTAGCTCTAAAAAGAGCTCTCCTCACGTCCCTTACATCCATCCACCTACCACCCGATCTACCTTTATAGGTAGATTCGTGGTGGTAGGTTCCCTTTAAGTGGTTATAACTTTGCAACGCTTTAACATATCTAGTCGATTTTGAGATTGTTTTTGCATGGCACATTGTATCTCCTGTTGGTTGAGAAATTTAAGCAAAATGTTTAGTCTTTTTTTATGAAATAAACAGAAATTTGGCGAAATTTTTTTAAAAAACAATGTATTCCAAATTCAAAATTTTCTACTTTTTGGAAAGTTGGTCATATCACTAAAATAACGCCTGTTATGTGGCGCCCGTTATGTGATGCCCAGTTTGTGCCACTGTAAAATGTCAGCTCTCTGATTAGGAAGTCATGTTTCCTGATGCGAGAAAGACCCAACATGTGATCCTAAACTCTAGCCAGAAAATCCAGCAGGATCCGGAATGATAAAGCACTTGAAAAACGCCCCATACAAGTCTATGGAGATACACCAAAAAGGCATCGCACTCTGAGACACGTGCAAGTGCAATGCAAGTGCAATGCGTTTTTCACGCATCAATTGCCATAGAAAAGATAGAGCTCAGTCCTGAGTCGTTTTCACGCGCGTTATTTGCGCGTGAAAAACACATTGAAATTGCATTGAAATTTTATTGAAAACGCGTGTGAAAAACTGAGACACTGAACAAACTCTGACTGAAAACTGATTGCACTCTGATGCAAAATGTGCCTTTTTCACTGACCAAACCCTGGTCGCAAGAAGGGACCTAGAGGATCTGCTAACAAATCCAGAGACTTAGGCTACATAAACACTGCTGTTGCCCGCCGCACCGTAGCACGGTGGGCACACGGTAGTGTGCAGGGAGAGGAGGAGGAGGTGAGCGCCGCTCACCCCCGCCCCTCTCCATAGGAACATATGGGCCACGGCGCCGTAATACGGGAAAAGATAGGACATGTCCTATCTTTTCCCGGGCTATGGAGCGGTACGGTGCCGTGAGCCAATAGAAGTGTATGGGGGGCGTATATCGGCCGTATATACATCGGCCATATATACGTCCCCCATACATGTGTGTGAATGCAACCCCCGGAGCCATAGGTAAAGGGGGAACATGACGGTGGTAAAGGGGGGACCTATAACGCCTGCATTTCATGTATTAGTATTGAGGTAAGATGCTGGTCCTTGGTAAAAGAACAGAGTAGGTGGGATAGTGTAGTGATGTAAGAACAGAGTGGGTGGGATAGTGTAGTGATGTAAGAGGGGAGGTGCTCAGGGGTAGATGTCACTTCCTGTCCTGTATCTCTCTTTTTCTTTCTCTCCCTAGAAGAACAGAAAGAAACATGTCTGACAGACTCAGCAAGTATAACACTGGGGTCACCACTTTATATCACTCTGCTGTCACCTCATACACCTCACACGCCATGTACCAGGGTAGACTCAGCTTACACATCATATATGAGAGGATTTTTACCTCAGGAATTAATAATTACCACAGGAGTTCAGGTCTCCATGTCTCCTCATGTACCTGCTCCCGGCTATGTTACACATGGCAGCTCTGGCTGTGAGATCCATGAGCTTATAACCCCTCACACTATAGATATCACTGGTTGTTACATGGGAGCAGCATTACCTCATGTAATGTGCCCATGGCTGAAGGTATGTAAAAAGCCGCCATGTTTCCTCAACCATGTGTCCTCAGGAGTCTGCTCACAGCTATCTTATACCCTGCATGTCTGGCTGTGATATCTGTGAGCTTCTAACCTCACACACTGTAGATCTGACTGGTAATGTTACCGGGGAGCAGCATTACCTGATGTATTGTGCACATGGATGTAAGAAGTGACCATGTTTCCTCAGCCATGTGTCCTCATGTATCTGCTCCCTGCCATCTTATACCCTACAGCTATAGCTGTGATATCGGTATGATTATACCTCACACACTATAGATGTGGCTGCAGTATGCTACATGGGAGCTTTATTTACTAGTTTAATGTGGACATGATGGGAGTCCATGTGTCCTCATGTTCCTGCTCCTCACATGTTATATACCTGCTCTATGAGACAGATAGTTATTTATATGGTAAGATAATTACCCATGTATATGCTCCTTGTCACCTCACATACTATAAACATGGCTGATATGTCAGCTTATTGCTTTAAACACTGTATAGTGCACTAATTAACACGAGGGAGTACTTACCTTACACCATACCTCCCAACTTTTGGGCGAGAGAAAGAGGGACAAAAAGCCCCTCCCCTTTTTCTAAACCACGCCCATTGCCACACCCACAAGCATAGTATAATATTGACCTTGATGGTCCCCACATGGAACAATGCCCCTTACTTTGTCCCCCCCCCCCCCGTGGACCCATATAATTACACTTAATGCAACTCTGCAACATATAAACCACCTCTTTAATTTTATCCTCCCTTTATATTTGGTTTTCCACTTTTATTTAATCTCCCAAATTTATACATAATCCTATCTGTACCCCTACCCCCACCCCTCCTCACATGGTGTGGTCCCAGTTCTCTATCCTCCTCATTCTGTGGCCTCCTGTTATTCATCCTCCTCCTGTCCTCCATCCTCCTCCTGTGGCCTCCTGTCCTCCATCCTTCTCCAGTATCCTCCATCCCCCTCCTGTCCTCCATCCTTCTCCAGTATCCTCCATCCTCCTCCTGTCCTCCATCCTCCTCCTGTCCTCCATCCTTCTCCAGTATCCTCCATCCCCCTCCTGTCCTCCATCCTCCTCCTGTATCCTCCTGTCCTCCATCCTTCTCCAGTATCCTCCATCCTCCTCCTGTCCTCCATCTTTCTCCAGTATCCTCCATCCTCCTCCTGTCCTCCATCCTTCTCCAGTATCCTCCTCCTGTGGCCTCCTGTCCTCCATCCTTCTCCAGTATCCTCCATCCTCCTCCTGTCCTCCATCCTCCTCCTGTCCTCCATCCTTCTCCAGTATCCTCCATCCTCCTCCTGTCCTCCATCCTTCTCCAGTATCCTCCATCCTTCTCCAGTACCCTCCATCCTCCTCCTGTATCCTCCATCCTCCTCCTGTCCTCCATCCTTCTCCAGTATCCTCCATCCTCCTCCTGTCCTCCATCCTCCTCCTGTCCTCCATCCTTCTCCAGTATCCTCCATCCTCCTCCTGTCCTCCATCCTTCTCCAGTATCCT
This sequence comes from Engystomops pustulosus, assembly GCF_040894005.1. Taxonomy (NCBI): domain Eukaryota; kingdom Metazoa; phylum Chordata; class Amphibia; order Anura; family Leptodactylidae; genus Engystomops; species Engystomops pustulosus. The sequence goes on along the minus strand of NC_092412.1, from coordinate 13,967,015 downwards.
CCATCCTCATCCTGTATCCTCCTGTCCTCCATCCTCCTCCTGTCCTCCATCCTCCTCCTGTCCTCCATCCTTCTCCAGTATCCTCCATCCTCCTCCTGTATCCTCCTGTCCTCCTCCTGTATCCTCCATCCTCCTCCTGTATCCTCCTGTCCTCCATCCTTCTCCAGTATCCTCCTCCTGTGGCCTCCTGTCCTCCATCCTTCTCCAGTATCCTCCATCCTCCTCCTGTCCTCCATCCTCCTCCTGTCCTCCATCCTCCTCCTGTATCCTCCTGTTGTCCATCCTTCTCCAGTATCCTCCATCCTCCTCCTGTCCTCCATCCTTCTCCAGTATCCTCCATCCTCCTCCCGTATCCTCCTGTCCTCCATCCTTCTCCAGTATCCTCCATCCTCCTCCTGTCCTCCATACTCCTCCTGTATCTGGCTGTCCTCCATCCTCCTCCTGTATCCTCCTCCTGTCCTCTAGCCTCCTCCTGTATCCTCCTGTCCTCCATCCTCCTCCTGTTCTCCATCCTCCTCCTGTTCTCCATCCTCCTCCTGTTCTCCATCCTCCTCCTGTCCTCTATCCTCCTCCTGTCTTCTATCCTCCTCCTGTATCCTCCTGTTCTCTAGCCTCCTCCTGCCCTCCATCCTCCTCCTGTAGTGTCCTTTCCTCCCTCCTCCTCCCTCCTCCTCCTCCTGTAGCCTACTGTCCTCCATCCTCCTCCTGTACCCCCCTGTCCTCCATCCTCCTCCTGTGGCCTCTTGTCCTCCAGCCTCCTCCTGTCCTCCATCCTCCTTCTGTAGCTCCTGTCCTCCATCCTCCTCCTGTGGCCTCCAGCTTCCTCTTGTAGCTCCTGCCCCTCCTGTATCTCCCTGTTCTCCATCCTCCTTCTGTAGCTCATGTCCTCCATCCTCCTTCTGTAGTTCATGTCCACCATCCTCCTTCTGTAGCTCCTGTGACCTCCATCCTCCTCCTGTGACCTCCATCCTCCTGTGGCCTCCATCCTCCTCCTGTGGCCTCCAACCTCCTCCTGCAGCTCCTGTCCTCCAGCCTCTTCCGGTGTCCTCCAGCAGCCTCCTCCGGTGTCCCCCAGCAGCCTTCACCTGTCCCCCCATTAGCCTCCTCCTGTCCCCCAGTAGCCTCCTCCTGTCCCGCAGCAGCCTTCACTGTCCCCCAGTAGCCTCCTCCTGTCCCCCAGCAGCCTCCTCCTGTCCCCCAGCAGCCTTCACTGTCCCCCAGTAGCCTCTTCCTGTCGCCCAGCAGCCTTCACTGTCCCCCAGTAGCCTCCTCCTGTCCCTCAGTAGCCTCCTCCTGTCCCCCAGCAGCCTTCACTGTCCCCCAGTAGCCTCCTCCTGTCCCCCAGCAGCCTTCACTGTCCCCCAGTAGCCTCCTCCTGTCCCCCAGTAGCCTCCTCCTGTCCCCCAGCAGCCTTCACTGTCCCCCAGTAGCCTCCTCCTGCCCTCCATCCTCCTCCTGTAGTGTCCTTTCCTCCCTCCTCCTCCCTCCTCCTCCTCCTGTAGCCTACTGTCCTCCATCCTCCTCCTGTACCCCCCTGTCCTCCATCCTCCTCCTGTGGCCTCTTGTCCTCCAGCCTCCTCCTGTCCTCCATCCTCCTTCTGTAGCTCCTGTCCTCCATCCTCCTCCTGTGGCCTCCAGCTTCCTCTTGTAGCTCCTGCCCCTCCTGTATCTCCCTGTTCTCCATCCTCCTTCTGTAGCTCATGTCCTCCATCCTCCTTCTGTAGTTCATGTCCACCATCCTCCTTCTGTAGCTCCTGTGACCTCCATCCTCCTCCTGTGACCTCCATCCTCCTGTGGCCTCCATACTCCTCCTGTGGCCTCCAACCTCCTCCTGCAGCTCCTGTCCTCCAGCCTCTTCCGGTGTCCTCCAGCAGCCTCCTCCGGTGTCCCCCAGCAGCCTTCACCTGTCCCCCCATTAGCCTCCTCCTGTCCCCCAGTAGCCTCCTCCTGTCCCGCAGCAGCCTTCACTGTCCCCCAGTAGCCTCCTCCTGTCCCCCAGCAGCCTCCTCCTGTCCCCCAGCAGCCTTCACTGTCCCCCAGTAGCCTCTTCCTGTCGCCCAGCAGCCTTCACTGTCCCCCAGTAGCCTCCTCCTGTCCCTCAGTAGCCTCCTCCTGTCCCCCAGCAGCCTTCACTGTCCCCCAGTAGCCTCCTCCTGTCCCCCAGCAGCCTTCACTGTCCCCCAGTAGCCTCCTCCTGTCCCCCAGTAGCCTCCTCCTGTCCCCCAGCAGCCTTCACTGTCCCCCAGTAGCCTCCTCCTGTCCCCCAGCAGCCTTCACTGTCCCCCAGTAGCCTCCTCCTGTCCCCCAGCAGCCTTCACTGTCCCCCAGTAGCCTCCTCCTGTCCCCCAGCAGCCTTCACTGTCCCCCAGTAGCCTTCACTGCCCCCCAGTAGCCTTCACTGCCCCCCAGTAGCCTCCTCCTGTCCCCCAGTAGCCTCCTCCTTTCCCCCAGTAGCCTTCACTGTCCCCCAGTAGCCTCCTCCTGTCCCCCAGTAGCCTCCTGTCCCCCAGTAGCCTTCACTGTCCCCCAGTAGCCTCCTCCTGTGTCCTCCAGCTCTCCCTGTCCTGTATCCTCCTCCTGGCCCCCTCTTCCTGTGGCCCCCTGTCCCCTCAGGTTCTTACCTCTCCTGGTTCCAGTCATTAAGTCTTCTCCCGGGCTCCGACTTGACTCGCGGAGGGGGCAGGGCCAGCCGGGGGCGGAGCTACCATCTCACATGACTTCATCATGTGAGGAGGTAGCAGGGGCTGGTCCCGCCTCCTCCTGGCTCCGATGCTTCCGCTGCTCTGCAGCTCTTATCTACGGGGCCAGGAGGAGGCGGGACAAAGCGGGGGAGAGGGGGGGGGGAGCCGTGACATTCTCCCAACCGCCCGTGACGCGTGTACAGAGCCCAAAAAACGGGACTGTCACGTCAAAAACGGGAAGGTTGGGAGGTATGCCTTACACACTGTATATATCACTGATTTACAAGAGGGTGTCGTTACCTCACATGCTGTATATATCACTGATTTACAAGAGGGTGTAGTTACCTCATACATTGTACATATCACTGATATATATGAGGGTGTAGTTACCTCATACACTGTACATATCACTGATATATATGAGGGTGTAGTTACCTCATACATTATACATATATCTGATATATATGAGGATGTAGTTACCTCATACACTGTACATATCACTGATATATATGAGGGTGTAGTTACCTCATACACTGTACATATCACTGATATATATGAGGGTGTAGTTACCTCACAAAATGTACATATCACTGATATATATGAGGATATAGTTACCTCACACGTTGAACATATCACTGATATATATGAGGGTGTCGTTACCTCACATGCTGTATATATCACTGATTTACAAGAGGGTGTAGTTACCTCATACACTGTACATATCACTGATATATATAAGGGTGTAGTTACCTCATACACTGTACATATCACTGATATATATGAGGGTGTAGTTACCTCACACACTGTATATATCACTGATATATATTAGGGTGTAGTTACCTCACACACTGTATATATCACTAATATATATGAGGGTGTAGTTACCTCATACACTGTACATATCACTGATTTACAAGAGGGTGTAGTTACCTCATACACTGTACATATCACTGATATATATGAGGGTGTATTTACCTCATACACTGTACATATCACTGATTTACAAGAGGGTGTAGTTACCTCACACACTGTACATATCACTGATATATATGAGGGTGTAGTTACCTCACACACTGTATATATCACTAATATATATGAGGGTGTAGTTACCTCATACACTGTACATATCACTGATTTACAAGAGGGTGTAGTTACCTCATACACTGTACATATCACTGATATATATGAGGGTGTAGTTACCTCATACACTGTACATATCACTGATTTACAAGAGGGTGTAGTTACCTCACACACTGTACATATCACTTATATATATGAGGGTGTAGTTACCTCACACACTGTATATATCACTAATATATATGAGGGTGTAGTTACCTCATACACTGTACATATCACTGATATATATGAGGGTGTAGTTACCTCACACACTATACATATCACTGATATATATGAGGCTGTAGTTACCTCACATACTGTACATATCACTGATATATATGTGGGTGTAGTTACCTCACACACTGTACATATCACTGATATATATGAGGGTGTAGTTACCTCATACATTATACATATATCTGATATATATGAGGATGTAGTTACCTCATACACTGTACATATCACTGATATATATGAGGGTGTAGTTACCTCATACACTGTACATATCACTGATATATATGAGGGTGTAGTTACCTCACAAAATGTACATATCACTGATATATATGAGGATATAGTTACCTCACACGTTGAACATATCACTGATATATATGAGGGTGTCGTTACCTCACATGCTGTATATATCACTGATTTACAAGAGGGTGTAGTTACCTCATACACTGTACATATCACTGATATATATAAGGGTGTAGTTACCTCATACACTGTACATATCACTGATATATATGAGGGTGTAGTTACCTCACACACTGTATATATCACTGATATATATTAGGGTGTAGTTACCTCACACACTGTATATATCACTAATATATATGAGGGTGTAGTTACCTCATACACTGTACATATCACTGATTTACAAGAGGGTGTAGTTACCTCATACACTGTACATATCACTGATATATATGAGGGTGTATTTACCTCATACACTGTACATATCACTGATTTACAAGAGGGTGTAGTTACCTCACACACTGTACATATCACTGATATATATGAGGGTGTAGTTACCTCACACACTGTATATATCACTAATATATATGAGGGTGTAGTTACCTCATACACTGTACATATCACTGATTTACAAGAGGGTGTAGTTACCTCATACACTGTACATATCACTGATATATATGAGGGTGTAGTTGCCTCATACACTGTACATATCACTGATTTACAAGAGGGTGTAGTTACCTCACACACTGTACATATCACTTATATATATGAGGGTGTAGTTACCTCACACACTGTATATATCACTAATATATATGAGGGTGTAGTTACCTCATACACTGTACATATCACTGATATATATGAGGGTGTAGTTACCTCACACACTATACATATCACTGATATATATGAGGCTGTAGTTACCTCACATACTGTACATATCACTGATATATATGTGGGTGTAGTTACCTCACACACTGTACATATCACTGATATATATGAGGGTGTAGTTACCTCACACACTGTACATATCACTGATATATATGAGGGTGTAGTTACCTCATACACTGTATATATCACTGATATATATGAGGGTGTAGTTACCTCATAAACTGTACATATCACTGATATATATGAGGGTTTAGTTACCTCACACACTGTACATATCACTGATATATATGAGGGTGTAGTTACCTCACACACTATACATATCACTGATCTATATGAGGCTGTGGTTACCTCACACACTGTACATATCACTGATATATATGTGGGTGTAGTTACCTCACATACTGTACATATCACTGATATACAGGCAGTCCCCGGGTTACGTACAAGATAGGGACCGGGGGTTTGTTCTTAAGTCGAAACTGTATATTTTATAATTGAAGTTCTAGACAATTTTTTTTTTTTTGCCCCATTGACAATTGGAGTTTCAAAATTTTAGCTGTAATTGGACCAAGGATTATCAATAAAGCTAGTCTGGGACTATAGTAAAGCATCCAGAGAGCTTCACCAGAGGTCACAGTGGGCAGAGGGGTCCGTCTGTAACTATGGGTTGTCTGTAAGTCGGGTGTCCTTAAGTAGGGGACCGCCTGTATATTAGTGTGTAGTTACCTCACACACTGTACATATCACTGATATATATGAGGGTGTAGTTACCTCATACACTGTACATATCACTGGTATATATGGGGGGTAGTTACCTCACACACTGTACATATCACTGATATATATGAGGGTGTAGTTACATCACACACTGTACATATCACTGATATATATGAGGGTGTAGTTACCTCACATACTATACATATCACTGATATATATGAGGTTGTAGTTACCTCATACACTGTACATATCACTGATATATATGAGGATGTAGTTACCTCACATACTGTACATATCACTGATATATATGAGGGTGTAGTTACTATGCATTGAAAATATCACTAATTTACATGAGGGTAATTACCTCATGCATGCTGTATAATGTTACACAGGAACATTTGTACCTTCATGTCACATGTACACACGAGTTTTTTCAGGAGGCCTGTCCTTTTGCATAAGGTAGATGGGGACTAAGGGCATATAACAACCATATAACTGCTTGTTATATGGAGGTCACATGTAGTATACACTAGGGAGAGAAGAGCTGCCATAGAAAGCACATGTACAGGATCAAAGATGGAGGCTGCGCTATTACCAGTCTCTTATAATCTCATCCAGCTCTCTATAGTTTAGGTGGCCTACACCTTACTGCTATTTACTGCTGTACACATTCCTGGTCTATGTGGTCCAGCACAGAGTAATTGTAGTGGCTGGCTATGGGGAATTTAGTGATCTAATTAGAACCCCCATGTCACTGATGTGTATGTATATATATATATATATATATATATATATATATATGGATTCTACATTAGCCCTTCCCAGGTCAGGTGTAATAAAGTGGCCGGTGAGTGTATATCTGGCTTCCCAGGGATTACCCTTAAAGAAGGCCCACATTCTGATACCTTTACATCCAAATTAAAATTATTTGTGTATTAACTTTTTATTCATTTTTTATTTAATTATCTTGTTGATGACTAATCAATAGTGGAGTTCTTGAAATAAATCCCAAATATATAACTTGCTAAAGTTGAAATTGCATCCGGTATTCCACGTCCATAAAGCAGGATAAAGTGCGTTCAGCATGCAGATCAAATCCGGCTCCACCAACCGCAAACCTTCTGGAAGGTGGTAAAAAATTTGGTGTGACCGAAAAACTAAAACCATCTTCCCAGGGACCTTGCCCTTAGAGAAGTGCATATATGTCTCCCCATATATACAAAGCACACACTGCGTGCAAGCCAACACTCTAGTGATCCACTAGCCGCAAACCTTACCAGCTAGGGGCGTAACTAGGTGTAGCTAACCAAAACCAAAATCATCTTCTCAGGGACCACCCCTTAGAGAAGTGCATATATGTCTCCACATATATACAAAGCACGCATAGCGTGCAACCAAAACCATCTTCTCAGGGACCGCCCCTTAGAGAAGTGCATATATAATATTTCACCACATATAATCTATTAGCTGCAAAACCAACTAGATGGTGGCCAACCAGGTATGGCTTACAAAACTAAAAGCATCTTCCCAGGAAGCGCCCCTTAGGGATATGATAAATACTATATAAAGAGTCTGCTGGTCTGAATACAGACAGACAATGCCATCCTGCTATACATTTATACAAGCACTGCAATACAGGCCATAGTCATATCAATTATTTCCTGTTGGCTGCATGTGGTAATAACTAAAATTTCTGTATACAATGTAGTACAGCCAGGTAAGATCTAAAACGTCCAAAGGACCTGGAATATATCTATAGGATCCATTTCTCTTATAGAATTAGGTGCAGCAGTAACACTGACCATGCGTCTGGCTAATCCCCAAACTATTTTGTGGGGATAAATGTAATATAATATTACAATGCTCCATTATAGGCTGAGGCAGCATGTAATCCCATCAGTATTGTACCATCCACCACTCATGTATTATAAAGTATATGAGTGCATAAAAGGTAGGTGAACATGGACGGTCCATAATATATAAGACAAAATAAAGGCTACCTATATATTATATACAACTTGGTGCCATAAGTACCATGAAGCAGTGAGATGAAAGTCATGTACGCTGCACCAAGCACATAAGGATCTGAATGCAAATCTGAAAGGCAACAGTGACTCAAATCGCCACCCGTTACAACCAAGGTAGGCAGAAGAGCATCTCTGAACGCACAGTACGTCGAACTTAGAGGCAGATGAGCTACAGCAGCAGAAGGCCAAACCGGGTGCCACTCCTTTCAGCTAAGAACAGGAAACTGAGGCTACAATTTGCACAAGCTCATCGAAATTGGACAGTAGAAGATTGGAAAAACGTTGCCTGGTCTGATGAGTCTCAATTTCTGCTGCGACATTTGGATGGTAGGGTCAGAATTTGGCGTCAACAACATGAAAGCATGGATCCATCCTGCCTTGTATCACCGGGTCAGGCTGGTGGTGGTGGTGTCATGGTGTGGGGAATATTTTATTGGCACTCTTTGGGCCCCTTGGTACAACGCCACAGCCTACCTGAGTATTGTTGCTGCCCATGTCCATCCCTTTATGAGCACAATATACCCTGTAACATCTGATGGCTACTTTCAGCAGGATAATGCGCCATGTCATAAAGCTGGAATCATCTCAGACTGGTTTCTTGAACATGACAATGAGGTCACTGGACACAAATGGCCTCCACAGTCACCAGATCTCAATCCAATAGAGCATCTGGATGTGGTGGAACGGGAGATTCGCATCATGGATGTGCAGCCGACAAATCTGCGGCAACTGTGTGATGCCATCATGTCAATATGGACCAAAATCTCTGAGGAGCTTCCAGCACCTTGTTGTATCTATGCCACGAAGAATTGAGGCAGTTCTGAAGGCAAAAGGGCGTCCAACCCGTTACTAGCATGGTGTACCTAATAAAGTGGCCGGTGAGTGTATGTAAGAGTTATGATGGTTTATACCGGGGTTATTCCACTGTTTCTTGCTAGAGTTGAAGCCAGTGGTCTTATCTTCAGTATGGTCAATGCAGCTTATAAACGAACAGGTGCAATCAAGATGGCGCTGGTGCTATACCAACTACAAAATAAATTTTCTATTGGATTGTTATCTGATTTGAGAAGACTATGTGGAGGATTATGGCTCGGCTCACAAAGAGTGAAGAAGACACACACAGCATTTTGGAAAAATAGCGGGTGGCAGGGTATACGCTATGCCGTCTATAGTGGTTGCCCCCCCACCACCACTTTTACCTATATAATTGCTTGGTTACTGACATAAAGTTTCTTCTTCTTTATCTTTGCTATTCATGTCTGTTCTGGCATTAGTAATGGTACATAGTACATATATTGAAGTATGGCTAGTGGGCTTAGCGGCTCAGCATTGGTCTCTAGATACTAGGTACAGTATTTCTTGTGGTTTAGAAAAAGGGCAATGCATGTTTTGCAATATATAATACATAGGCCTGCATGCAAAAAAGGTACTGTAGATACAGTAAGATATTTCCCTGCAAGGTGGGGAGGAGGGAGTTATAAATAGATGTTTTTTGTTGTCTAGTACTTATTCTGGTGAAAATATATTTAGCTCCGCAGGCAGTTATTCCACATTATACGGTATCCTGCTTCACTGTATTGTTGGACACGTTTTAGTAGTGTATATTTGTACAATTTGGAGTCCCACAATGCCACTAGATTGTGCAGTTTGGTTGTTTTGGTAATTTTCTCAACATTTTCTTATTTTCCCCAATTTTATTCCTATGGATTTGTGGTTTGGTGGCAGTCGAGTCCATTTAAGGTGTCAAATGGCCTCTTTGTGGCGGTGGAGGAGTCAGGTGGGAGGTGCAGGCAAGTTATTGGTGGACTAATTTAACTTATAGAGGATGTAAAACCTCATGGTGGTGAACAGGCTGAGCTTTGGAAGTGGCCTCAAGGCTCTGGTAATGGTAAAAGCAGCCATGGGCGGGCCCGTTGGTGAAGCACACAAGGGATGATCTTCATTAGGGTTATTGGTGCCCTTAAAGTGTATTGGATCTGCTAGAATGGCAGCCAGAGCCATTATGGGGTATTGGGAGCAACGGGACCTAACAGTTGTTACAATTATTCATTTTACCTAAATGAATTCACAACAGGTTGGGTGTGAATTGTGAATGTGTTGCGTATAAGGACAGGGCCGGCTCCAGGTTTTAGTGGGCCCCTGGGCGACAGAGCCCTAGTGGGCCCCTTTATGGGCTGCCCTCCAGTAGTCACACTGCCCCCCTCCTGTATACACACTGCCCCCCTCCTCCTGTATACACACTGCCCCCCTCCTGTATACACACTGTCCCCCTCCTGTATACACACTGCCCCCCTCCTGTATACACACTGCCCCCCTCCTGTATACACACTGTCCCCCTCCTGTATACACATTGCCCCCCTCCTGTATACACACTGTCCCTCCTCCTCCTGTATACACACTGCCCCTCCTCCTCCTGTATACACACTGCCCCCCTCCTGTATACACACTGCCCCTCCTCCTCCTGTATACACACTGCCCCCCTCCTGTATACACACTGCCCCCCTCCTCCTGTATACACACTGCCCCTCCTCCTCCTGTATACACACTGCCCCCTTCCTGTATACACACTGCCCCCCTCCTGTATACACACTGCCCCCCTTCCTGTATACACACTGCCCCCCCCTCTTGTATACACACTGCCCCCCCTCCTGTATACACATTGCCCCCTCCTGTATACACACTGCCCCCTCCTGTATACACACATTGCCCCCCTCCTGTATACACACTGCCCCCTCCTGTATACACACTGCCCCCCTCCTGTATACACACTGCCCCCCTCCTGTATACACACTGTCCCCCTCCTGTATACACACTGCCCCCCTCCTGTATACACACTGCCCCCTCCTGTATACACACTGCCCCCCTCCTGTATACACACTGCCCCCTCCTGTATACACACTGTCCCCCTCCTGTATACACACTGCCCCCCTCCTGTATACACACTGTCCCCCTCCTGTATACACACTGCCCCCTCCTGTATACACACATTGCCCCCCTCCTGTATACACACTGCCCCCTCCTGTATACACACTGCCCCCCTCCTGTATACACACTGTCCCCCTCCTGTATACACACTGCCCCCCTCCTGTATACAAACTGCCCCCCTCCTGTATACACACTGCCCCCTCCTGTATACACACTGCCCCCCTCCTGTATACACACTGCCCCCTCCTGTATACACACTGCCCCCCTCCTGTATACACACTGCCCCCTCCTGTATACACACATTGCCCCCCTCCTGTATACACACTGCCCCCCTCCTGTATACACACTGCCCCTCCTCCTCCTGTATACACACTGCCCCCCTCCTGTATACACACTGTCCCCCTCCTGTATACACACTGCCCCCCTCCTGTATACACACTGCCCCCTCCTGTATACGCACATTGCCCCCCTCCTGTATACACACATTGCCCCCCTCCTGTATACACACTGCCCCCCTCCTGTATACACACTGCCCCCCTCCTGTATACACACTGTCCCCCTCCTGTATACACACTGCCCCCCTCCTGTATACACACTGCCCCCCTCCTGTATACACACTGCCCCCCTCCTCTATACACACTGCCCCCCTCCTCTATACACACTGCCCCCCTCCCTGGCCCCTGTCATGTCTCCCCCTCACCTGATGCAGCTCTCTCCGTGTTGTTACTGCTTTCCCCGGCAGGTCATGTGACCATGACATCATCAAAGGTCCTTCAGCCTCTGGGGAAAGCAGTGAGTGCAAATGCTCTCATCGCGATCTGTGTCCGGAGGACACAGATCGCGATGAGAGAGGAAAGGAATCTCCCGGGCAGCGGGGCAGATGTCCTGCTGACCCGGGGAGACCCAGGGGTCCGGGTGGGCCCCTCCAGTACCCCGGGGCCCCGGCACTTGTCCGGGTTAGCCGGGTGCTGGCGCCGGGCCTGTATAAGGAGGTGGAATATATCAGGCGACCAACTAAACTTTTGTCACTCTGGAGGCGTCGCAGGTCTCTTAGTAGTATGTAGTGTCCATCCTAACTCCTCTTTTGGAAGACTCTTTGTTGAGTCCTACCTTTAGAATTCAGAAATCATCGGGAAAATGCTGTCCTGGCAAAACACGGGAACATCTAATCCAGAGGTACTGGGCCCCTCCTTCTTGTCCCAATATTAGTTTCCTAATATCTTCCTCTTGGAAATGGAGAAATGATACGGCAGGACCTGCACACTGGAACAGCTGGTAAGAGTTGTACAGCATAATCTGTACAATGTGCACGACCAGCGCTTTTGTACCAGATCTTCATTTTCCGTAGGGAAATTCCGTAGGGAAATTATCGCCAAGTGTTGCTCTTATTCACCCCAGCGATGCCCATTGTGACGTATATTGCTGCTATTGGCTGGACTAAATCGACCAGCCAATAGCGGCAAACATGGACAGAGGGGGGAAACAAAACCCCTCTGGACTGCAAGGCAAAACTGGTGGCTGTCAGGGTGTGGGCTATAATATATAGCCGACTCCCGCAGCTTTTGACGTGATAATACTGCAAATTGCTGGAACGCACCTCCCGCGATGCAGTATTATTACTTAAATGTCGGGAAAAGGGTTAAAGGGGGTCTCTGCAGGGGACATTACAGTAAAGGGGGGGGGGGCTCTGCAGAGGACATTGCATTAAAGGGGGGGGGGTTCTGCAGAGGACATTACATTAAAGGGGGGCTCTGCAGAGGACATTACATTAAAGGGTGGTTCTGCAGAGGACTTTACATTAAAGGGGGGCTCTACTCTGGACATTTCATTAAAGGGGGCTCTGCAGGGGAAATTACTTTAAAGGGGGAGCTGCAGAGGACATTACATTAAAGGGGGGCTTTGCAGGGGACATTACATTAAAGAGGGGTTCTGCAGAACACATTACATTAAAGGGGGGTTCTGCAGAACACATTACATTAAAGGGGGGCTCTGCAGGGGACATTTCATTAAAGGGGGCTCTGCAGTGGACATTACATTAAAGAGGGGGTTCTGCAGTGAACATTACATCAAAGGGGGCTCTGCAGTGGATATTACATTAAAGAGGGGGTTCTGCAGTGAACATTACATCAAAGGGGGCTCTGCTGTGGACTTTTCATTAAAGAGGGGCTCTGCAGTGGACATTACATTAAAGGGGGCTCTGCAGTGGACATTACATTAAAGGGGGGTTCTGCAGTGCACATTACATTCAAGGCGGTCACCGCTGTGGAAATTTAATTAAAGAGGGAACTCTGCAGTAGACATTACATTAAGGGGGAGGGGGGTGATTCTGCTGTTGACATTGCATTAAAGCGGGGACTCTGCAGGGGACATTACATTAAAGGGGGTTCTGCAGTGCACATTACATTCAAGGACGTCACCGCTTTGGAAATTTAATTAAAGGGGGAACTCTGCAGTAGACATTACATTAAGGGAGGGCTCTCCAGTGGACATTACATTAAAGGGGGTTCTGCAGAGGACATTACATTAAAGGGGGGGGGGCTCTGCTGTGGACATTTCATTAAAGGGGGGTTCTGCAGTGCACATTACATTAAAGGCGGGTTCTGCAGCGGACATTACATTAAATGAGGATTCTGCTGTGGACATTACATTCAAGGGGGACTCCGTTGTGGACATTACATGAAGAGGGGCTCTGCTGTGAAGATAACATTAAAGAGGGGCTCTGCAGTGGACATTACATTAAAGGGGGGCTCTGCAGTGGACATTACATTAATGGGGGAACTCTGCAGGGGACATTACATTAAACGGGGGGCTCTGCAGTGGACATTACATTAAAGGGGGGCTCTGCTGTGGACATTTCATTAAAGGGGGGTTCTGCAGTGCACATTTAATTCATGGAGGTCACCACTGTGGAAATTTAATTAAAGAGGGAACTCTGCAGTAGACATTACATTAAGGGGGGGGGACTCTGCAGTGGACATTACATTAAAGGGGGTTCTGCGGGGGACATTACATTAAAGGGGGGGCTCTGCAGTGGACATTTCATAAAGGGGGTTCTGCAGAGGACATTACATTAAAGGGGGGCCTCTGCAGGGGACATTACATTAAAGGGGGGCCTCTGCAGGGGACATTACATTAAAGGGGGGGTTCTGCAGGGAACATTACATTAAAGGGGGGGTTCTGCAGGGAACATTACATTATAGGCGGGCTCTACAGTGGACATTTCATTAAAGGCAGGCTCTACAGTGGGCATTTCATTAAATGGGGGCTATGCAGTGGACATTAAATTAAAGGGGGGGTTCTGCAGGGGACATTACATTAAAGGAGGTCTCTGCAGGGGACATTGCATTAAAGGGGGGGCTCTGCAGAGGATATTACATTAAAGGGGGCGCTGCAGAGGACATTACATTAAATGGGGATTCTACTGTGGACATTACATTAAAGGGGATTCTACTGTGGACATTACATTAAGAGAACTCTGCTGTGAAGATAACATTAAAGGGGGGCTCTGCAGTGGACATTTCATTAAAGGGGGGTTCTGCAGTGGACATTTCATTAAAGGGGGGTTCTGCAGTGGACATTTCATTTAAGTGGGGGGCTCTGCAGTGGATATTTCATTAAAGGGGTCACCGCTGTGGAAATTTAATTAAAGGGGGAACTCTGCAGTAGACAATTACACTACAGGGGGGGTGACTTTGCTGTGGACATTATATTAAGGAGTAGCGGCCGTATCTCCCTCTCTAGGCTTATACTCCAGTCAATTAGTTTTCCCATTTTTCTTGTGGTATAATTAGGCGCCTCAGCTTATACTTATAAATACAGTATATATACCCTGTTTCCCCGAAAATAAGACAGTGTCTTATATTAATTTTTTGCTCCTAAAGAGGCGCTAGGACTTATTTTCAGGGGATGTCTTATTTTTCATGAACAAGAATTTACATTTATTGTTGAACAAAAAATCTACTTCTCTAACATCCTTGTAACTCTCCAAACTCTGAATTTCATGCTGTATTTCTTGTGACTCCATTTCTATTGGAATCATTGGCCCCAATCTCTCATGTTTAGTAAAAGCACTTTCCATACATGACCCTTTCTTATCCTGGAAGCTGCTGGGATCACATTTGCAGCACAACAGTCAGTGATTTATTCCATGAATTCTTCAATGTGTGACAACTTCTGCAGCATCTAAAAGATTTACTAATACTAATGTATGGCATGGGGGAAGCTGCTGCAATGACTGACACTAGGTCTTATTTTCAGGGGAGGCCTTATATTTCTAAGCCTGAACAAACTTGTACTAGGTCTTATTTTCGGGGGATGTCTTATTTTAGGGGAAACAGGGTAGTAGTAGGTATATACAGCATGTATAGTAGTAGGTATATACAGTATGTAAAGTAGTGTGTATATACAGTATGTATAGTAGTAGGTATATACAGTATATATAGTAGTAGGTATATACAGTATGTATAGTAGTAGGTATATACAGTATGTATAGTAGTAGGTATATACAGTATATATAGTAGTAGGTATATACAGTATGTATAGTAGTAGGTATATACAGTATGTATAGTAGTAGGTATATACAGTATGTATAGTAGAAGGTGTATACAGTATGTATAGTAGTAGGTGTATATACAGTATGTATAATAGTAGGTATATACAGTATATATAGTAGTAGGTATATACAGTATGTATAGTAGTGGGTATATACAGTATGTATAGTAGTAGGTATATACAGTATGTATAGTAGTTGGTATATACAGTATGTATAGTAGTAAGTATATACAGTATGTATAGTAGTAGGTATATACAGTATTTATAGTAGTGTGTATATACAGTATGTATAGTAGTAGGTATATACCTTATGTATAGTAGTGTGTATATACAGTATGTATAGTAGTAGGTATATACAGTAGGTATAGTAGTAGATATATACAGTATGTATAGTAGTGTGTATATACAGTATGTATAGTAGTAGGTATATACAGTATGTATAGTAGTAGGTATATACAGTATATATAGTAGTAGGTATATACAGTATGTATAGTAGTAGGTATATACAGTATGTATAGTAGTAGGTATATACAGTATATATATAGTAGTAGGTATATACAGTATGTATAGTAGTGTGTATATACAGTATGTATAATAGTAGGTATATACAGTATGTATAGTAGTAGGTATATACAGTATGTATAGTAGTGGGTATATACAGTATGTATAGTAGTAGGTATATACAGTATGTATAGTAGTTGGTATATACAGTATGTATAGTAGTAAGTATATACAGTATGTATAGTAGTAGGTATATACAGTATTTATAGTAGTGTGTATATACAGTATGTATAGTAGTAGGTATATACCTTATGTATAGTAGTGTGTATATACAGTATGTATAGTAGTGTGTATATACAGTATATATAGTAGTAGGTATATACAGTAGGTATAGTAGTAGATATATACAGTATGTATAGTAGTGTGTATATACAGTATGTATAGTAGTAGGTATATACAGTATGTATAGTAGTAGGTATATACAGTATATATAGTAGTAGGTATATACAGTATGTATAGTAGTGGGTATATACAGTATGCCTAGTAGTGTGTATATACAGTATGCATAGTAGTTTGTATATACAGTATGTATAGTAGTGGGTATATACAGTATGTATAGTAGTAGGTATATACAGTATGTATAGTAGTGGGTATATACAGTATGTATAGTAGTAGGTATATACAGTATGTATAGTAGTAGGTATATACAGTATGTATAGTAGTGGGTATATACAGTATGTATAGTAGTAGGTATATACAGTATGTATAGTAGTAGGTATATACAGTATGTATAGTAGTAGGTATATACAGTATGTATAGTAGTGGCTATATACAGTATGTATAGTAGTAGGTATATACAGTATGTATAGTAGTAGGTATATACAGTATGTATAGTAGTGTGTATATACAGTATGTATAGTAGTAGGTATATACAGTATGTATAGTAGTGTGTATATACAGTATGTATAGTAGTGTGTATATACAGTATGTATAGTAGTATCTATATACAGTATGTATAGTAGTAGGTATATACAGTATGTATAGTAGTAGGTATATACAGTATGTATAGTAGTGTGTATATACAGTATGTATAGTAGTATGTATATACAGTATGTGTAGTAGTATCTTTATACAGTATGTATAGTAGGTATATACAATATGTATAGTATCAGGTATATACAGTATGTATAGTAGTAGGTATATACAGTATGTATAGTAGTAGGTATATATAGTATGTATAGTAGTGTGTATATACAGGATGTATAGTAGTAGGTATATACAGTATGTATAGAAGTAGGTATATACAGTATGTATAGTAGTAGGTATATACCTTATGTATAGTAGTGTGTATATACAGTATGTATAGTAGTGTGTATATACAGTATGTATAGTAGTAGGTATATACCTTATGTATAGTAGTGTGTATATACAGTATATATAGTAGTGTGTATATACAGTATGTATAGAAGTAGGTATATACAGTATGTATAGTAGTGTGTATATACAGTATGTATAGTAGTAGGTATATACAGTATGTATAGTAGTGTGTGTATATACAGTATGTATAGTAGTTGGTATATACAGTATGTATAGTATCAGGTATATACAGTATGTATAGTAGTATCTATATACAGTATGTATAGTATCAGGTATATACAGTATGTATAGTAGTATCTATATACAGTATGTAGAGCAGTATCTATATACAGTATGTATAGTAGTATCTATATACAGTATGTATAGCAGTATCTATATACAGTATGTATAGTAGTAGGTATATACAGTATGTATAGTAGTGTGTATATACAGTATGTATAGTAGTAGGTATATACAGTATGTATAGTAGTATCTATATACAGTATGTAGAGCAGTATCTATATACAGTATGTATAGTAGTATCTATATACAGTATGTATAGCAGTATCTATATACAGTATGTATAGTAGTAGGTATATACAGTATGTATAGTAGTATCTATATACAGTATGTATAGTAGTATCTATATACAGTATGTATAGCAGTATCTATATACAGTATGTATAGTAGTAGGTATATACAGTATGTATAGTAGTGTGTATATACAGTATGTATAGTAGTAGGTATATACAGTATGTATAGTAGTAGGTATATACAGTATGTATAGTAGTGTGTATATACAGTATGTATAGTAGTAGGTATATACAGTATGTATAGTAGTAGGTATATACAGTATGTATAGTAGTGTGTATATACAGTATGTATAGTAGTAGGTATATACAGTATGTATAGTAGTGTGTATATACAGTATGTATAGTAGTGTGTATATACAGTATGTATAGTAGTAGGTATATGCAGTATATATAGTAGTAGGTATGTACAGTATATATAGTAGTAGGTATATACAGTATGTATAGTAGTAGGTATATGCAGTATATATAGTAGTAGGTATATACAGTATGTATAGTAGTAGGTATATACAGTATGTATAGTAGTAGGTATGTACAGTATGTATAGTAGTGTGTATATACAGTATGTATAGTAGTAGGTATATACAGTATATATAGAAGTAGGTATATACAGTATGTATAGTAGTGTGTATATACAGTATGTATAGTAGTAGGTATATACAGTATAAATAGTAGTGTGTATATACAGTATGTATAGTAGTAGGTATATACAGTATATATAGTAGTTGGTATATGCAGTATGTATAGTAGTTGGTATATACAGTATGTATAGTAGTAGGTATATACAGTATGTATAGTAGTAGGTATATACAGTATGTATAGTAGTAGGTATATACAGTATGTATAGTAGTAGGTATATACAATGTATAGTAGTACATTACAATTGGTGACAGATAAGTATATATGTCTGGCCTCCGGCCCCTGCTGATGTATCACTTGTTATATCAGGGGAATTTCCAATCATCGTTGTCTACAGGAAATGGACCGTTGGTCCGGATGCCGGTGCTGTTCTGAAGAAACTTCTGCTTTTCATCATAAGACTTGAGTTTTGCTGATAAAGCTATATATATATATCTGGTTACAACTGGTTTAAGGGAAAAGCTCTGTATGTCATAATATGCAGAGTATAAAGATATATAAGTAAATGGGGAAGGTTTCTAGATTGTTTCTGCATTGTCCACTCCTGAGTTCTCCTTTATCTCTGCTGCTGAATTAAAAAAAGGGAAATTGCGCAGCACACCAGGTCAAGTGAAATTTTTTTATCTCTGCTGCTGCATTAGTGATCTTTTTTATTGATCTGTGGGTTCTCCTGTATAACAACTATGCCCCACACTGTGCTCTGAAACAACACTGTATATAGTATAGTATCTCCTGTATAACAACTATGCCCCACACTGTGCTCTGAAACAACACTGTATATAGTATAGTATCTCCTGTATAACAACTATGCCCCACACTGTGCTCTGAAACAACACTGTATATAGTATAGTATCTCCTGTATAACAACTATGTCCCACACTGTGCTCTGATACAAACTGTATATAGTATAGTATCTCCTGTATAACAACTATGTCCCACACTGTGCTCTGAAACAACACTGTATATAGTATAGTATCTCCTGTATAACACTATGTCCCACACTGTGCTCTGAAACAACACTGTATATAGTATAGTATCTCCTGTATAACAACTATGTCCCACACTGTGCTCTGAAACAACACTGTATATAGTATAGTATCTCCTGTATAACAACTATGTCCCACACTGTGCTCTGAAACAACACTGTATATAGTATAGTATCTCCTGTATAACAACTATGCCCCACACTGTGCTCTGAAACAGCACTGTATATAGTATAGTATCTCCTATATAACAACTATATCCCGCACTGTGCTCTGAAACAACACTCTATATAGTATAGTATCTCCTGTATAACAACTATGTCCCACACTGTGCTCTGAAACAGCACTGTATATAGTATAGTATCTCCTGTATAACAACTATGTCCCACACTGTGCTCTGAAACAGCACTGTATATAGTATAGTATCTCCTGTATAACAACTATGTCCCACACTGTGCTCTGATACAACACTGTATATAGTATAGTATGTCCTGTATAACAACTATGTCCCACACTGTGCTCTGAAACAACACTGTATATAGTATAGTATCTCCTGTATAACAACTATGTCCCACACTGTGCTCTGAAACAACACTGTATATAGTATAGTATCTCCTGTATAACAACTATGTCCCACACTGTGCTCTGATACAACACTGTATATAGTATAGTATGTCCTGTATAACAACTGTGTCCCACACTGTGCTCTGAAACAACACTGTATATAGTATAGTATCTCCTGTATAACAACTATGTCCCACACTGTGCTCTGAAACAACACTGTATAAAGTATAGTATCTCCTGTATAACAACTATGTCCCACACTGTGCTCTGATACAGCACTGTATAAAGTATAGTATCTCCTGTATAACAACTATGTCCCACACTGTGCTCTGATACAGCACTGTATAAAGTATAGTATCTCCTGTATAACAACTATGTCCCACACTGTGCTCTGATACAACACTGTATATAGTATAGTATCTCCTGTATAACAACTATGCCCCACACTGTGCTCTGAAACAATACTGTATATAGTATAGTATATCCTGTATAACAACTATGTCCCACACTGTGCTCTGAAACAATACTGTATATAGTATAGTATATCCTGTATAACAACTATGTCCCACACTGCGCTCTGAAACAGCACTGTATATAGTATAGTATCTCCTGTATAACAACTATGTCCCACACTGTGCTCTGATACAACACTGTATATAGTATAGTATCATCTGTATAACAACTATGTCCCACACTGTGCTCTGAAACAACACTGTATATAGTATAGTATCTCCTGTATAACAACTATGTCCCACACTGTGCTCTGAAACAACACTGTATATAGTATAGTATCATCTGTATAACAACTATGTCCCACACTGTGCTCTGAAACAACACTGTATATAGTATAGTATCTCCTGCATAACAACTATGTCCCACACTGTGCTCTGAAACAACACTGTATATAGTATAGTATCTCCTGTATAACAGCTATGCCCCACACTGTGCTCTGAAACTATACTGCATATAGTATAGTATCTCCTGTATAACAACTATGTCCCACACTGTGCTCTGAAACAACACTGTATATAGTATAGTATCTCCTGTATAACAGCTATGCCCCACACTGTGCTCTGATACAGCACTGTATATAGTATAGTATCTCCTGTATAACAACTATGTCCCACGCTGTGCTCTGATACAGCACTGTATACAGTATAGTATCTCCTGTATAACAACTATGTCCCACACTGTGCTCTGATATAGCTCTCACACCACAACTGGTCAGACTTTGACCTCCTCAAAATATTATACACACTACATTTTAATCATAACGCCCCACAACAGTTACTAATATAGTAATAATGAAGGAATATAAAGACTTACCTTATAGTCACCCCTGATGAAGCGCGCGCAGTGCAGGCAGTAATGTATTCGGCTCTTTGAGGCTTCAACCAGGAAGATGAAGACACAGAAATCACAAGATAAGGAAGGCGTCTGCTCTGGTGGTTTATGTTTTACAGCCCCTGACGTAATCCTGCAGCTCACATGAATAAGGGGCTGGGTAAGGAAGGAGATCTATTTATTTTAGAGTGTCCAACTCCTTGGGGCTCATTTACTTAGGGTCTGTGGATCTCGCACTTTTTAACGTTTTTTCCGACATTCTGTGAACGGGTCAGTAAATGCGCCTCCTCATGTTGGCTCCTATTTTCCATGTTACCGACCAGGCCATTTTTCTGTTTTTCTACAAGCTGTAACTTTTTTATTTTTCTGTCACTCTAGTTGTACGTGGTTTTTTTGGGACAAAATGTATTTTTTTAATATGACAATATTGGGTTTTATATATAATACCGGTGAACTTGTATTACATTTTTCTGCCTTTATTGTAAGACCTAAATTCATTAAACAGTTTTAATACGCATAAAGCCATACCAGATGTTTAGGGTTTTATTTTAAAAACTACAGTACCTTCCTTTGCATTATTAAATAGTTTTGAAGAAAAAAATCTTTTTGCATTACCATCCTTTAAGCGCCAAAAAAGTTTTCAATGTGGCTCTGTGAAAGCCTGTAGATTTTATTTGTACACACTCGGGGTTCATAAAGTCTAAGGTGTAAGGAACAAAATGTGTGGGATTTCATTTTTTTATTTTTAAAACGATGGAGATTTTTTGTATTTTTCTATGTTTTCTGCAACATTTTGTTTTTAGACTTTATTTTTTTTTCTTAAATATAAAATTTTATTACCCTACATTCTCAACTATAAGCCGACCCGAGTATAAGCTGAGGTAACTAATTTTAACACAAAACCTGGGAAAACCTATTGACTCGAGTATATGCCTAGGGTGGGAAATGCATTGGTCACCAATCCTCCCTCCAGTCAGTATATAGCCAGCAAGCCCCCTGCCCCCCAATATATGGTTAGCCAGTCCCCTTCCCCCAGTATATAGCTAGCCAGACCTCTTCCCCCCGGTATATAGCTGGCCTGCCCCCAATATATTGCCAGCCCAAGCCATCCAGTATACAGCCTGCCAGCCCCTGCCCCCCCAGTAAATAGCCTGCCAGCCACTGCCGCCCCAGTATATAGCCAGCCCGTGCCTCCCTGTACATGCCTCCCCCATGCCTGACTTCATATAACCAATTAATTTTCTGGGTGATGCCACCACAGCGGGCCATGAAAGAAACTGGAAGTTGTTCAGTTGCTTGACTACATACTAGTAGGGGTTTATGAGACCAATTTCTGAAGACAGGTTCCCTTTGAGGGAATATAATACAAGGGTTATTTCACAATGATGTGACCACCTGCCCCTCACATACTGTATCATGTATTATGGTAGAAGCAGCTTTTACCTCATGTATGAGAGGAATATTACCTCAGAAATCCTAATTGCTCTAGGAGTTTGTGTAGTTAATACGTCTCCTCGGGTACTGTCCTATTCTATTCAGATGACATCATTATCTACTCAAAAGACCTATGAGGAGCACCTAAAATATCTATCTGAAATTTTTCACACACTTCGATGCTCAAAAGACTGCAGGCGGCTCTACAGGGGGAATATGAAGCAAGACATCGAAACCTGTGTGACGAGTGAGCCCGTCCTGTGCCATCACTTGGGGGGGGGGGTGACATCATCACCGGACTCCATTACACCCCAATTAGAGCTAGCGCTTCCTGGAGATGATAGCCATCGACCATGTGAAGTTGGAGCCAAGCTGGTCCAGCCATGTCTATGCTATGACCATCATAGACCACTACAACAAATTCATGGTAGCTGTTCCAGTTAAAAATGTAAATGCTGACCGGCTGTTTGCTTCTGAATTTTTAATTATGTTTTCAAATAAAGAAGAATGATTTTAATTTACTAAATGCGGAGACGACTTTTAGAAAATTACCATAGCTATTAACTGTACTTATGCTATATGTAATGGACTTAGTCCAATACCAACCAGGACCATAGGCGGCTTGCTTTCCACACTGGTGTACTATACCACAGTGCCGTAGCTAGAAGCTGATGGGCCCCAATGCAAAGTCTGTGCCAGGCCCCTGACCATAATTTAAGGGCCCCCTAAACCTCTTGGGCCCGGGTGCGATCCCAACCTCTATACCCCCTCAAGTTACGCCCCTGCTATACCACGTTTATGGCCTAGGCACTTTATAAAAAGTACACTTTACTTATTATACCCTTCCAGGTATGCAGTGTATGCAGACCTCCTGGAGGCTGTGCTATGGTCTTCCAGGTGCAGTTCAACTCCCAACAGGTCCATAGCCAAGCCATTGGTGGCTCGTTCAATTACCAAGGGGGTATGCAACACCCCTGCCAATGCAGTATGTTGTGAAATACAACTCCTAATAGATATTATGATGGTCATTGAGACTGATTAGCTCTGTGAGCCCTTTAATAGGTGTCTTTAATAGGTAATGCAGCTGGTTAATATCTGCCATGGAAGGAATGTTATTTATTATTGAGCAGATGTCATGTTTATAGGTGCTTTTGACCTATAATGTACAAATGTGCTGGTTGGATTATGAGCTTGCCTCCTCACAAGGTGAGTTTATAAAACCCTTTGTGGCTGGAAAGTTCCAGAGTGCTTACTGGGAAGTTTCATGGTAGCACATGTGTCTAAGGCCTATAACTACGGCCCTTTCATGTTTCTACCTCCAAGAGTCTGCAGGAAAACCTGCCGTTGAAGCACCCAAATCATGTCTAGCTGAAGTTACCTATACCAGGCTGTGAGCAACCTTTACCAAACACCACCCAACCAGCCATCTTGAATCAGTTGAATCGTTATCTGCTGTTTTTGCCTTTGCCGTGTACTGGAATGAAGGAACTTTAAGTTTATGGTTCACATCGCTTGTCTCTGTGTGTTCAAGGGGCAACATTTACCATTCACCCAGTGTCGGTTTCGGCGCATATTGATGCAAACATGGAGGCTAGTTTTCCCCTGAAGGATGGACCATGCCGAGGGGTATGGTGGTATGGAGTCCTGCTGGGTGGTGCCCCGGCGAGTCAAAAATTGCAACAAGCCATCTGCAGGAATTGGTGCCCTTGAACCAGCGGTGGTGGTTGGGGGCAAGTAAACAATTAGCGGAGCAGATTGGCAGGATTATTAATTGTGGCTCCAAGGACCTTCCTTCGTTGCATTATTATTACTGTCCGGGGGAGGGGGGAAATGTTATTACATATTGGGGAGACAAAAATGTTTTATATTTGTTGTATTCTGTAATAAATAGGCTGCTGGGGTCAGATTAATCCAAAGGCGGTGTCAGTCTTTTTTAGGGGAGAAATGAATCTGGAAGCAGTCGGGCGGACCCGTGACCGGAAGTCCCCAGTGCCGGTTCATGTTATTTGATGTCCTCTACTTTTAACCAATTTTTCAAGCCGCTGTGTAAAATTTACTGGGATATCCGGGCTGATTAATACAGGAAATTATTAGTTTGCACAAGTCGATGTTCACACTCCATTGAGTATTTGCGTTGTTATTTGTCTGTTGAAATTTTGTCTGTTGAAAAATCCTCGAATAAACTTCAATACGGAAAAAAAATTGTTCATTTCAGAAATTAATAAAGTTACAGTTTTAATTAAACAGAGAAACAACATGTCACTGATTTTAACAGCACAAACTAGACAACTAGACAATGTTATTTATTCCCTATAGGCAATCTAATTAAAATAGAATTTAATAAAAAAAAAGGAAATACCTAATTTTTTGTTTTCTCTGTCTCCAGAATATTTTTATCACATCAGGTGACAAAAAAGTTTGATCAATCTTTATTGAACTAATTAAAACTACAAGTCACTTTACAATAAGAGAAGCCATTGTGGTGGAGGCAGTGATGCTGCAGGAGATGACATGGAGGCACCGGGGCAGGTACAAAACATTCTGGAAGACAATTCAGGCGCATCGGGGAGGAGAGACTCCTGAACACAGATACGTTTACACCTAAACACTTGTGTTCAGAAAGTAGTAACACACGATTTACCGGTTATCAGGACAAAACACGTGGTACTAGCCCCCAAATGCAAATTATATCGATCATATGGGGAGGGGTGATTGTAAAAATCTTTCATCAGCGCAGATTCACTGCCCCCAAAACACCGGGGGATGAGCTGCTGACAATGACAGGTGATATGTAACATGTAACAGTCACCTAAGAAACCATCTGTACCATGATCATTTACAATAGGACAATTGTATGGAACAGATCTTCATAGGAACATTGTTCATGATGATTGGCCTGAGCACCGGCCCGTATCTCTAAGCTTTGGATCAACAATCAAGCTCCCCTGTGTGAGTTCTCTGATGTTTGACAAAACTTAATTTATAACTAAAACATTTTCCACATTCAGTACAAGAAAATTGTTTCTCCTCTGTGTGAGTTCTCTGATGTTCAACAAGACTTGTTTTACAGCTGAAACATTTTTTACAATCATTACAAGAATATGGTTTCTCCCCTGTGTGAGTTCTCTGATGCGCTACAAGACTTGTTTTATAACTAAAACACTTTCCACATTCAGAACATGAAAATGGTTTCTCCCCTGTGTGAGTTCTCTGATGTACAACAAGAGCTGATTTATTACTAAAACATTTTCCACATTCAGCACATGAAAACAGTTTCTCGCCTGTGTGAAATCTTTGATGTTCAACAAGAGCTGATTTGTGCCTAAAACATTTTCCACATTCAGCACATGAAAATGGCTTCTCCCCTGTGTGAGTTCTCTGATGTATAAAAAGCTTTGCCTTTTCCCTAAAACGTTTGCCACATTCAGTACATGCAAATGGCTTCTCTCCTGTGTGAATTCTCTGATGTCTGAAAAGATCTTTTTTTGTGCTAAAACATTTTCCACATTCAGTACATGAAAATGGCTTCTCCTCTGTGTGAATTCTCTGATGTCTGAAAAGATCTTTTTCTGCGCTAAAACATTTTCCACATTCCGTACATGGAAATGGCTTCTCCCCTGTGTGAATTATCTGATGGTCAAAAAGTCTTCGTTTAAGGGTAAAACATTTTCCACATTCAGAACATGAAAATGGCTTCTCTCCCGTGTGGGTTCTCAGATGTATAACAAGAGTTGATTTCCGATTAAAACACATTCCACATTCAGTACATGAAAATGGCTTCTCTCCTGTGTGAATTCTCTGATGTCTAGAAAGCTTTCCTTTTACACTAAAACATTTTCCACATTCACTACAGGAAAATGGTTTCTCCCCTGTGTGAATTTTCTGGTGTTGAATAAGAATATATTTATCAGCAAAACATTTCTCACATTCAGTACATGAAAATGGCTTCTCTCCTGTGTGAGTTCTCTGATGTATAGAAAGAGCGGATTGACGCCCAAAACATTTTCCACATTCGGGGCATGAAAATGGCTTCTCCCTTGTATGAATTTTCGCTAGTTGATCATGACTTGATTTCTGGGTAAACTGCTTCTCACATGAAGACTTCCTTTTATCTCCATGATTTCCCTTCTCCGTGGAAGGATGTGATTGATTATCTTCTACATTACCATGTAGAGCTGAGGGGGGACGTCCACCGGAACCTCCTTTACTATTTTCTCCTGAAAATTAAGGTCAAGAAATCAATATTGGAAGTTTCCTTTAGATGCAGAAGTGAAGCAACGTGTCAGTAACATACAGTCGGCTATGGATAAAAAAACAACCAACATCATAGATATTCATTGCTTATATAATATATTGTCAGATAATCTGATGAGAATCCAACACCAAGTACTAAACAGAAGTCATCAAATCCTTAGAGATTGGATTCTTCTACATCCAGGACATAAGAGGATTGTGTAACCAGAGATTCCCATCTCACCCCAGAGCCTAACAGTCCTAGAAAATGACTGAAATAAGTGGAGGAAGTCGCGTTCAGCCCCATATACAGGACACCTATAACATAACCCCCATCCAGACACATGGCCAGCTGTATACTTCATGCTTAGTGAGATACAATTTCAAGTTAATCTAGTCCCATTCTTCCATTTATAAATCTCCAGTCACTATATCTCCAGCCTCAAATGTCTGAGGAGAGGAAACATCCAATAATATCCCTCAAAGCCTCATAGTAACACAACATGTGGGTGTAGACGGATGTGACTGGAGGAGGAGACCAGAGACAGATGAGCCGGTGTCTATGTCATCTCCATCTCCTCCCCTGGATGTGACCTCTCCCTGCAATGTATAAGGGAAGAATAACCCACAAGATACATGAAAGGCTCTTACCCTCCTCTGTCACTGATGAGGGGATTTCCTCTCCGCTCCTCCTTCCACCACAACTTTCCTGGAAAGATCCAACATGAGGGACATGAGAAAACAAGGAGAGGTGTCCAGAGATTATCTTATATCCAAGTGATGGACAAAAACATCGAGAAGGCGAGAACTTAGAGGAAATAATCTCCTGCAGGAAGAGACAGAATTAATATTCATCCAATTATTTTACAAGTCAACTTCAATGTTACAGTTATAAAACATATAAAACGTTGTGATCCGATCCTGAGGTGGAGACTGGGCTTATGATTATCCAGTTCTTCTACTCTGAACTGCACGCCTTACCACAATCTTTATTAAAACTAGAAACCATTTATTGCCTTCACCCACCACAGTAACCATCAACATCATCACATAGATCCTCCACCCACTGAAGGTTAGTAGAAGCTTCATTGAATCAATCTATAGAGGATTTATAAGAGTCTCAGCTCCATCTACCTGATGATCCAGTGGGACAGTCTGCTCTGGATCCTCTGGACAATCTTGAGAATATTCAGGACTAGAACATCTATCTGGGTGGTTTCTTTGATTGGATCCATCTATAGGAAATATACACAGTGACTGATACATTGTCTATATGTGATGATGAGATGATGGAGGAGGTGACCTCACACCTGCTCTGTCCTCTATAATCAGGAAGGTCTCCTCTTACCTGGTGATGTGAGGGGCTGGTGGTCCTC
The DNA here is from genome assembly GCF_040894005.1 of Engystomops pustulosus. Taxonomy (NCBI): domain Eukaryota; kingdom Metazoa; phylum Chordata; class Amphibia; order Anura; family Leptodactylidae; genus Engystomops; species Engystomops pustulosus. The sequence continues at coordinate 13,938,622 of NC_092412.1, read as the reverse complement.
CATCATGATGTCCTTGTACTGGTCCTTGTGTCCTTCTATATACTCCCACTCCTCCATGGAGAAATAGACAGTGACGTCCTGACACCTTATAGGAACCGGACACCCACAATGACACAGTCATCACCCAGACACCTCCCTTGTGTTATTGTACAATGTCCCAGCATTCCCGGCAGCGCTCACCTCTCCGCTCAGCAGCTTAGTGATCCTGGAGGTAAGTTCTAGGATCTTCTGCTCATGTATCAGTGAATGAGGTGGAGGCTCGGTGATGGGGCTCTGGGTCCATCCTCCTGACACACGGGGGGTCACACACTCACCAGACGACTTCTTCACTACTGTGTAATCCTGTGTATGGGGAGACACTGATCACTACATAGATCCTAAGAATCCTTCATTTCCTGCTGTTATTCCTAGATATAAGAGCCGTGTCCTGGGAGACTCTAACCCAGTGATGGCGAACCTTTTAGAGACCGAGTGCCCAAACTACAACAAAGACCCGTTTATTTATCGCAAAGTGCCAACACAGAAATTTAATTTGTGATTTATACTCCCTTCTCTGTCACAGTTTTAATTGATACCAGCCCCCTGAAGACACCAATAAAGCAGAAAATAGTCCCAGGTACAGCTGTCATTTTAAAATAGCTCTGTGTACAGCAAGTCCTGGGCTGTCTGGGACTGCTGGAAGATACCTGGAATCATATCTGGTGATGGCCTGAGTGCCCACAGAAAGGGTTCTGAGTGCCACCTCTGGCACCAGTGCCATAGGTTAGCCATCACTGCTCTAACCTCTCTGGTTATCAAGGAGATCATCTCCAGGGTGAGGTCCAGGATCCTTCTATGCATATGGTCTCTATTCTGGACCATCATCCTTCAATGGAAATTCTGTCTGTGCAGCTTCTGTATATAAAGAATCTGAGGGAAAATGAGAAGGACAGAGGATAAATTCCATTTGGAAGAATATCTAGCAATAGTCTAGTGTGAACCTACTCAATGTAAAAAAAAAAACTTTCTATTGTTCCATCGTTCTGGTTCCCTAACAATGTCATCCTGCTTTCTTCCAGAGACTCTGTAACACCTGTTGTCTAAAGCTCTACCACTTCCATTTTTTTCCAAACGTGCTTCATTGGCACATAAATCCGATCGCGTGCGCCAAAATCCCAGGGCAATACGGCGCAAATTGAAATACTCGGGAAACCCGAAGAAAATGTGCGATTCGGACACTTTGGATATTAAGACAGTGGGGCTCATTTACTATGGCAAATGTCCAAAAAACGGTCAAAAGCCAAAAAACCCCACCCCAACATTACAACAACCAACCAGGTCAAATGATGGAGGGAGTTGAGCAAAATCCACGACATTAACCTCTGAATACATAAGTAGTTATCACATTTTTAAAGGTCCAAGTTGAAATAAAGGTCAAATGACAAACATACAGTTGTACTCCAAGCCAACTGGAATAGGCAAAAGAAAATTGACCAGGTAATGCCTCTCTGAGGCTACGTACATTAAACAGCATTTCAGTGGAGGAACAACAGGGGCCGCACACCTTCAGAAATATGTCCACATAAACTCTATGTTTAAAAACAATAGTCTAATAAGGTAGAGCCAGGACTTGGTCGGCCATCCAAACAAATAGCAACATCAAGGCTAGATAGAGGGCTTTCCGAAGATAAATGGTTTCGATTGCATCCGATCTTCATCCTTTGTTATGCCCAATAGGCATAATGCAGGGGAGATCATTTTGTTCCGGCGAGAGGATAATGGAGAAGTCATCACACTCCTGGATGAAGCAATGTAGTCACAATTCCACATAAGGTGGATAAAGTCTGCTCAATCAGCCCAACATCTGTGACATCTGGATGTAGGGGATCTATGTTAGGGGTGAACTTCCTAGCAGTTCTGAAAAAAGATGCATACAGATCACAGAAACCAAACCAGAATCTCAATAAGAGAAAAGGATGAGAAAACTGCCTCTGCTGGAGGGAACTGGGCTAAAAAGCCAGGATGTAGTTTCATACAATGAAACATAAAGGGACATGAACCAAGGTGCCCAATGCGGCTTTTCTGCATGAGACCACACCCGCCTGGCTGATCCATGCAGGGGCAAAAGATGACCGGGCCTGTAGTCAAAGGCTTCTAGAACCGGCGGATAAAGTGTCTAAATGTAACTCGTCATCAGGCATAGAGTCGGGGGAGACCCAGCTACAAATATGTTGTAGATGACCTGGCAGATAATATACAAATAGATCTGGGAAAAACGCACCAGCCTGCAACTTGCAGGTGTAAGCGTGGACAGACAAAGCTTCACTCGTCCCCTGCCCCAAATAAATTAGGTAAACAGTGAAACCAACTGAGAGTAAAAATGCCTGGGCACAGAACGTCTGAATGTTCGAGAACTTATAACAATTGAAGTGATAATTTTGAGCAGTTTGATACGTCCCGACATAGACACAGTGGAGAGGAACAACTACTTTCTCTTTAAGGTAAACCAGCAGGGGGCTCAAAATTTAGGGCGAATGAGCGAGATGAGTCCCTGGCTATGTGCACCCCTAAGTATCTCTCCACCTGAAGGCCGCAGTATACCTGCCCCATCTTCATACCTGCGTAAAGGCAAAAGATCGGATTTAGCCTAATTAATGAGCAAAACTGAAAATTCTCTGAAGAGATTAATAATGGGGATAATAATCTTGGTAAAAAAAAAAAAAATTGCCTACGAGATTCCTTTATCTTCCCTATTTTAAAATGGATTAGTCATATATGAAGCCAAATCATCTTCGTAAAAGCAAACTGTGTTAAAATCAATGTTGTGGAGTGAAATCGTCCGATAAGAGTCACATAAGAGTCACATTCCTCCAGAGCTTTGCTGGGTTTTAAAAGAACCAGAATTCTGGTATCATTCACTGAGGCTGATTATCTGTCATGTTCAAAAGCTCCTGGTACATAGTTAATAAATGTGGGAGAACAGTCAGTATATTTTACATGGGGTTCAATAGGCAGCCTATCAGGACCAGGGGTGTTACTTTTAGGCATAGATTTTATTGTTTCACTAATCTCGTCCAAAGTAATGGGGAATCTAACAAGGAACACCAGCTCATCCAAATAAAGGAGGAGATCAGCAGGGAGAGGGGAAAATCTGGACCTATTATAAAAGGCAGCAAAATTTAGAGAGAATCCCAACCCAACCAATCCCAACCCACCGGAGAGAATGACTATGCAGCAGTGGCGAGGAAGGAGCCAACCAAGCTTATAACTTGCCAGACTGGTTGCCTGTTTCAAAATAAACTTGGTAAAAAAAAAAATTGCCTACGAGATGCCTTTATCTTCCCTATTTTAAGATTCAATTCAGAGCCCTCCCACACCAGGAAGACATCTTACTTTTGTATTTGGAGGGAACTGGTTCAAGGCGAACATGAGACGGTAATGGAGATGACAGACTTCAGGGGCAGGGTTTGGTCCACTTTTTTGTCTCCCTTACCAGCAGGCTCATCAATTGACATATTTTTGGAGCAAGTTACTAAGGAAGTGAAGGCTTTGGTTTATCCCCTCCCAATTTAACCATCGGTGAAAAACAAGAGTTACGCAGCGATATAGTTGTGAAGCCTGATGATAAGGGGGTTAATGTGGTACTTATGACTACAGAATACTACGTGTCTGAGGCTATGCGACACATATATTCCCCTTGCAGGAAATCCTGCCTCGAAGTACCAAGATAAACTGTGATTTTTTAACCCCTTCCCGCCACAGCCCTTTTTAGTTTTTGCGGTTTCATTTTTCACTCCCCACCTTCAAAAATCTATAACTTTTTTATTTTTCAATGTACAGAGCTGTGTGACGGCTTATTTTCTGTGTAACAAATTACACTTCAAAATGGTGGTATTTAATATTCCATGCCGTGTACTGGGAAGCGGGAAAAAAATTCCAAATGCAGTGAAATTGGTAAAAAAAATGCATTTGTGCCGTATTCTTGTGGGCTTGGATTTTACGGATTTCACTGTATGCCCCAAATGACAGGTCTACTTTATTCTTGGGGTCGGTATGATTACGGAGTTACCAAATTTGTATAGGTTTATAATGTTTTCATACATCTAAAAAAATTAAAACCTGCAAACGCAGACAAAGCTTTACGTGTGGCACCAGCCTAATACAACAACATGCAATTAGTCCCATTTACGTCTCTGGGACTGTGTGAGCAACGAACGTGGATGAGGATAGGACATGCTCTGAGTTTTTCCTCTTAGGCACTAGGCTCGGACATGCTCAGGAATCCTCACCAACAGTTATCATAAGAACACAGTCCTACATGAATCTATGAGACAGCCACAAATAACACAGCCGTAGAATCTGAGGAGAAAATGATTGTGTGCAGGAGGACTTACAGATATAAATACCTTGTCACTCACAAACATACAACTATATAGCCACATATATACAAAAACATATACATGCACATAATGTATATGTAATGTATATATAAAGTACAGTATGCAAAACTTAAATATACACTTACTAGTCATGAAGGAAGACAGGGAAAGACTGGAAAATCAGCAGATATTTGTTCCAGTGGCTACAGGCTCCCTCCCCCACCCTCCCATGCTGACTGCTGTATCACTGTCCTGCAAGGGTCCTCTTTGTGTGAACAGCAGCTGGGGGAGGGGGAGTGTTTTTAGGAAGAAGTGTATTTTGTTTTGTTTTTGAAGTAGTTTCTCTGTGATGCAGGCTGCTGGTCTCTAAAGCTGCACAGTGTGGCCTCCACTACTATGTGACTCCACAGAAGGCTCTTGAGTAGAGAATGAGGGTCCCAAGGAAACTGTCCAGCTCCTTCCTCCTTTCCCTAATTCCTGCTCTACTTACCCAGAGTTCCTCAGTGAGGCCGGTGGGCATGGTCTCTTCTGGCACAGTCTACATTAGGGGGTGGTGCAGCCTGTAGACGAGATGATGGGAGGTTATGGAGCAGCTTACTGAAGGCAAGTTAGCACCGAGCAGCAGATGTGCTCTGCCTCCACATCCCAATACCTGTGTTGTATATCGGCATATGTCAGGATTAGGAGAAGGGACTTCAAAGATATTGAAAGAAATTATTACCCCAGGACATCATGTAGTCACCATGTCTCCTCATGTATCTGCTCCCAGTCACCTCATACACTGCAGACATGTCTGATATATCATATATAGGAGAATTATTACCACAGGACATCATGTAGTCACCATGTCTCCTCATGTATCTGCTCTCAGTCTCCTCATACACTGCAGACATGTCTGATATATCATATATAGGAGAATTATTACCACAGGAGATCATGTAGTCACCACGTCTCCTCATGTATCTGCTCCAGTCACCTCACACACTGCAGACATGTCTGATATATCATATATAGGAGAATTATTACCACAGGACATCATGTAGTCACCATGTCTCCTCATGTATCTGCTCCAGTCACCTCATACACTGCAGACATGTCTGATATATCATATATAGGAGAATTATTACCACAGGAGATCATGTAGTCACCATGTCTCCTCATGTATCTGCTCCAGTCACCTCATACACTGCAGACATGGCTGATATATCATATATAGAGGAATTATTACCACAGGACATCATGTAGTCACCATGTCTCCTCATGTATCTGCTCCCAGTCACCTCATACACTGCAGACATGGCTGATATATCATATATAGAGGAATTATTACCACAGGACATCATGTAGTCACCATGTCTCCTCATGTATCTGCTCCCAGTCACCTCACACACTGCAGACATGGCTGATATATCACATATAGGAGAATTATTACCACAGGACATCATGTAGTCACCATGTCTCCTCATGTATCTGCACCAGTCACCTCATACACTGGAGACATGGCTGATATATCATATATAGGAGAATTATTACCACAGGACATCATGTAGTCACCATGTCTCCTCATGTATCTGCTCCCAGTCACCTCATACACTGCAGACATGTCTGATATATCATATATAGGAGAATTATTACCACAGGACATCATGTAGTCACCATGTCTCCTCATGTATCTGCTCCAGTCACCTCATACACTGCAGACATGGCTGATATATCATATATAGGAAAATTATTACCACAGGATATCATGTAGTCACCATGTCTCCTCATGTATCTGCTCCAGTCACCTCACACACTGCAGACATGGCTGATATATCATATATAGGAGAATTATTACCACAGGACATCATGTAGTCACCATGTCTCCTCATGTATCTGCCCAGTCACCTCACACACTGCAGACATGTCTGATATATCATATATATAGGAGAATTATTACCACAGGACATCATGTAGTCACCATGTCTCCTCATGTATCTGCTCCAGTCACCTCACACACTGCAGACATGTCTGATATATCATATATATAGGAGAATTATTACCACAGGACATCATGTAGTCACCATGTCTCCTCATGTATCTGCTCCAGTCACCTCATACACTGCAGACATGGCTGATATATCATATATAGGAGAATTATTACCACAGGAGACCATGTAGTCACCATGTCTCCTCATGTATCTGCTCCCAGTTACCTCACACACTGCAGACATGGCTGATATATCATATATAGGAGAATTATTACCACAGGACATCATGTAGTCACCATGTCTCCTCATGTATCTCCTCCAGTCACCTCATACACTGCAGACATGGCTGATATATCATATATAGGCAGGGCCGGATTAAAGTTGGTGGGGGCCCCTGGGCGCAAAATCTGGTGGAGGCCCCCACTGATTGTAGCGTGCATACACGTCCTCCTGCTCACTTTCCACTATCCCAGCTGTAACACAGCTACATACAGCCGCCTCACTGCCAGTAACACAGCTACATACAGTCGCCTCACCCCAGTAACACAGCTACATACAGCCACCTCGCCCCCAGTAATACAGCCGCCTCTCCCCCAGTAACACAGCTACATACAACTGCCTCGCCGCCAGTAACATAGCTACATACAGCCGCCTCACCGCCAGTAAAATAGCTACATACAGCCGCCTCACCCCCAATAACATAGCTACATACAGCCGCCTCATCCCCAGTAACACAGCTACACACAGCCGCCTCATCCCCAGTAACACATCTTTATATCTACCTTCACCCCTACCAGATATGCAGTCCCATGTAACATACACCTCAGCCCGCACAGCCACCCACACACATTCACTGTATAGAGCATATACATACATACCATATACACAGCATATACAAAAACACACACATATATATATATATATATATATTTAAAGGAAACCTACCATTTAGAATGGTAGGGGTAAGCAGTAAGTACCGAGCACCAGCTCAGGGTGAGCTGGTGCCGGTACTTACTTTCGTTAGTGTTATTAACCGCTGTATCGCGGTTTTAACACTGTTTAAACTTTAGAGCAGAAGAGGCTGCGGCGCTGCGCGCGACCGTGCTGGTGCTCGGTACTTACAGCTTACCCCTACCATTCTAACTGGTAGGTTTCCTTTAAAGGTGCACACATATATGCTGATATAAATGTATGCGCATATATACACAGCATATACACATATACACAGTATATACATATATACACATATACACAGTATATACATATATACACATATACACAGTATATACATATATACACATATACACAGTATATACATATATACACATATACACAGTATATACATATATACACATATACACAGTATATACATATATACACATATACACAGTATATACACATATACACATATATACACAGTATCTACACAGTAGATGCATATATAGACAGTATCTACACAGTATATACATATTAAGGGCTAATTTACACGGACGTCTGGGAGGACGTGCATGCGGCTGCATATATGTCCCCATAGAGGGCAATGGCTAGCCGGCAGCGGTACGGTGCCGAACCTCGCCGTACACCGCAATGCTCTATCTTTTTGCAAGTGTGCGGCCGTGCGCCGCTGTTTTCTATGGAGGAAGGAGGGGCCACCTCCTCCTCCTCTACAGCACACTGTATACATACACAGTATATACACAGTAGATGCGCATATACACACACAGTATATACACAGTAGATGCGCATCTACACACACAGTATATACACAGTAGATGCGCATCTACACACACAGTATATACACAGTAGATGCGCATCTACACACACAGTATATACACAGTAGATGCGCATATACACACAGTATATACACAGTAGATGCGCATATACACACACAGTATATACACAGTAGATGCGCATCTACACACACAGTATATACACAGTAGATGCGCATCTACACACAGTATATACACAGTAGATGCGCATATACACACACAGTATATACACAGTAGATGCGCATATACACACACAGTATATACACAGTAGATGCGCATATACATACACAGTATATACACAGTAGATGCGCATATACACACACAGTATATACACAGTAGATGCGCATATACACACAGTATATACACAGTAGATGCGCATATACACACAGTATATACACTGTAGTTGTGCATATACACACACAGTATATACGCTGTAGATGCGCATATATACAGTATATACACTGTATATACATATATACACATATTCACAGTATATACATATATACACATATTCACAGTATATACATATATACACATATTCACAGTATATACATATATACACAGTATATACATATATACACATATACACAGTATATACATATATACACATATACACAGTATATACATATATACACATATACACAGTATATACATATATACATATATACACAGTATATACATATTCACAGTATATACATATATACATATATACACAGTATATACATATATACACATATTCACAGTATATACATATATACACAGAATATACATATATACACATATTCACAGTATATACATATATACACATATACACATATTCACAGTATATACATATATTCACAGTATATACATATATACACAGTATATACATATATACACATATTCACAGTATATACATATATACACAGTATGTACATATATATACTGTATATACATATATATACTGTATATACACATATATACACAACTAAATACATGTTTCACAGTATATACATATATACACATATTCACAGTATATACATATATACACAGTATATACATATATACACAGTATATACATATATACACATATACACAGTATATACATATATACACATATACACAGTATATACATATATACACATATACACAGTATATACATATATACACAGTATATACATATATACATATTCACAGTATATACATATATACATATATACACAGTATATACATATATACACAGTATATACATATATACACATATTCACAGTATATACATATATACACAGAATATACATATATACACATATTCACAGTATATACATATATACACATATACACATATTCACAGTATATACATATATTCACAGTATATACATATATTCACAGTATATACATATATACACAGTATATACATATATACACATATTCACAGTATATACATATATACACAGTATGTACATATATATACTGTATATACATATATATACTGTATATACACATATATACACAACTAAATACATATTTACACACAATAAACTTACATTTCCGTGGCGTCAAGCGGGTGTTTGAGCGGATGGGGGGTCTAAAGGGTGCTTGTTCGGCCCGCGGGGGGGGGGCGACGGTCGGACTGTTGCTTGTACGGCCGGGGGGATGGGTTGCTTGTTTGGCGGGAGAGGAGGGGGGCGGGGGGGACCGTGTTCGGGTGGGTGCATCTTCCGACGGGGGAGTTGCGGAGGGCGGGGGGCGGCGGGAGTACGAGCGGGGTTGCTTGTTCGGCCTGGGGGGGAGGGGGGCGTTGTTCAGCCGGGTGCTTTTTCTGGCGGGGGGCGGGGGGAGTTGCGGAGGGCGGTTGCGGAAGGCGGTTGCTTTTTCGGGGCTGCTTGTTGGGGTAGGGGGTTGGAGCCTCGGCCATGCGGGGTGTGGGCGGGCATGGAGGCGGTCCACTTCGCCGGGGGCCGTGTGACTCGGCCTTGCAGGGGAATAGGTGGAGGGCGGGCGCAGGGTGGTAGGCTTGACCATCCAAGCGGATGGGGGTGTGGGGAGGCTGTGACCTGTGCCGTGGGGGCGTTCAGGGAGATGTCGGCGCAGGAAGGGAGGCGCGGGGGGTGCCATCTGGTGGAGGCCCCCTGGGGGGGGGGGCAAGATGGTGGGGGCCCCGGGGCTCTAGCCCCGGGAGCCCCGCCTATAATCCGGCCCTGTATATAGGAGAATTATTACCACAGGACATCATGTAGTCACCATGTCTCCTCATGTATCTGCTCCAGTCACCTCATACACTGCAGACATGGCTGATATATCATATATAGGAGAATTATTACCACAGGACATCATGTAGTCACCATGTCTCCTCATGTATCTGCACCAGTCACCTCACACACTGCAGACATGGCTGATATATCATATATAGGAGAATTATTACCACATGAGATCATGTAGTCACCATGTCTCCTCATGTATCTGCTCCAGTCACCTCATACACTGCAGACTTGGCTGATATATCATATATAGAGGAATTATTACCACAGGAGATCATGTAGTCACCAGGCCTCCTCATGTATCTCCTCTAGTTACCTCATACACTGCAGACATGTCTGATATATCATATATAGGAGAATTATTACCACATGAGATCATGTAGTCACCACGTCTCCTCATGTATCTGTTCCAGTCACCTCATACACTGCAGACATGGCTGATATACCATATATAGGAGAATTATTACCACAGGACATCATGTAGTCACCATGTCTCCTCATGTATCTGCTCCCAGTCACCTCATACACTGCAGACATGTCTGATATATCATATATAGGAGAATTATTACCACATGAGATCATGTAGTCACCACGTCTCCTCATGTATCTGTTCCAGTCACCTCATACACTGCAGACATGGCTGATATACCATATATAGGAGAATTATTACCACAGGACATCATGTAGTCACCATGTCTCCTCATGTATCTGCTCCCAGTCACCTCATACACTGCAGACATGGCTGATATATCATATATAGGAGAATTATTACCACAGGACATCATGTAGTCACCATGTCTCCTCATGTATCTGCTCCCAGTCACCTCATACACTGCAGACATGTCTGATATATCATATATAGGAGAATTACTACCACAGGAGATCATGTAATCACCATGTCTCCTCATGTATCTGCTCCAGTCACCTCATACACTGCAGACATGGCTGATATATCATATATAGGAGAATTATTACCACAGGAGATCATGTGAACACCATAATATATCTCCTCATACATCTGCTCCCAGTCACCTCACACACTGCAGACATGTCTGATATATCATATATATGTAACACCTCTGTCAACGTGTAGGCAAGGGGGTAGTTGCGAATAAGGCCCTCTACCTGTCAGGATCCATCTGGTGAGCCTGCGCATCTCACCCAAGGGATAATGCAGGGAGATCTCCTATAATCTGCAGCTGTAGTCTCTTCCTGGACAGGCAATAGTTAAATGGAGTAAGATGTTGTCCAATCAGTTGGCTGTATTGTAAACTGGAGTGTGATTGGAGAGGTGCTACTACCTGACCATGGGGAGTATAAAACCCCTGTGCAGTGGGAGCACAGGCCTCTTAGTTCAAGCTCTTAGCGCATGGACAGAGTGAAGAGATACACAGTGTGGAGCACACCTTCAGTGCTACCACAGAACCAATCCCAGGAACTGAGTCAGGAGACTCTAATCCAGAGCTGCAGCTTCCACAGTTTGGACACTATCTCTAACTCCCAGCCTGCATCTACCACCAGGCTGGTGCATAATTCCTGAGGACCACTCTCCATGACCACTCCAGTAATCCAAATCTGCTGTTTCACCGTTTAGGCCTGTTGCCTGCTACCCGATTTGCACAACATTGCCTTCATCTGATCCCTGGATACGGCTGTCTACCACCACCGGCTCCCCCATCCATTACCCAGGGACATATCTTACAGACACTAAGGGGTTTCCCCAGGGAGAACAAGTAATTCAGCCTCTCCCTCCATATTTCTTGCACACACCACCGGCTGGACAACTGCCATGCTGTAGGACAGCCCTCCGGTCCCCATACATCCGGTCCACAGAACATCATGTATTTACCATGTCTCCTCATGATACTGCCCCTGTGAGCACATACAGCAGACATGGTGGATATATCACATATAGCTCTCCTATAATGCAGCTTCTTCATGCGCTCGGACAGGGTCGGCTCCAGGTTACAGTAGGTTCTTGGGCGCAAGAGCCTTAGTAGGTCCCTTTACAGTGAACTCACATGGTGGAATTAAACATTCAGAAACTAAAACAGTCTCCTGTTCCTTAAAATATTCCCTAGTTTTTAAGGGGTTTTCCCACAAAGGAAATTTAGGTGCCGAGACCCCTGCAGATTACAAAAATTGAGTGGTCCGTCGCTCCTCAGGCTCTCTATAAAGATGAGGGGTTTGCTTTTTTGTGATCTTCGGGGGTCTCAGCACCGGGACCCCCACTGATCAGCAAGTTAGGGGATAGTCCACCTGATAGGGCCTAACTTTCCTTCGTGAGAAAACCCCTTTAACCCCTACGGGAGTCAGCCTCTTTTGGCCTTAAGGATGTGGCCCCATTTTTCAAATCTGTCCTGTGTCACTATAAGTGGTTATAGCTTTGGAATGCTATGAGATATCCAGGGGATTTTGAGATTGTTTTCTCGTGACACATTGTACTTCAAATTAGTTTAAAAATTTGGATGAAATCTTTTGCGTTTAGTTATGGAAAAAAACAAAATTCGGCAAAAATTTGGAAAAATTCTTTATTTTCAACGTTCTAAATTCTCTACTTTTGATGCACCCAAATAAATTCATAACTTACATTTCCCAAATGTCTGCTTTATGTTGGCATGGTTTTTTAAGATTCCACATATTTTACTAGAATGTTATGAGGCTCAGAATTTAGGTATCATGTTTCACGTTTTTTGTAAAATCACCAAAACCTGTATTTAGATGGCCCTGCTCAACTTCTAATTGACACTGAGAGGCCTAAATAATAGCAAGACTCATAAATTACTCCATTATGGAAACTACACCCCTCAATGTATGAAAAACCAGTTTTAAGAAGTTTGTTAACCCTTTAGGTGTTTTATAGGGGTTAAAACAAAATGGAGGTGCAGTCTGCAAATTGTAATATTTTGGGTGGAAAATTAAACATTTACAATGAATTAAATGAAAAAAGGCTCCACAAAGTTTGATACCCAATTCCTCCCGAGTACACTGATACCCTATATGTGGTCACCTGCTGTATGGGCGCACGGCCGGACATAGAAGAGAAGGAGGCGCCATGCAGAGCACATCTGCTATGTCACATTGTACAGGCAATAATTTTTTTCTTTTTTTAATGTGGACCTATAGGGGCTTATTTTTTTTGCCACATGAGATGCACTTTTCTGGTACGTAATTTTGGGGCATCTATAGCTAATTGCTGAGATTTTATTAACTCTTTGTTGGCGGAGGAAATGAAAATCATAAATTTTTAGGAACATTTTTTGGGGGGGTTTTTTTGGCCATTTACCATACCGTAAAAATAGTATATTATTTTTATTCTATGGGTCACTACGGTTACGAAAAGATCTAATCTACAGTATTTTTCAGATTATAAGGCGCACCATCAATAAATGCCTGCTAAAACGTCTAGGTTCATATATAAGGCTCACCTGATTATAAGGATGAATGACCAGCAGGTGGCAGACCTGTGCACAGTTCAAGGCAGCTGTTGTCTGTATGTACGGTTCATATATAAGGCGCACTGACTATAAGGCGCACCTTTAATTTCTGAGAAAATCAAAGGATTTTTAGTGCGCCTTATAGTCCGAAAAATACGGTATATAGATTTTTTATTTTTTCCCATTGTTACTGAATAGAAAGTAATTTGGCAAAAATGTTAATTTTAGCATCACCGTCTTTCATATGCATAACTTTTTTTATTTTTCGGCTTACAAGTCTGGTTAAGGGTTTATTTTTTGCGAGAAGGATTGTTCCTTTTAGTGGTCTTATTTAAGAGTGCGTAACTTTTTTTTATCACTTTTTAGAGCATTTTTTAAAGGGTAATAATTAAAAATCATCATTTTTTCAGAGAGTTTTTTTAGGTTGTTTTTTTACGAGGTTCACTTTGCGGGTCCAATAATGATTCTGTTTTATTATGCAAATTGTTATGGACGCAGGGATACCAAATATGTGGGAGTTTTGTGTATTTTATTCAATTTTACTGAATAAAAACTAATTTGGAGAAAATTTTGTTCATTTTAGCATCACCATCTTTTCATATGCATAACTTTTTTATTTTTCGGCTGACAAATCTGGTTAGGGGCTTATTTTTTGCGAGGAGATTTGTTCTTTTTAGTGGGCTTATTTTAGAGTGCATAACATTTTTAAATCACTTTTTAGAGCATTTTTGTGATAGGGTATTAATTCAAAATTATCTTTTTTCGGAACATTTTTTGCGTATTTTTTCCTCTGGCGTTTACCGTGCAGGTCCAGTAACGATTCTGTTTTATTTTATAGATTGTTACGGACGCTGCAATACCAAATGTGTGGTGGTTTTTTGCGTGTCATTTTAGCGGCTTATATTTTAATGTATTTATATTTTATTTATTCTAATGTGTTAACTTTTGTGTTTTTCACTTTTTTTTAACTTATACATAGTTGAACTTGAACCAGCGATGCTCTAAACCAATACACTGCTCCACAATACTTCTTCATTGTAGAGCAGTGTAAACTGTCTGAGCATGCAGGCGTGTAAGGGGTGACCGCGGCATGTAAGGGGTTAACGCCCGCAATCAGAGCCGGTTCCGATCGTGGGGGGTTATAGCGCGCTGTCAGCTGTACTAGACAGCTGACAGCCGCTGCTTCTGGTACCGGCTCCGTTCGTGAGCTGGTGCCAGAAGCAGGACGTTATACTACAGTGGTGGCGAACCCATGGCACGGGTGCCAGAGGTGGCACTCTGAGACCTTTCTGTGGGCACCCGAACCATTTCCCCAGCACACCAGACAAGACTCAAAGATTCTTCCTGCAGTTCCAAGCAACTTAAAAGATGCGGTTTTCAGTCTTATTTTGATATTTGCTTCGCTACTTGGACTATAGGAAGAGGGAGAATGTAGACAGGGCCGAATTATCTATGGAGGACCTTCTGCTGGTCCCACAATTGCTGTCCTCAGGAGGCCAATATGATTGAAAGTTGTTGAACAGGGAGCAACAAGTTACTGCTTTAACTTTTGGGTTGCAGTTTGGGCACTCGGCCGCTAAAAGGTACGCCATCACTGTTATACTACGTCCCGGTGCGCTTAGCATGTAGCCGCAGGGACGTAGTATAACGTTGTGGTGCTCCTAGGGGTTAACTCAGTGGTTCTCAACCTTTCTAATGCTGTGACCCCGCAATACAGTTCCTCATGTTGTGGTGACCCCAAACCATGCAACTCGCAGTAAAAACACAATAAAATTGCAGCTCCGATGGCTTTAGGCGACCCCCGGTTTTGGGTTAACAGGTCACAACATGTGCTGGGTAGTGCATAACTGTGATGACAGTATGAGGTGTGTATCATAGTACCTACTAGATGAGAGGGGTGAGACCCAGCAGTAAATGTCACTTACTGTCCCGTCTTTCTTTTCCTGTTTCTCACACTAGATGAAATGGTGGAAACACGCTTGCAGCTTAAAGGGAACCTGTCATCAGGAATTGGCTTAACAAACCACTACCAGTATGTTGGCAGAAAGCTGAACAGCTTCTAGGTCAGATTTCTTTCATGGTCCAGCGTGGTGGCATCATCTAGAAAATCAACTTTACATGCACATGGCTGTAAGGGGGGGGGGGGCGTATATTTGGCTGCAAGCATGGGGACATACATACGCCCCCAATGGCACCATACCGCTCCGTTCATGGGGAAAATTTGGACATGTCCTATCTTTCCCGTGTTGCAGCGCCGTGTCAACCCTCCTGCTCTCCGTGGCGCCGAACGTATGCCCGCCCGGTGAGATGTAAATTGTTTTTATGAAGTAAAGACGGCGGAGAGTTTAACTCTGAAGCCAAGCGTTCCCTGCCTCAGAACACCCAATCCACTGTACTTATGGTCCTGCCTTCAGGGACATCATGACCAGATCTCCTGAAGTTCGGAGCATGATGTCATTCACATGGGACTGCTGAACTATCCACCTCCCTGACTTCATATAACCAATTAACATCTCACTTCAAAGTTGATTTTCTGGGTGATGCCACCACACCGGACCCTGAAAGAAACTGGAAGTTGTTCAGTTGCTTGACTACATACTAGTAGGGGTTTATGAGACCAATTTCTGAAGACAGGTTCCCTTTAAGGGAATATAATACAAGGGTTATTTCACAATGATGTGACCACCTGCCCCTCACATACTGTATCATGTATTATGGTAGAAGCAGCTTTTACCTCATGTATGAGAGGAATATTACCTCAGAAATCCTAATTGCTCTAGGAGTTTGTGTAGTTATTTGTCTGTTGAAATTTTGTCTGTTGAAAAATCCTCGAATAAACTTTAATATTGGAAAACAAATTGATCATTTCAGAAATGTATAAAGTTACAGTTTTAATTAATCAGAGAAACAACATGTCACTGATTTTAACAACACAAACTAGACAACTAGACAATTAACATTTATTCCCTATAGGGAATCAAATCAAAATAGAATTGAATAAAAAAAAGGAAATACCTAATTTTTTTCCCCAGTCTCCAGAATATTTACACATCAGGTGACAAAAAGTTTGATCAATCTTTATTGAACTAATTAAAACTATAAGTCACTTTATAATAAGAGAAGCCATTGTGGTGGAGGCAGTGATGCTGCAGGAGATGACGTGGAGGCACCGGGGCAGGTACAAAACATTCCGGAAGACAATTCAGGCGCATCGGGGAGGAGCGACTCCCGAACACAGATACGTTTACACCTAAACACTTGTGTTCAGAAAGTAGTAACACACGATTTACCGGTTATCAGGACAAAACACGTGGTACTAGCCCCCAAATGCAAATTATAACAATCATATGGGAGGGGTGATTGTAAAAATCTTTCATCAGCGCAGATTCACTGCCCCCAAGACACCGGGGGATGAGCTGCTGACAGTGACAGGTGATATGTAACATGTAACAGTCACCTAAGAAACCATCTGTACCATGATCATTTACAATAGGACAATTGTATGGAACAGATCTGCATAGGAACATTGTTCATGATGATTGGCCTGAGCACCGGCCCATATCTCTAAGCTTTGGATCAACAATCAAGCTCCCCTGTGTGAGTTCTCTGATGTTTAACAAAACTTAATTTATAGCTAAAACATTTTCCACATTCAGTACAAGAAAATGGTTTCTCCCCTGTGTGAATTCTCTGATGTTCAACAAGACTTGTTTTACAGCTGAAACATTTTTTACATTTATTACAAGAATATGGTTTCTCCCCTGTGTGAGTTCTCTGATGCTCAACAAGACCTGATTTCTTACTAAAACATTTTCCACATTCAGCACATGAAAACAGTTTCTCCCCTGTGTGAAATTTTTGATGTTCAACAAGAGCTGATTTGTGCCTAAAACATTTTCCACATTCTGTACATGAAAATGGCTTCTCCCCTGTGTGAGTTCTCTGATGTATAAAAAGCTTTGCCTTTTCCCTAAAACATTTTCCACATTCAGAACATGAAAATGGCTTCTCTCCTGTGTGAATTCTCTGATGTCTGAAGAGATCTTTTTTTGTGCTAAAACATTTTCCACATTCAGAACATGAAAATGGCTTCTCTCCTGTGTGAATTCTCTGATGTCTGAAGAGATCTTTTTTTGTGCTAAAACATTTTCCACATACAGAACATGAAAATGGCTTCTCTCCCGTGTGAATTCTGTGGTGTTGAATAAGACCATCTTTTTTACTAAAACATTTTCCGCATTCAGTACATGAAAATGGCTTCTCTCCTGTGTGGGTTCTCTGATGCATAACAAGAAGTGATTTCCGAGAAAAACACATTCCACATTCAGTACATGAAAATGGCTTCTCTCCTGTGTGAGTTTTCTGATGTCTAGAAAGCTTTCCTTTTTCCCTAAAACATTTTCCACATTCAGTACATGAAAATGGCTTCTGCCCTGTGTGAATTTTATGGTGTAGAATAAGACTTGATTTATTAGCAAAACATTTCTCACATTCAGTACATGAAAATGGCTTCTCTCCTGTGTGAGTTCTCTGATGTGTAGAAAGAACTGATTGACACCTAAAACATTTTCCACATTCGGGGCATGAAAATGGTTTCTCCTCTGTGTGAATTTTCTGGTGTTGAATAAGAATTGATTTATCAGCAAAACATTTTCCACATTCAGTGCATGAAAATGGCTTCTCTCTTGTGTGGGTTCTCTGATGTATAACAAGAAGTGATTTCCGAGTAAAACACATTCCACATTCAGTACATGAAAATGGCTTCTCTCCTGTGTGAGTTTTCTGATGTCTAGAAAGCTTTCCTTTTTCCCTAAAACATTTTCCACATTCAGTACATGAAAATGGCTTCTGCCCTGTGTGAATTTTATGGTGTAGAATAAGACTTGATTTATTAGCAAAACATTTCTCACATTCAGTACATGAAAATGGCTTCTCTCCTGTGTGAGTTCTCTGATGTGTAGAAAGAACTGATTGACACCTAAAACATTTTCCACATTCAGGACATGAAAATGGCTTCTCCCTTGTATGAATTTTCGCAAGTTGATCAAGACTTGATTTCTGGGTAAACTGCTTCTCACATGAAGACTTCCTTTTATCTCCATGATTTCCCTTCTCGGTGGAAGGATGTGGTTGATTATCTTCTACATTACCATGTAGAGCTGAGGGGGGACGTCCACCGAAACCTCCTTTACTATTTTCTCCTGAAAATTATGGTCAAGAAATTAATATTGGAAGTTTCCTTTACAAGCAGAAGTGAAGCAACGTGTCAGTAACATACAGTCGGCTATGGATAAAAACTGCCAACATCATAGATATTCATTGCTTATATAATACATTGTCAGATAATCTGATTACAATCCAACAACCAAATACTAAACAGAAGTCATCAAATCCTTAAAAACCATATTGTTCTACTTCCAGGACATAAGAGGATTGTGTAACCAGAGATTCCCATCTCACCCTAGAGCCTAACAGTCCTAGAAAATGGCTGAAATAAGTGGAGGAAGTCGCGTTCAGCCACATATACAGGACACCTATAACATAACCACCATCCAGGTATATGGCCAGCTGTATACTTCATGCTTAGTGAAATACAATTTCAAGTTACTCTATTCCCTGGGAGGGACTGTCCTAATAAAAAATGGTCCATTGTGGGATAAATTGAAATTTTAGCTGTAAAATATAAGTTCCTACAGGTCCGGTTCTGTGTTTTGGACATAACTGTTATATTATCTGTACAGGGTTTTTTCCCATGTTGCACCTCTCTGTAGGGGTGCTGAGAAATCCTGGAATAACCTGTAAGTAAATGAATTCCTCCCAATAATAGTAATAATAAACCAGGAGAGAAGTTTCTAGATTTCAGTCAGTTCTTTCATATCTCCAGGATCAAATGTTATAATATTCCTCGGAGCCTCATAGTAACACAACATGTGGGTACAGATGGATGTGACTGGAGGAGGAGACCAGAGACAGATGAGCCGGTGTCTATGTCATCTCCATCTCCTCCCCTGGATGTGACCTCTCCCTGCAATGTATAAGGGAAGAATAACCCACAAGATACATGAAAGGCTCTTACCCTCCTCTGTCACTGATGAGGGGATTTCCTCTCCGCTCCTCCTTCCACCACAACTTTCCTGGAAAGATCCAACATGAGAAATCAAGGAAATGTATCCAGAAATTATCTTATATCCAAATGATGGACAAAAACATCGAGACGGTGGGATCTTAGAGGATATAATAAGAAGAGACAGAATTAATATTCATCCAATTATTTTACAAGTCAACTTCAATGTTACAGCTATAAAACATATAAAACGTTGTGATCCGATCCTGAGGTGGAGACTGCGCTTATGATTATCCAGTTCTTCTACTCTGAACTGCACGCCTTACCACAATCTTTATTAAAACTAGAAACCATTTATTGCCTTCACCCACCACAGTAACCATCAACATCATCACATAGATCCTCCACCCACTGAAGGTTAGTAGAAGCTTCATTGAATCAATCTATAGAGGATTTATAAGAGTCTCAGCTCCATCTACCTGATGATCCAGTGGGACAGTCTGCTCTGGATCCTCTGGACAATCTTGAGAATATTCAAGACTAGAACATCTATCTGGGTGGTTTCTTTGATTGGATCCATCTATAGGAAATATATACAGTGACTGATACATTGTCTATATGTGATGATGAGATGATGGAGGAGGTGACCTCACACCTGCTCTGTCCTCTATAATCAGGAAGGTCTCCTCTTACCTGGTGATGTGAGGGGCTGGTGGTCCTCCATCATCATGTCCTTGTACTGATCCTTGTGTCCTTCTATATACTCCCACTCCTCCATGGAGAAATAGACAGTGACGTCCTGACACCTTATAGGAACCTGACACCCACAATGACACAGTCATCACCCAGACCCCTCCCTTGTGTTATTGTACAATGTCCCAGCATTCCCGACAGCGCTCACCTCTCCGCTCAGCAGCTCAGTGATCCTGGAGGTAAGTTCTAGGATCTTCTGCTCATGTATCAGTGAATGAGGTAGAGGCTCGATGATGGGGCTCTGGGTCCATCCTCCTGACACACGGGGGGTCACACACTCACCAGACGACTTCTTCACTACTGTGTAATCCTGTGTATGGGGAGACACTGATCACTACATAGAATTGCGTAATGTTTACTCTTTACAGTTTAATTCATAGAAATAATGGTGATGTTCTGTGAGACTCTCACCTCCCCTGTTATCCAGGGAATGATCTCCAGGGTTAGGTCCAGGATCCTGGCAGCCATCTGGTCTCTGACCTTCTCCATTCCTGGTGGACCCATCACCATCATGATGTCCTTGTACTGGTCCTTGTGTCCTTCTATATACTCCCACTCCTCCATGGAGAAATAGACAGTGACGACCTGGCACCTTATAGGAACCTGACACACACAATGACACAGTCATCACCCAGACACCTCCCTTGTGTTATTGTACCATGTCCCAGCATTCCCGGCAGCGCTCACCTCTCCGCTCAGCAGCTCAGTGATCCTGGAGGTAAGTTCTAGGATCTTCTGCTCATGTATCAGTGAATGAGGTGGAGGCTCGGTGATGGGGCTCTGGGTCCATCCTCCTGACACACAGGGGGTCACACACTCACCACTAGACGACTTCTTCACTACTGTGTAATCCTGTGTATGGGGAGACGCTGATCACTACATAGATCCTAAGAATCCTTCACCTCTCCAGTCATTTCCCGCTGTTATTCCTAGAGATAAGAGCCGTGTCCTGGGAGACTCTCACCTCTCCGGTTATCAAGGAGATCATCTCCAGGGTGAGCTCCAGGATCCTTGTATGCATCTGGTCTCTATCCTGGACCAGATTCTGTCTGTGCAGCTTCTGTATATAAAGAATCTGAGGGAAAATGAGAAGGACAGAGGATAAATTCCATCTAACAATAGTCTAGTGTGAACCTACTCAATGTGAAAAAAAAAACTTTCTATTGTTCCATCGTTCTGGTTCCCTAACAGTGTCACCCTGCTTTCTTCCAGAGAGTGTGTAACACCTGTTGCCTAAAAGTCAAAGATATAAACTCTGTGACTTTGTGGCATATACGGGAGTATGCCGTATTAGTGGCTCCTCCATATTTTTATGTTACATTTTCCATCTTTCCTGGATATTTTATTATTTATTTCTGCATACCTGTTGCCTAAAGCTCTACCACTTCCATTTTTTTCCAAACACGCTTCATTGACATATAAATGACAGGGAACATTCCAATGAACTATAAAATTGCACAGGATAGAATAATAGAATACAAATGGGGCACATTTACTTACCCGGTCCATTCGCGATCCCGCGGCGCGTTTTCCGACGTTGATTCAGGGCTTGCCGGGATTCACTAAGGTCGTGCGCCCGATATCCACTAGGTGTCGCTGCTGTCCGCCGGAGTTCACCTTCTTCGTCCCGGTGTATGTGAGTGCTATTCTTGCGACACAAATTTTTTTTTTTAATTCTGCGGTTTTTCCGAATCCGTCGGGTTTTCCAGCGGCCACGACCCCGATTTCTGACATGTGAAAGCAGGCGCCGATGCGCCACAATCCGATCGCGTGTGCCAAAATCCCAGTGCAATTAGGCGCAAAACGGAAATATTCGGGAAACCCAAAGAAAATGCGCGATTTGGACCCTTAGTAAATGAGCCACACTGTCTTAATATCCAATGGCAAGTGTCCAAAAAACGGTCAAAAGCCAAAAAACCCCACCCCAACATTACAACAACCAACCCGGTCAAACGATAGAGGGAGTAGAGCAAAATCCACAACATTAACCTCTGAATACATAAGTAGTTATCACATTTTTAAAGGTCCAAGTTGAAATAAAGGTCAAATGACAAACATACAGTTGTACTCCAAGCCAACTGGAATAGGCAAAAGAAAATTGACCAGGCAATGCCTCTCTGAGGCTACGTACATTAAACAGCATTTCAGTGGAGGAACAACTGGGGCCGCACACCTTCAGAAATTTGTCCACATAAACTCTATAATAGTCTAATAAGGTAGAGCCAGGACTTGGTCGGCCATCCAAACAAATAGCAACATCAAAACAGGCTAGATAGAGGGCTTTCCGAAGATAAATGGTTTCGATTGCATCCGATCTTCATCCTTTGTTATGCCCAATAGGCATAATGCAGGGGAGACAGACCATTTTGTTCTGGAGAGAGTATAATAGAGAAGTCATCATAGTATCATAGTATATAAGGCTGGAAAAAGACGCAAGTCCATCAAGTCCAACCTTTAAGAATTAAATAAATGTTTTATCCCCATAACCCGTGATATTTTTCCTCTCCAGAAAGGTATCCAGGCCTCTCTTGAACATGTACATAGAGTCGGCCATAACAACTTCCTGCGGCAGAGAGTTCCATAGTCTCACTGCTCTTACAGTAAAGAACCTTTGTCTATGGTGATGGTAGAATCGCCTCTCCTCTAGGCGTAGAGGATGCCCCCTTGTCCTGGTCACAGGCCTAGGTATAAAAAGATCTTTGGAGAGATCCTTGTACTGTCCATTCAGGTATTTGTACATTGTAATCATGTCTCCCCTCAGTCGTCTTTTTTCTAAACTGAATAATCCCAAATTTTGTAATCTGTCATTGTATTCTAATCCCCCCATTCCCCTAATAATCCTGGTTGCTCTCCTCTGCACCTGTTCCAGCTCTACTATATCCTTTTTATACACTGGTGCCCAAAACTGTACACAATATTCCATGTGTGGTCTGACCAGGGATTTGCATAAGGGCAAAACTATGTCTTTATCATGAGAATCTATTCCTCTCTTGATACATCCCATAATTTTATTTGCTTTAGCAGCAGCCGCCTGGCTCTGGTCACTAAAATTAAGTTTACCATCCACCAATACCCCCAAGTCCTTTTCAGCTCCAGTTTTACCAAGTAATTGACCGTTTAGAACAGTGGTCCCCAAACTACGGCCCGCGGGCCACATGCGGCCCGCGAACCGTTTTTAACCGGCCCCCGCCGCATCCAGCGCTTGGAGCGCCAGCGGCTCCTGCTGAGGCCCCCGGCAGGTCACGGCAGTCGGGCAGGAGCCTCCGTCCGCCCGGACAGGAAGCTCCTGCCCGTCCCTTAATAGTGCTCGATGCGGTCGACGTGGCCGCTCGAGCACTATTATTACAGGTGGAGCGATGTGGCCAGAAGACAACCCCGGCGCACATCGCTCCTTGAACCTGGGTTCGCGGCCGCGTGATGACGTCATCGCGCGGCCGCGCACCCCTTCCCGGCCGACAGCAGCCCGAAGACAGAAGACTCGGGAGCCGCTGCCAGAGGCGAGTATAGGATTTTTTTTTTAAACTAGCAGCAAATATATTTTGGCGGCCGGGGGGCCCAGATATAAATAAAAATAATTAATTATGGAGGTATTAAATAAAATGATTAATGGTGGAGGAGCAGTATAGGGAATAATTAATGATGGAGGGGCAGTATAGGGAATAATTAATGGTGGAGGGGCAGTATAGGGAATAATTAATGGTGGAGGGGCAGTATAGGGAATAATTAATGATGGAGGGGGCAGTATAGGGAATAAATAATGATGGAGGGGGCAGTATAGGGAATAAATAATTATGGAGGGGGCAGTATAGGGAATAATTAATGATGGAGGAGCAGTATAGGGAATAATTAATGGTGGAGGGGCAGTATAGGGAATAATTAATGGTGGAGGGGCAGTATAGGGAATAATTAATGGTGGAGGGGCAGTATAGGGAATAATTTATGATGGGGGGCAGTATAGGGAATAATTCATAATAGAGGAGCACTATAGGGAATAATTAATGATGGAGAGGCAGTATAGGGAATAATTAATGGTGGAGGAGCAGTATAGGGAATAATTAATGGTGGAGGGGCAGTATAGGGAATAATTAATGATGGAGGAGCAGTATAGGGAATAATTAATGGTGGAGGAGCAGTATAGGGAATAATTAATGATGGAGGGGCAGTATAGGGAATAATTAATGATGGAGGAGCAGTATAGGGAATAATTAATGATGGAGGGGCAGTATAGGGAATAATTAATGATGGAGGGGCAGTATAGGGAATAATTAATGGTGGAGGGGCAGTATAGGGAAGAATTAATGATGGAGGAGCAGTATAGGGAATAATTAATGGTGGAGGGGCAGTATAGGGAATAATTAATGATGGAGGGGCAGTATAGGGAATAATTAATGATGGAGGGGCAGTATAGGGAATAATTAATGATGGAGGGGCAGTATAGGGAATAATGATGGAGGAGCAGTATAGGGAATAATGATGGCGGTGCAGTACAGAAAATAATTAATGATAGATGGGCAGCATATGAAATAATAAGTGGTGGGGGGGAAGCATAGGAAATAATCTAGGATGAAGGAGCAGTATAGGATATGTGCAGTGTACAGAGGAATTTCTTTTTTTTTTTTTAACTTTAGTCCGGCCCTTCAACGGTCAGAGAGGGACCGTGAATGGCCCCCTATGTAAAAAGTTTGGGGACCCCTGGTTTAGAACATAATTATACTTTTTGTTTCCATGGCCCAAGTGCATAACTTTACATTTATCTACATTAAATCTCATCAACCATTTCTCTGCCCACTCCTCAAGCTTCCACAAATCCCTCTGTAATGCTAAACTATCGACCTCAGTATTTATTACTTTACACAGCTTAGTATCATCTGCAAATATTGACTGTGTAAACCCACTACAAGGTCATTAAAAAAAATATTAAAAAGAAGTGGCCCCAATACTGACCCCTGTGGCACTCCACTGGTAATGTCAACCCAATCTGAGAATGTGCCATTAATGACGACCCTCTGTTTTCTATCACTAAGCCAATTACTTACCCAAATACACAGATTTTCTTCTATTTCCAGCAGTCTCATTTTATATACCAACCTTTTATGTGGCACGGTGTCAAATGCCTTTGAAAAGTCCAGATATACAACATCCACAGCGTCCCCCAGATCCAGTCTTGAACTTACCTCCTCGTAGAAACCAATCAGATTAGTCTGACAGGACCGATCTCTCATAAACCCATGCTGATGGTCGGTTATAAGGTTGTGCACAGTGAGATACTCCAGGATAGCATCTCTAACAAACCCCTCAAATATTTTCCCCACCACAGCAGTTAGACTCACGGGTCTGTAGTTTCCAGGATCGCTTTTTGATCCTTTCTTGTATATTGGTACCACATTTGCTATGCACCAGTCCTGTGGAACATAACCAGTCCTCAGTGAATCTTCAAATATTAAAAATAACGGTCTGTCTATCACGGTACATAGTTCATGCAGAACCCGGGGGTGTATGCCATCTGGCCCAGGTGATTTATCTATCTTAGTGGTTGTGAGGCGGCGCCGTACTTCTTCCTGTGTTAAACTGTTGACATTCCAAAAAGGATTTACATTATTCCTTATTGTGTCTTCCACCAGGGGATTTTCCTGGGTAAAGACAGTTGAGAAGGCGACATTCAGTAGATTGGCCCTTTCCTCATCTCCTTCCACCATGACCCCCATGTTATTTCTAAGGGGACCCACGCTCTCTGTTTTTAGTTTCTTATCATTTATATACTTAAAAAATAATTTGGGATTATTTTTGCTCTCCCTGGCAATTTTTCTCTCAGTCTCTATTTTTGCAGCCTTTATCCGCTTTTTACAGGATTTATTTTTCTCTCTATAATCCTGTAATGCCTCATCGCTACCTTCACGTTTTAGCACCTTAAACGCCTTATCTTTCTCGCTTATTGCTTTCCTTACAAGACTAGTTAGCCACATTGGCTGTTTCTTGTTCCTCTTATGCTTTTTCCCATAAGGTATGTGTTTCTGACAGGACTTTTTCAGAATATATGAGAAAAAGTCCCATTTTTGGAGGGGGCTTTTGTCTTTAAGAACATTATCCCAGTCTATGCCTTTAAGGTCTTCCCTTAGTTGCTGAAAATTTGCCCTCCTAAAGTTTAGAGTGTTGGTTGCCCCTTCCCCAGCGTTCTTAGTAAACCGTAGAACAAAATCAATGATATTATGATCACAATTCCCCAGGTTCCCCCCAGCCTGTAGTTTTGATACCCTATCAGGTCTGTTGGTTAGGATAAGGTCCAGCAGTGCCCCCCCTCTTGTTGGCTCCAGGACTAGTTGCGACAGTCACACTCCTGGATGAAGCAATGTAGTCACAATTACACATAAGGTGGATAAAGTCTGCTCAATCAGCCCAACATCTGTGACATCTGGATGTAGGGGATCTATGTTAGGGGTGAACCTCCTAGCAGTTCTGAAAAAAGATGCATACAGATCACAGAAACCAAACCAGAATCTCAATAAGAGAAAAGGATGAGAAAACTGCCTCTGCTGCAGGGAGCTGGGCTAAAAAGCCAGGATGTAGTTTCATACAATGAAACATAAAGGGACATAAACCAAGGTGCCCAATGCGGCTTTTCTGCATGAGACCACACCTGCCTGGCTGATCCATGCAGGGGCAAAAGATGACCGGGCCTGTAGTCAAAGGCTTCTAGTACCGGCCACAGGGAGCACTGGCGGATAAAGTGTCTAAATGAAACTCGTCATCAGGCATAAAGTCAGGGGAGACCCAGCTACAAATATGTTGTAGATGACCTGGCAGATAATATAAAAATAGATCTGGGAAAAACGCACCAGCCTGCAACTTGCAGGTGTAAGCGTGGACAGACAAAGCTTCACTCGTCCCCTGCCCCAAATAAATTAGGTAAACAGTGAAACCAACTGAGAGTACAAATGTCTGGGCACAGAACGTCTGAATGTTCGAGAACTTATAACAATTGAAGTGATAATTTTGAGCAGTTTGATACGTCCCGACATAGACACAGTGGAGAGGAACAACTACTTTCTCTTTAAGGTAAACCAGTAGGGGGCTCAAAATTTAGGGCGAATGAGCGAGATGAGTCCCTGGCTATGTGCACCCCTAAGTATCTCTCCACCTGAAGGCCGCAGTATTCCTGCCCCATCTTCATACCTGCGTAAAGGCAAAAGATCGGATTTAGCCTAATTAACCCCTTAACGCTCAGCGTCCGATATATCGGACGCTGAGCTCAATGACTTAGCGTTCAGCGTCCGTTATATCGGACGCTGAGCCCATGCCGGTTCAGCTCAAGATCTGAGCCGAACCGGCATCGGGAAACACGGGGTGCCGGCTGTGACTGATAGCCGGCACCCCAGTGTAACACCCGCGATCGTAGTTGACTCCGATCGCGGGTGCTTAACCCGTTAAATGCCGCGGTCAGTGCGACCGCGGCATCTAACATGCCTCTGGGGGGTCTTTCCCCCACGATCGGCCCCCCCGAACCGTTTTCGGGGGGCGCCGATCGTTGCTATAGTAACTCTGGGGTCCGATCTGGACCCCAGAGTTACCTGCAAGAATTGCCAGTAAGATGGCGTCTGTGACGTCATCTTACTGGCACAGTGCCAGCCTATGCAAGTGTATAGGCTGACACTGATAATACTCTGCAATACATGAGTATTGCAGAATATTATCATGAACAAGCAATCAGAGGATTTCTTGTTCATGTCCCATGGTATAAAAGTGAAAAAGTCAAAAAAAAAAATGTTATTCAATAAAAAAATAAAGTAATAAATCACTAAAAATGCCCCAAACCCCCAAAACATATAAAGAGACATATAACTAAAAAAAAAGTCTAAATCATAACACAAACCCCACATATATAGTATCACCGCGTCCGTAACAACCCGTAGAATAAAAGTAAATCATTATTGAACCCCCACGATAAACGCCGTAAAAAAAAACTGCTATAAACCTTCCAAAAATTATGATTTTTAGCTATTCAATCCCACAAAAAATGCTATAAAATGCGATCAAAAAACCATGTGTACTCCGACATGATACTGGTGCAAAGTACAACATGTCCCGCAAAAAATAAGCCATCAACCAGCTCCGTAGCCAAAAAAGTAACAATGTTATGCCACTTGGAAGACGGCAATACATAAATGATTGATTTTTCCCCACATTAGGGTTTTGTTTGACAAATTTAGTAAAACGTAAGAAAATATATTCAAGTCTGGTATCCCCGTAATCGTATCGACCCATAGAATAAAGATAACAGGATTATTAGTCTATACGGTGAACACCAAAAAAAAAAAGAGTCAAAAATCCAGTACAGAATTGATGCTTTTCTACTCCTGCCCTCAAAAAAAGTTCCTAAATTTTCAACAATAGGTGATACCAACCCCAAAATGGTAACAATGGAAAAAGCATCTCATCGCGCAAAAAAAATGGCATCACATGGCCCAAATAACGGAAAAGCGAAAATTTTATAGCCTTCAAAAGGGGGCAATGAGGAAACTAAAATCCTGGCAGCTGCAGGGCGCTCCTTCCCTTCTGCGTCTCGCTGTGCCCCCATAAAACAAGTAACGGCCACATGTGGGGGGTCTCTGTACTCAGGAGAAATTGCAGAACAAATTGTATGGTGGGTTTTCTCTTTTTATATTTTGGAAATGTGTAAATTTTAGGGCTAAATGAACGTATAAGGGAACAATTTGACCATTCTAAATTTCACCTCCATTTTGATTCAATTACTATGAAGATCTCAAGGGGTTAACAATCTTCGTAAAAGCTGTTTCTGATAGCTTGAGGGGTGCAGATTTGAAAATGGGTTGGTTATATAGGGGGTTTTGATGCTAAATATGTAAAATTTCATTCCAAACTGTATTTATCCCCAAAATAGTCAATTCTGAAAATCCGGAAAAGCGATATTCTTTTTGTAAGCCGCGTGACATCAAAATAAATTATCCAGACATTTCAGAAATTATGAAAATGTAAAGTAGACAAATGGGAAATGTTATTCAGCAACTTATTTAGGTGGTAAATCTATCTGCCTGGAAACGCAATGATTTTGAATTTCGAAAATGGCAAATTTTTCAAAAAATGTATCATATTTTCTTTTTTTTTGTAAATAAACGCAAAACTTATCTGCCAAAATTTACCACTAAAATGAAGTACAACATGTGGGGAAAAAACAATCTCAGAATCGTTTTGATAAGTAACAGTGTTCAAAAGTTATAACCATATAAAGCGACGCAGGTCAGAATCCAAAAAATCGGGCTGAGCCTTAACCTGCAAAATGGCTGCGTCCTTAAGGGGTTAATGAGCAAACCTGAAAAATCTCTGAAGCGTTTAACCCCTTAAGGACGGAGGGTTTTTCGGCTAATTTCTCGCTCTCCAACTTCAAAAATCCATAACTTTTTCATTTTTACGTGTACAGACCTGTGTGAGGGCTTATTTTGTGCGTAACAAATTTTACTTTCCCGTAATGTTATTTATTTTAACATGCCGTGTACTGCGAAGCTGAAAAAAAATTCCAAATGTGGAAAAATTGAAAAAAAACCGCACGTGCGTCACGTTCTTGTGGGCTCAGTTTTTACGACTTTCACTCTTCGCTCCAAATAACACGCCTACTTTATTCTTTGGTTCGGTGCGATCGCGGTGATACCAAATTTATATAGGTTTTATTGTGTTTTAATACATTTTCAAAAATTAAACGAATGTGTACAAAAAAGAAAAAAAATTTTTTGCCATCTTCTGACGCTAATAACTTTTTCATACTTTGGCGCACGGAAATGTGTGAGGGGTAATTTTTTGCGAAATGAGGCGACGTTTTCATTGCTACCATTTTGAGATCTGTGCGACATTTTGATAATTTTTTATTTCATTTTTTATGTTATGTAAAAAGGTGTAAAAGTCGCATTTCGGACATTTGGGCGCCATTTCCCGCCTCGGAGGTCACCGCCGGCCGTAACCGTTTTTATATTTTGATAGATCGGGCATTTTGGGACGCGGCGATACCTAATATGTCTGTGATTTTTACTGTTTGTTATGTTTTATATCCGTTCTAGGGAAAGGGGGGTGATTTGAACTTTTAATATTTTATTAATTTTTTTTATTTTTTAAACTTTTTTTTTTCTTTTTTTTTTCACTATTTTTTAGACCATCTAGGGTACATTAACCCTAGATGATCAGATCGCTCCTACCATATACTGCAATACTACAGTATTGCAATATATGGCGTTTTTGCAGGTCTTACATTACAATGAGCCACTGGCTCATTGTAACGAACCTGCATAAACCATGTAGCCTCGTGTCAAGAGAAGACCCGAGGCTACCATGGTAACCGATCGCCGCCCCCCGATGACGTTCGGGGGCGTGGCGATCGAAAAAAAGATGGCGGCGCCCGCGCGCCGCCGTCTTTTAAACGCCGCCCGCGACTTTGCGGGCGGCGTTTAGAGGGTTAATAGCCGCGATCGGTGCAAGCACCGACCGCGGTTATTAGCGGTGGGGGTTTTGTGCAAAATGCAAAAACCCCCACCTCTGTATGAAGAGGACTCAGCCCGTGAGCCCTCTTCATACATCCCTTATACCTCTGCGCCGTAGAGCTACGGCGCAGAGCGTTAAGGGGTTAATAATGGGGATAGCCCTGGGAAGTGTGGCAGATGGATTAGCCATATATGAAGCCAAATCATCTTCGTAAAAGCAAACTGTGTTCTCTGTTAAAATCAATGTTGTGGAGTGAAATCGTTCGATAAGAGTCACATTCCTCCAGAGCTTTGCTGGGTTTTAAAAGAACTTACTTTTAGGCATAGATTTTATTGTTTCACTAATCTCGTCCAAAGTAATGGGGAATCTAATATATGTGCACTGTCAACAAGGGACACCAGCTCATCCAAATAAAGGAGGAGATCAGCAGGGAGAGGGGAAAATCTGGACCTATTATAAAAGGTAGCAAAATTTAGAGAGAATCCCAACCCACCAGGGAGAATGACTATGCAGCAGTGGCGAGGAAGGAGCCAACCAAGCTTATAACTTGCCAGACTGGTTGCCTGTTTCAAAATAATCTTGGTAAAAAAAAAAAATTGCCTACGAGATGCCTTTATCTTCCCTATTTTAAGATTCAATTCAGAGCCCTCCCACACCAGGAAGACATCTTACTTTTGTATTTGGAGGAAACTGGTTCAGGGTTTGAAGACGAACATGAGACGGTAATGGAGATGACAGACTTCAGGGGCGGGGTTCGGTCCACTTTTGTTACCAGCAGGCTCATCCATTGACATATTTTTGGAGCAAGTTACTCTTATAGATTTTTATCTGGGGCTCAAACCCCTAATCATTGTAAAGGTGACTTTCAAATTATAGAGTCTTTGTATTCCAGCTTAGAATGGAGTAACACAGGAAAGACACACTGTCCTTTCTGAAGATTACCAAGACAAGACTGTTACTTTATTGTGGGACTGACACATTTATAGAAAACCATAAGGCACTTTACATAAGGCGTGTAAGTAGGAAAGCAGCAACTATAATTGGGTGTTCTCACCCAGGAAATGTAATACTATTGGATGTAAGCACACAAAGGAATGTAGAACCATTGGCTGTCTTCACATAAACCAAATGTCCAGATGTTCACCTGGATACCTTCCACTAGGTGGTGCTAGCGAGCGCTAAGTCTTTGTGTGCTGAGGGGCACACCCAAAGTTTAGTTTTTATTACACAAAGTTATGTGAAATGAATGCTGAGTCTTTAAAATGTCTGACAATATGTAAGATTGCGTCTGAGTCCAGTGTGATATCTTTAACATTACTAAGGAGGTGAAGGCTTTGGTTTATCTAAAAGCCCCTCCCAATTTAACCATCGGTGAAAAACAAGAGTTACGCAGCGATATAGTTGTTCATAGAATTTAAAATTTTTTTCTAAATGGCAAAAAAGTGCCATTTTCGACTTTGGGCGCGATTTTCCGTTATAGGGTTAAACGCAGTGAAAAACCGTTATCATATTTTTATAGATCGGGCATTTTCCGACGCAGCGATACCTACGTGTTTATAATATGTGTTTATGATTTTTACTGTTTACTTATATTTATATCAGTTCTAGGGAAAGGGGGGTGATTTGAGTTTTTAGTTTTTTTTAACGCAGACAAAGCGTTACGTGTGGCACCAGCCTAATACAACAACATGCAATTAGTCCCATTTACGTCTCTGGGACTGTGTGAGCAACGAACGTGGATGAGGATAGGACATGCTCTGAGTTTTTCCACTTAGGCACTAGGCTCGGACACGCTCAGGAATCCTCACCACCAGTTATCATAAGAACACAGTCCTACATGAATCTATGAGACAGCCACAAATAACACAGCCGTAGAATCTGAGGAGAAAATGATTGTGTGCAGGAGGACTTACAGATATAAATACCTTGTCACTCACAAACATACAACTTATCCACATATATACATACAAAACACATACATGCACATAATGTATATGTAATGTATATATAAAGTACAGTATGCAAAACTTAAATATACACTTACTATTCATGAAGGAAGACAGGAAAAGACTGGAAAATCAGCAGATATTTGTTCCAGGGGCTACAGGCTCCCTCCCCCACCCTCCCATGCTGACTGCTGTATCACTGTCCTGCAAGGGTCCTCTTTGTGTGAACAGCAGCTGGGGGAGGGGTGTTTTTAGGAAGAAGTGTATTTTGTTTTGTTTTTGAGGTAGTTTCTCTGTGATGCAGGCGGGTCTCTAAAGCTGCACAGTGTGGCCTCCGCTACTATGTGACTCCACAGAAGGTTCTTGAGTAGACAATGAGGGTCCCAAGGAAACTGTCCAGCTCCTTCCTCCTTTCCTAATTCCTGCTCTACTTACCCAGAGTTCCTCAGTGAGGCCGGTGGGCAAAGCCTCTTCTGACACAGTCTACATTAGGGGGTGGTGCAGCCTGTAGACGAGATGATGGGAGGTTATGGAGCAGCTTACTGAAGGCAAGTTAGCACCGAGCAGCAGATGTGCTCTGCCTCCACATCCCAATACCTGTGTTGTAAATCTGCATATGTCAGGATTAAGAGAAGGGACTTGAAGGATATTGAAGGAATTATTACCCCAGGACATCATGTAGTCACCATGTCTCCTCATGTATCTGCTCTCAGTCACCTCACACACTGCAGACATGTCTGATATATCATATATAGGAGAATTATTACCACAGGACATCATGTAGTCACCATGTCTCCTCATGTATCTCCTCCAGTCACCTCATACACTGCAGACATGGCTGATATGCCATATATAGGAGAATTATTACCACAGGACATCATGTAGTCACCATGTCTCCTCATGTATCTGCTCCAGTCACCTCATACACTGCAGACATGGCTGATATAACATATATAGGAGAATTATTACCACAGGACATCATGTAGTCACCATGTCTCCTCGTGTATCTCCTCCAGTCACCTCATACACTGCAGACATTGCTGATATACCATATATAGGAGAATTATTACCACAGAAGATCATGTAGTCACCATGTCTCCTCATGTATCTGCTCCAGTCACCTCATACACGGCAGACATGGCTGATAAATCATATATAGGAGAATTATTACCACAGGACATCATGTAGTCACCATGTCTCCTCATGTATCTGCACCAGTCCCCTCACACACTGCAGACATGGCTGGTATATCATATATAGGAGAATTATTACCACAGGACATCATGTAGTCACCATGTCTCCTCATGTATCCATACCTCCCAACTTTTGTTGAGGAGAAAGAGGGACAAAACTGCGGCGCGCGTAGCGCGCCGCGGCGATTTTTTTACCCACAGAAGCCACACCCTAGCCCCGCCCCCTAACCACACCCCCATGGCCACGCCACTGCTCATACCTCCAACGCATCCACTGACACCAATGTATATATAGCAGCAATATACATATATATATATATATATATATATATATATATATATATACACGGATTAACCCCACTGGCACCAATGTATATTTATGTATATAATTGGGGGGCATATTCCACTCCCCCTAGACAACGAGCGTGTCCCCCCTAGACAACGAGCATATCCCCCCCCCAGACAACGAGCATGCCCCCCCCCAGACAACGAGCATGCCCCCCCCTATACAACAAGCATGCCCCCCCTAGACAACGAGCATGCCCCCCACTAGACGAGCATGCCCCCCCCTAGACAAGTATGTCCCCCCCCTAGACAACGAGCATGTCCTCCCCTAGACAACGAGCATATCCCCCCCCTAGACAAAGAGCATGCCCCCCCCTAGACAACGAGCATGCCCCCCCCCCCCAATGGCTGCGTGCCCTTTTTTGTGTGTTTGTGTTATTTTTGTCTTCCAGGACCGTGCTTGCTGTGGACTACTTCAGATTCGAAGGATTCCGTCGATGACCGACATTTCTAACAAATAAAATGGCCAACGAGGGTGTGTCTGCGTTCTTTGTTCAATTAAACTTATATTTGTTAAAAACGGTGTGATTTATTTTTTTGCGACACTCTTCATAGTTTGCCGTAGTAGTGGTGCCGGCTAGATGACGGTGCTCATTACTAAGGGCTGGCCTTAGTGTTTGCCTTAATTTTTTTGGCAAATTCACACTAACGCCCATACCATTACCCCGGTACCCACCGCCACCAGGGGTGCCGGGAAGAGCCGGGTACAAACCAGTACCTGACCGTCTATAGATGGTCAGGTGGAGGGGGGGCGGCTGCAGGCTGGTATTGTTGCGC
This sequence comes from Engystomops pustulosus, assembly GCF_040894005.1. Taxonomy (NCBI): domain Eukaryota; kingdom Metazoa; phylum Chordata; class Amphibia; order Anura; family Leptodactylidae; genus Engystomops; species Engystomops pustulosus. The sequence continues at coordinate 13,903,291 of NC_092412.1, read as the reverse complement.
TGGAATAGCCCCCTAACAGTGGCCTCTCCCAGCTCAGTAATGGCAGGCTGCTGCTGCTTTTTTGTATCTGGCTGATTTGAAAAATAGGGGGAGCCCCATGCCATTTTTTCTTCAAATTTTTGACAAAAATATGCATGGGGTCCCCCCTTACAAGGGGGCTCCCAGGCTGTTTCCCTCATTTTTAAAAAAAAATGGGGGAAAAAAACGGCATGGGGTGCCCCCTATTTTTCAAATCAGCCTGATACAAAAAAGCAGCAGCAGCCTGCCATTACTGCGCTGGGATAGCCCACTGTTAGGGGGCTATTCCAGCGCAACAATAACAGCCTGCGGCCGCCCCACTACCTGACCATCTATAGACGGTCAGGTACTGGTTTGTACCCGGCTCTTCCCGGCACCCCTGGTGGCGGTGGGTACCGGGGTAATGGTATGGGCGTTAGTGTGAATTTGCCAAAAAAATTAAGGCAAACACTAAGGCCAGCCCTTAGTAATGAGCACCGTCACCTAGCCGGCACCACTACTACGGCAAACTATGAGTTTGTCGCAAAAAAAGAAATCACACCGTTTTTAACAAATATAAATTTAATTGAACAAAGAACGCAGACACACCCTCGTTGACCATTTTATTTGTTAGAAATGCCAGTCATCGACGTAATCCTACGAATCCGAAGTAGTCCACAGCAAGCACGGTCCTGGAAGACACAAATAACACACACTGTGGCAGATGCACTGAATTATTGTGACATGTCCCCAAAATGGTATTAATTTAAGTGTCATCTCATACCGCATAAATTACACCTTAAAGAGGGCCTGTCACCCAGAAATTCGGCACTAGATGTTACTAAAGTAATCAGCTCCTAGTGCTAAACCAAACGCAGCGGTGTTACACAGGAACCTCTGATAACGCTAATTAACACTGCCGCGCTGTACACTACAAACGCCGGACCGCTCTCAAAGTGGCGTATTCATGAGGGGGTGGGATTGTGGGCATGACACGCGGCAGTCACCGCCGGCCTATGGAACGAGCGGGGCAGTCAGGGGAAGAGAGACCGCCCCCTCATGAATACGTCGGACCCCTTTGAGAGCGGTCTGGCGTTTCTAGGATACAGCGCAGCGGTGTTTGTTAGTGTTATCAGAGGTTTCCGGTAACGCTATCAGTATAGCACCGCTGCGTCTGTCTTAGCACTAGGAGTAGCTTACTTTAGTAACATCGCTGGGCGCGATCACACGGTGCGTTTTGGTTGCGTTTTCATTGCGTTTGAAATGCATTACAACAGCTGAGAGGCGATTTGCCTAATTAAATTACTGTTTACGCTTGTTAACGCATGCGATGACATTGCGTTTAGAGTGCGTTCTGTAAACGGAAACGTTAACAGTAATGTAATTAGGCAAATCGCCTCCTCAGCTGATGTAATGCGTTTCAAACGCAATGAAAACGCAGGACATAACGCACCGTGTGAACGCGCCCTCCTAGTGCTGTTTTTCAGGGTGACAGCTCCTCTTTCCACAGCTCCGCACACCAAAGTATAGAAAAATTATTGGCCTCAAAGTATGGCAAAATGAAGAATTTTTTTTCTACAAAAGATTTACATTTTAAAAAAAAATCTAAAACACAATAATTCTTTTCAATGTTACCATTTTTAGGACAGTATGGCCTTTTAAACAATTTTTTTACATGTTTTATATTTTTTGCGAGAAGAGTTGTTCTTTTTAGTGTCTTATTTTAGAGTGCAGAACTTTTTTTTATCACTCTTTAGGAAATTTTTTTTTAAAGGTATTTATTAAAAATGATCTTTTTTCAGAAAGTTTTTTCCTTTTTTTCCCTGGCGTTTACCGTGCGGGTCCAGTAATGATTCTGTTTTATTATACAGATTGTTACGGACGTGGCAATACCAAATATGTGGCGGTTTTTTGTGTGTTTTATACTTTATTAAGTGTTTTTATAGGAAAGTGACATTTTAGGGGCTTATATTTTTATGTATTTATTTTTTATTTATTCTAATGTGTAGTGTTCAGTGTTTTTACATGTTTTTACTTTTCCCTACTTGAACTTGAACCAGCGATGCTCTGATACACTGCTCTACAATACTTTTTCATTGTAGAGCAGTGTAAACTGTCTGAGCGTGCAGACTGGCAGGGACATCGGGCAGCCCCGGGGCACATGCCAGTCCTCGGAGCTGGCCAGAAGAGGATCGGTTCCCCCGGTAAGCGGCGCGGGGGATCCGATCCATAGCGGGAACCCCCTCACATGCCGCGGTCATGCTTGACCGCGACGTGTAAGGGGTTAACACCCACGATCGGAGTCGGCTCCGATCGTGGGTGTTAGAGCGCGGTGACATTGCGATTATTTCAGGGCTTGTATGTCACAATGCTGACATACAAGTCCTGATAGATGTGTCCTGTCACCCAGCACACACAGCTACAGGTTACTGTGAGGGTCAGGCTGTGTCCTACCTCATCTCTGCTGGGGAGATGCTTCTGCTGGACGTCTGCAGCTCCTGAGGGGGGTAAGCCATCACACAAGGTGCTGCTCTCTCTGTGCTGCCCCCTGCACCTCCACAGCTTCAGGAGAAGGAGCAGAGGAGTGTGCAGGGTCCATGGCCGGGGCACATTGCAGCCGCTCTCCTGGTGACCCCCCTCCCTCCTCACACATCATGGCAGCTCACACATCACGGCAGCTCACACAGGGGGGAGGAGGAGGGGCCGTGCTGTGCTCTGCGGTGCTGGGAGCTCAGGATCTCCAGGTGACACTTCCCCCCCTGATGTTTCCTCCTCACACATCCCGCGGCAGGGGAGGGGGGGCGGCCTGGGGGAGGAGGAGGGGTAGTGCTGTGTGCTGTGAGCTCTGACTTCACAGCCTCCGCGCTGCCGCTGTGTCTCTGCAGCCGATGTGTCCCGGGACCAGGAGACGGGACTCAGTCTCTTGGCCCGGGACAATGCAGAGAAAACCGTGAATATCTCTCAACCTCCCGGGGCGGCGGGACACAGCTAAAAAATCGTGACAGTCCCGCCGAAAGCGGGACGGTTGGGAGGTATGTGTATCTGCTCCAGTCACCTCATACACTGCAGACATGGCTGATATTTCATATATAGGAGAATTATTACCACAGGACATCATGTAGTCACCATGTCTCCTTATGTATCTGCTCCAGTCACCTTACACACTGCAGACATGTCTGATATATCATATATAGGAGAATTATTACCACAGGACATCATGTAGTCACCATGTCTCCTCATGTATCTCCTCCAGTCACCTCATACACTGCAGACATGGCTGATATACCATATATAGGAGATTTATTACCACAGGAGATCATGTAGTCACCATGTCTCCTCATGTATCTGCACCAGTCACCTAATACACTGCAGACATGTCTGATATATCATATATAGGAGAATTATTACCACAGGACATCATGTAGTCACCATGTCTCCTTATGTATCTGCTCCAGTCACCTCACACACTGCAGACATGTCTGATATATCATATATAGGAGATTTATTACCACAGGAGATCATGTAGTCACCATGTCTCCTCATGTATCTGCTCCAGTCACCTCACACACTGCAGACATGGCTGATATATCATATATAGGAGAATTATTACCACAGGACATCATGTAGTCACCATGTCTCCTCATGTATCTGCTCCAGTCACCTCAGACACTGCAGACATGGCTGATATATCATATATAGGAGATTTATTACCACAGGAGATCATGTAGTCACCATGTCTCCTCATGTATCTGCTCCCAGTCACCTCATACACTGCAGACATGTCTGATATATTATATATAGGAGAATTATTACCCCAGGAGATCATGTAGTCACCATGTCTCCTCATGTATCTCCTCCAGTCACATCATACACTGCAGACATGGCTGATATATCATATATAGGAGAATTATTACCACAGGAGATCATGTAGTCACCATGTCTCCTCATGTATCTGCTCCAGTCACCTCATACACTGCAGACATGTCTGATATATCATATATAGGGGAATTATTACCTCAGGAGATCATGTAGTCACCATGTCTCCTCATGTACCTGCTCCGGTCACCTCATACACTGCAGACATGGCTGATATATCATATATAGGAGAATTATTACCACAGGACATCATGTAGTCACCATGTCTCCTCATGTATCTGCTCCAGTCACCTCATACACTGCAGACATGGCTGATACAGTGTCGGACTGGAGTACCTTGGGCCCACCAGAGAAAATCTTTTTTGGGGCCCACCTTTCATGTAAATAGAAAGAATACTACAGAACCCAAAACACGTTGGGGCAGATTTATCAGAAGCATTCAACATAAACGGACACGGACAGATTTATACTGCACCAGGTATCATCCATCCTTGCGATGTATGAATCTGGATGATAAATATATTTAGATGAGAGACAGGCCTAAGAACGAAATCTAGAGAGTGCTAAAAAATGTCTATTGTGACTAGCAGTGACTGTATAATAGCCTGATACAAGGTATACACAGGGGCTCTGCAATACTCTCATTCTCCATGAAATAACAATCCTAAGACACATTTTTCTCCAAATCCTGGTTCGAGTATTTATCTGTATATGTATGCATAATGTGACAACTGAGTGTTCTTCTGTTAGCGACCTATGCTCAATATACACTAGAACAATGTTCAGTCATCGCTTGGGACACATCCTATTTGGCTTCACTAAATGAGACGTTATGTAGTTCTACATAACTAAAGAGTGACAGCTGCAGCTCTCAAGCTGGAAGGGAGCTCCAATGCTGTATTCTGCTGCTGTAGCTCCGTGTTTGGCTGTGTACTGCGACTGTAGCTCCATGTATGGCTGTGTACTGCAACTGTAGCTCCATGTATGGCTGTGTACTGCAACTGTAGCTCCATGTATGGCAGTGTACTGCAACTGTAGCTCCATGTATGGCTGTGTACTGTGGCTGTAGCTCCTTGTATGGCTGTGTAGTGCGGCTGTAGTTCCATGTATGGCTGTGTACTGCAACTGTAGCTCCATGTATGGCAGTGTACTGCGACTGTAGCTCCATGTATGGCTGTGCCCTGTGGCTGTAGCTCCATGTATGGCTGTGCCCTGTGGCTGTAGCTCCATGTATGGCAGTGTACTGCAACTGTAGCTCCATGTATGGCAGTGTACTGCGACTGTAGCTCCATGTATGGCTGTGCCCTGTGGCTGTAGCTCCGTGTGTGACTGTGCCCTGTGGCTGTAGCTCCATGTATGGCAGTGTACTGCGACTGTAGCTCCATGTATGGCTGTGCCCTGTGGCTGTAGCTCCGTGTGACTGTGCCCTGTGGCTGTAGCTCCGTGTGTGACTGTGCCTTGCGGCTGTAGCTTCGTGTGTGGCTGTGCACTGCAGCTTTAGCTCCGTGTGTGGCTGTACACTGCGGCTGTAGCTCCATGTGTGGCTGTGTACTGCGGCTGTAGTTCCGTGTGTGGCTGTGCACTGCGGCTGTAGCTCCGTGTATTGCTGTGCACTGCGGCTGTAGCTCCGTGTATTGCTGTGCACTGCGGCTGTAGCTCCGTGTGTGGCTGTGCACTGCGGCTGTAGCTCCGTGTGTGGCTGTGCACTGCGGCTGTAGCTCCGTGTGTGGCTGTGTACTGCGGCTGTAGCTCCATGTATGACTGTGTACTGCGGCTGTAGCTCCGTGTGTGGCTGTAGCTCCGTGTGTGGCTGTGCACTGTGGCTGTAGCTCCGTGTGTGGCTGTGCACTGCGGCTGTAGCTCCGTGTGTGGCTGTGCACTGCGGCTGTAGCTCCGTGTGTGGCTGTGCATTGCGGCTGTAGCTCCGTGTGTGGCTGTGCACTGCGGCTGTAGCTCCGTGTGTGGCTGTGCACTGCGGCTGTAGCTCCGTGTGTGGCTGTGCACTGCGGCTGTAGCTCCGTGTGTGGCTGTGCACTGCGGCTGTAGCTCCGTGTGTGTCTGTGCACTGCGGCTGTAGCTCCGTGTGTGGCTGTGCACTGCGGCTGTAGCTCCGTGTGTGGCTGTGCACTGCGGCTGTAGCTCCGTGTGTGGCTGTGCACTGCGGCTGTAGCTCCGTGTGTGGCTGTGCACTGCGGCTGTAGCTCCGTGTGTGGCTGTGCACTGCGGCTGTAGCTCCGTGTGTGGCTGTGCACTGCGGCTGTAGCTCCGTGTGTGGCTGTGCACTGCGGCTGTAGCTCCGTGTGTGGCTGTGCACTGCGGCTGTAGCTCCATGTGTGGCTGTTCACGGGAGCTGTAGCTCCGTGTGTGGCTGTTCACTGCGGCTGTAGCTCCATGTGTGGCTGTTCACGGGAGATGTAGCTCCATGTATGGCTGTGTACTGGTCACAGGACAGATTCTGCAGAATTGTCAGCTCATGGGTAATACAAGCATCACATGACTTACAGTTGACATCTAATTGGAGGAGTTCTCTTTCATCTACTTCTTAGAACTAGACCACCATTTCAGCCCCTACCAGACACAACTTGTCTCTGCAGACTAAGAAACACAAAAATTTTAGGTTCTTCACTTCATTTCAGTTGCCAATAACACTGCCCAACAGTAGGCAACTTTAAGATGCTGACTCTACTGTATTGGGTATCGTAAAAGTAACAGTGCTCTCACAATAGCCAATGTAACCACAGTAGCATCACCAATATAGTAACTATGTCCCAACTGTAGTCAGCATCTTAATGGTGCCATCGCATTGTAGTAATAATGTGCATACAGTAGCCATAACATTAATGCTGTCCCCACTGTCGCCAATATAGTAACCGTGTCCCCAAAATAACCATTATAGACATAAGGTACCCAGCAGTAGCCAATTAAATAACAGTGCCCCCAATGTAGCCACTATAGTAACAGTTTTCCCACAGATGTTAAAACTTTAACAGTGTCCCCAAAGTAGGCAAGATAGCCACAGAATCCCCTTAGTAACAAATATATGACAGAGCCCCTCAAAGCAACCATTACAGGGCCTCCCACAGCATCTATTCCAAAGCCTCCCTCCACCCATAGCATCAATTCAATAGCCCCCCCACAGCATCCATTACTGCCCCCCCCCCATCCACCTACCGCATCCATTACAGGTCCCCTCCCATCCCCCTACCCCCACAGCATCCATTCTAGGCCCCCCTCCCCCACAGCATCCATTACAGGGCACCCCTCCACCCACCGCATCCATTACAGGTCCCCTCCCATCCCCCTACCCCCACAGCATCCATTCTAGGCCCCCCTCCCCCACAGCATCCATTACAGGGCACCCCTCCACCCACCGCATCCATTACAGGGCACCCCTCCCCCCACAGCATCCATTACAGGGCCCCCCATCTGCCTCCCCCACCGCATCCATTACAGGGCCCCCCATCCGTCTCCCCCCACTGCATCCATTACAGGGCCCCCCATCCCCCTGCCTCCACAGAATCCATTACAGGGCTGCCCTCCCCCACAGCAACCATTCCATTACAGGGCCCCCCCATCCCCCTGCCTCCACAGCATCCATTACAGGGCTGCCCTCCCCCACAGCAACCATTCCATTACAGGGCCCCCCCATCCCCCTGCGCCCACAGCATCCATTACAGGGCACCCCTCCCCCCACAGCATCCATTACAGGGCCCCCCATCCCCTTCCCCACACAGCATCCATTACAGGGCTCCCCCACAGCATCCATTACAGGGCCGTCCTCCCCCACAGCATCCATTCCATTACAGGCCCCCCCCATTCCATTACAGGGCCCCCCCCATCCCCCTGCCCCCACAGCATCCATTCTAGAGCCTCCTCCCCCACAGCATCCATTACAGCCCCCCCCCCACATCATCTATTACAGGGCCACTATCCCCCCCCCCCCAGCATTCATTACAGGGCCCCCCATCTCCCTCCCCCCACAGAATTCATTAAAGGCCCCATCCCCTTCCCCCCAACAGCATCCATTCTAGGGCCCCGTCCCCCACAGCATCTATTACAGGGCCCCCTCCCCAACAGCATCTTTTCAGGCACCCCCCCCCCCCCACACACACACACACAGAATCTATTACAGGGCCCCCTCACCCCTCAGCATCTAATACATGGCCCCTCTCCCCCCTCAGCATCCATTACAGGGCCCCCCGCAGCTTACATTACAGACCTCCTCCTCAAAGGCTGCTGACTGTCCCGCTCCGATGGTCCAGCCCGCTCCCCAGCAGTTGTGCAGTGCGCACAGTGACCCCGGCGGCGCTCACACTGGTGCCACCGCCGCCACGCACAGTGACACCGGCGCGCACACTGATGATGCCGCCGCGCACAGTGTCCCCACTGCCGCGCACAGAGACACGGACGCGCACCCCGGCGGCGCGCACACTGATTACGCCGGCGGCGCGCACACTGATGCCGCCAGCGGGACGACCTCGTCAGCGGTACGCTGTGACCTGGTGCTGGCGGAAACAGCTTCCGCCAGGGCCTGATCACAAACTCTGTAAGTAAGTGTCGGGACCTGGGGCCCACCGGAGGTTTCTCCGGTACTCCGGTGGGCCAGTCCGACGCTGGGCTGATATATCATATATAGGAGAATTATTACCACAGGACATCATGTAGTCACCATGTCTCCTCATGTATCTGCACCAGTCACATCACACACTGCAGACATGGCTGATATACCATATATAGGAGAATTATTACCACTGGAGATCATGTAGTCACCACGTCTCCTCATGTATCTGCTCCAGTCACCTCCTACACTGCAGACATGTCTGATATATCATATATAGGAGAATTATTACCACAGGAGATCATGTAGTCACCATGTCTCCTCATGTATCTGCTCCCAGTCACCTCATACACTGCAGACATGTCTAATATATCATATATAGGGGAATTATTACCACAGGAGATCATGTAGTCACCATGTCTCCTCATGTATCTGCTCCCAGTCAACTCATACACTGCAGACATGGCTGATATATTATATATAGGAGAATTATTACCACAGGACATCATGTAGTCACCATGTCTCCTCATGTATCTGCTTCCAGTCACCTCATACACTGCAGACATGTCTAATATATCATATATAGGGGAATTATTACCACAGGAGATCATGTAGTCACCATGTCTCCTCATGTATCTGCTCCCAGTCAACTCATACACTGCAGACATGGCTGATATATTATATATAGGAGAATTATTACCACAGGACATCATGTAGTCACCATGTCTCCTCATGTATCTGCACCAGTCACCTCACACACTGCAGACATGTCTGATATATCATATATATGTAACACCTCTGTCAACGTGTAGGCAAGGGGGTAGTTGCGAATTAGGCCCTCTACCTGTTAAGATCCATCTGGTGAGCCTGCGCATTTCATCCAAGGGATAATGCAGGGAGATCTCCGATAATCTGCAGCTGTAGTCTCTTCCTGGACAGGCAATAGTTAAATGGTGTAAGATGTTGTCCAATCAGTTGGCTGTATTGTAAACTGGAGTGTGATTGGAGAGGTGCTACTACCTGACCATGGGGAGTATAAAACCCCTGTGCAGTGGGAGCACAGGCCTCTTAGTTCAAGCTCTCAGCACATGGACAGAGTGAAGCGAGAGACAGTATGGAGCACACCTTCAGTGCTACCACAGAACCAATCCCAGGAACTGAGTCAGCAGACTCTAATCCAGAGCTGCAGCTTCCACAGTTTGGACACAGCCCCATCTCTAACTCCCAGCCTGCATCTACTACCAGGCTGGTGCATAATTCCTGAGGACCACTCTCCATGACCACTCCAGTAATCCGAATCTGCTGTTTCACCGTTTAGGCCTGTTGCCTGCTACCCGTTGTTAAATAAAGAACCGTGAGTTGATTTGCACATCATTGCCTCCGTCTGATCCCTGGATACGGCTGTCTACCACCACGGGCTCCCCCATCCACTACCCAGGGACATATCTTACAGACACTAAGGGTTTTCCCCAGGGAGAACAAGTAATTCAGCCTCTCCCTCCATATTTCTTGCACACACCAACGGCTGGACAACTGCCATGCTGTAGGACAGCCCTCCGGTCCCCATACATCCGGTCCACAGAACATCATGTATTTACCATGTCTCCTCAAAATACTGCCCCTGTGAGCACATACAGCAGACATGGTGGATATATCACATATAGCTCTCCTATAATGCAGCTTCTTCATGCGCTCAGACAGGGTCAGCTCCAGGTTACAGTAGGTTCTTCAGCGCAAGAGCCTTAGTAGGTCCCTTTGCAGCGAACTCTCGTGGTGGAATTAAAAATTCAGAAACTAAAACAGTCTCCTGTTCCTTAAAATATTCCCTAGTTTATCATATCAATCACCCCCTCATGGTTGTGGGGAAACCCCTTTAAATAAAGGAAATTTAGGTGCCGAGACCCCTGCAGATTACAAAAATGAGGGGTCCGTCGCTCCTCAGACTAATAGAGCAGACGGCCAAGCATGACCGATCTGCTCCATTAATCTCTATAAAGATTTATGGAGTAAAATGGTCATGCGCGGCCGTCTGCTCCATTAATCTGACGGACCAACGAGGGGTTCCTTTTCGCGATCTGTGGGGGTCTCAGCACCGGGACCCCCACTGATCAGCAAGTTAGGGGATAGTCCACGGGATAGGGCCTAACTTTCCTTCGTGAGAAAACCCCTAATATAAAGCTCCGCCTCACTCCCTATGGATTCATTAGATACAGCCCCCCCTCACCCCCATGGATTCATTAGATACAGCCCCCCTCACCCCCATGGATTCCTTATGTACAGCCTTATGTGGGCCCACCCAGCAGCCCTGCGCCCAGGTATTTGCCCGGATATGCCCAGTGTTGATGCCGGCCCTGTGCTTTAAGTTGTTATAGTAAGGGCTGAGGGCATGTAGGCACTCCCTTGTATACATCTTGATATATCTGTGCTATATAATGTATACAGATGCATTTGTATACCCTTCCCTGGATGTGGGGTGTTGTTTATATTTTGTGAGCACCTGACAGTTTCTAACATTTATAGTTATCTTAGTTCCTTTATATATTCTGTTCTGACTACTGGGGACAGAACTTGCTATTAGGAGTACCAGTGTGACTACTGGCTTGAGAAGTATGACTAGTGAGGCAGCAATGTGACTTTTGGGGGCAGAATTGGCTATACTGTGTCTACTGTGGGATGCATTGGCTACTGGGGCAGAACTGGCTACTGGGGGGCAGCAGTGTGACTACTGGGGTCGGAACTGTGACTAGTAGGGCATAACTGGCTACAGAGGCAGCACTGTGACTACTGGGGGAAGCATAGGCTACTGGAGCAGCCCAGTCTTGTGTTTTTTTAGCAGTGGAATAGGAAGGATGCACCATTTGGTGCTGCGGTCTAGCTTTGTGCCTCTTATACCCCCAGTCTCTGTATACAGAATTACAGCAGTAAGGTCATGACCCCAGCATGCCACTTGCAGCCACTGCCTATGGCTTGTTTAAGGCCCCTTCCACACTTGCAAGTGTGATGCGCTGAACTCACATCAGATTCACAGCGAGTGCTGCCTGGATCTCCTGGCCCGAACGCTGCAAACCAGAACTGAACTCAGCATGTCAGTTCAGTTCCGGTTTGCAGCATTCGGGACGGGAGATCCAAGCAGCACTCGCTGCGAGTGTGATGCGAGTTCTGTGCATCACACTCGCAAGGGTGGAAGGCGCCTACGTGTATCACAGCCAGGGCCTGCATCGGCTGCCGCTTTGGTTGTGACATCACTGGACCATAGCACCAGTGAGGGGAAAGTACAACTGCTTTCTTGTTTTTAACTCCTCCCCCTATAGCTCAGAGAACTCATTTAACCCCTTAACACTCTGCATCGGATATATCGGATGCCGAGAGCTGTAACTTAGCACTCAGCGTATCATATATATCAGATGAAGAGCTGATGCCAGCAGACATCCCGGTGTAACACCCACGGTCGTGGGCGTTTAGCCCGTTAAATGTGGCGGTCAGCGCAACCGTGGCATTGAAACTGCCTTCTGGGGGGTCTCTGCCCCAGAATTGCCCCCCCCCATGCTGTCTACGGGGAGGGGGGCATTGTTCCCCTGGCAGCCCTAAGATCCGATCAGGGCTGTCTGCACACAGTGCCTGTCACACTTTACCCCATCTCCATATTGCATCTCTGGAGCTCAGCCCCAGTGATCTTGGCGTTCTTCTTTACTTCTCTCACCAAGGATCTTCTCCCACAATTGCTTAGTTTGGCTAATTCTGTGTCTGAGCTCCGTGGGCAATTCCTTAGACCTCATGAATCTTATGTGCTCTGACACCCACTGTGAGGTCTTATATGTACAGGCCTTTCCTAATCAAGTCCAATCAGTTTAATTAAATACAGCTGGACTCCAATGAAGGAGGAGAACCATCTCAAGGAGGATGAGAAGAAAATGGACAGCGTGTGAGTTACATATGTGTCAGAGCAAAGGGTCTGAATACTTATGACCATGTGATATTCAAGTTTTTAAAGTTTAATAAATTAGCAAAAATATCTACATTTCCTTTTTTTTTTATCTGTCAAGTTAGGAGATAGAGTGTACATAATGAGCAAAAAGAACTTTTTTTGATCTTACCATTGGCTGCATTGAAACAAAGCGAAAAATGTGGTGTAGAGAGGCCTGAATACTTTCCGTATCTACTGTATATTAGAAAGCATAGGCCATGTCTCTTCCTTACCTCCTTCCATTCAGCTTTTGTGTCCCTTAGCAGAACAAAGGGTTTCACTTTGCCTGGAAGTCCTTTCAAGCTTGGAAGAAAAATAGTTAATCTGTCTGCTAAAATTTTAGACAATAATTAACATCCTGATTAATTAGTGAGATTGGCCAATATGAGCCTGGTAAGGTGACCTATAAACCATTGCACTGACCATGAAGAAGTCCATTAGAGTCAGACACCTTAGGGCTTTGTGAAATGTCTCTGTTTTGTTATTTTTTTTTTTAAATGATAGCAAATTCTTCCAAGGTTACATTGACATTTAACTCTTTAACGACCCATGATGTAATAGCACCTCACGGGTCGGCTGCGGGTGCATGGAGAGGGCTCACGGGCTGCAGCAAACACTTACTAGTAACACCCTTCAGTGTAATCCCATACATCGCCGCCGGCATAGTATGGGCACCACCATCTTGGTGAAGATCGTCCTCCAGGTCCCCCGGTTTCCTCCCACACTCAAAAACATACTGGTATGTTGATTAGATTGTGAGCCCCATGGGGACAGGGACTGATTTGGCAAGGTCTGTGCAGTGCTGCATAATCCGTGTGCGCTATATAAATAAAGGAATTATTATTAAGTTACCTATTTTGGTTTTGCAACAGTCAACTGACCACTGGGAACTGTTTTGGCTGTTTCCAAGGAAAGGGCTAAATATTCCCAATGGGCACTATTACCAGATTAAAATTCTATTCAACCAGCCTCAAAATAATGGCAAAATGTTTCCTCCTTAGCCAAAAGGGACTTTTTTTTGTATAACCCCCCCCCCTCTTCCCCAGAAATACATCATGAATAGTTAAAAGAACTGGCACATGAAACGATTTGCAAAGTCTCAACTTCCACTATGAGGGAAAACAAACAGTCGTTCAGTGCATCTTTAAGCCATGGTCCTTCCACATGGCAGCTGTTTAAGATCTAGTACACCCGTGAATGTGTGTTAGGTGACATAAGACGAAGGGTGCCACAAGAGGCTGCTAGTGATTAGACTCATTGAGAGTCGATTTTCAGGCACCTGGGAGATATTGAAACAGTAAATTGAATGATGTGCAGTAGGTAAGGAACGGATGAGCACTTACACGAGGCTCACATGTCGGCACCAGCACCAACATATTTTTTTTTACAACTGTAAAAACTATGTGCCCATGTAAGAAAGTTCTGGTGTGAGAAACTTTGCAGTGTAGATGGCTCTTATTCTTCATAATAGTGAGATCACTGATGTCTATGCACGCACCATGCAATGTACAGTGTACTGGAACAGTGGCCAACGAAAGGTGAAGTAGCCTCAACTTAAACCAAAGCTTCTTTTGACTAAATTTAAGAAAATTGGAGAGTTCAAGATTAAAAATGGGTGATTTGGTGTCATGAGATGCAAGTCAAGACCGGGCTTGGACTGGTGCAAGTGGATCTAGAAGAATCAAAGAAAAGTTAGCTACTTGATTGAGGAATTGAAAGAACTGATAAGTTGTAGACGAAGGTGTCCTAACCTGTATCCAACCACTCCGGTGCCCTAAACGTTATCCAGCCTTGGACTGTATCCAACCAACCACTGAGTTGTCCTAGAATGCCTCTTTGATACCACTATGGTGGTCGTGGGATTCTCTATTTGTATAATAACAAATTATCCTTCTGGCCAAGGTGCTGTGTAGTAATCATACTTATCAGTGGTTTAGAAACCAGACATTGGGGGTCATTTACTAAGGGCCCGATTCGCATTTTCCCTACGTGTTACCCGAATATTTCTGATTTGCGCCGATTTTCCCTGTATTGCCCCGGGATTTTGGCGCACGCGATCGGATTGTGGCGCATTGCCGCCGGCATGCGCGCGGCGGAAATGGGGGGTGTGGCCGAACGAAAACCCAACGGATTCGGAAAAACCGCCGCATTTAAAAACGGAAAATGTGTCGTGGAGCTTGCACTTACCTTCACTCAGCCGGGCTCAGTGTATTCCAGTGCGTTCCGATGCTCTTCAGCGCAGCAGCGACATCTGGTGGACGGCGGAGGAACTGCCTTAGTGAATCGTGGCCGGACCCGAATCCACCGCAGAGAACGCGCCGCTGGATTGCGAATGGGCCCGGGTAAGTAAATCTGCCCCATTGTATGAAATGGGAAACCACATGGTATAATGCGTTGATGCTTAAAAGGTGCCTCACGAATATGACAGCGACCACTGGATCAAAGCCAGATGGCAGGTTGTGAGAGCCTGATATTTATTAGTGCTCTAGGAGGAGTGACACTGGGGCGCCCAAATTAACTGCTTGTCCGATCCCACTGAGTGATGGAACATGACAAACTGTTTAATTACTGTGAACCCTTTGGACTTGTCTATATGTTATTATGGGGGAGGGGATACAATATCCTGGGTCCCTGCGGGGGGCCCAGCTAGATAACTACACGGGTAGACATTGTGGAGCCCCTCCTCTGTGTACTGTCTAGAGGAGAGGACATTGTTTACCCTGTACGGGAGGGTGTTAGAGTATAGCCGCTCATTATGTATTCCTCTACCCGCCCATGGGCTGATCAGAGAGTAAGATGTAAAGCCCATGCGGTCCGGGGATGTGAGGGTGAGTGTTGCCTCTTGGAAGGAGCGAGGATCTGAGGCTGCGGCCAGATCTTAAGGCCAGGGGGAGGATGAGAAGAGTCTGTGGACTTTCTGGTCTGGGAGCTGAGTTGAGGCATCTCCCGTGCTTTCCTCGTATATGTGGATTACAAATATAGAAACGGAGCTGCATCTGGATTGTCAGACTATTGAATCAAGAACCCTTGAAGTGCCCCGTCACAATCACTTTTATACTTTTGAGCACACTCACTTGTGCACTATTTGCCTGATCTTCTATCTCCTGGTTCACGTCAGATGTCTGCGCTGTTATTACCTGGCACCAAATAGTTTTTATGAAATCCTTTTTAGTGTGTGTTCACAGGACATTTCTTGTAAGAACTAGGAGGAGGCTTTGTTTTGTGTCGCTATCGGGTTCCTCAGCCATCTTTTCCTCAAGCTATGTCAATGTGAAACCATTGATCTTTGACCCATGTGCGGCCTTCTGATTCAGGATTAGAGAAGCTTTATGGTGGGAATGGGCCTGGTGATGGGAGCTCCACTTTTTGAGGGCCTCGCGAAACTTTTTCATCCAGAAGTGGGAGAGAGCATGATCTCTGGTTGTCCAAAGAAGATTTTTACAACATGAAAATTAGGTTCAAAAGTAAATTTATCACTTCAGGAATGAAAAAAAAATTACAGTTTGAACAAAACAAAGGAACAGTAAATTATTGATTTAGCCACAAGTCTAACAACTCAAACTAAACAATTAACATGTTATTTACTCCTACGGGGAATCACATGAAAAGTGAATTGCAAAAAAAGAAAGGAAAAGAAAATCACATTTTTTGTTTTCCCCATCTCCAGAATATACAAATATCAGGTGAAAAAAAATCTATGCAATTCTTAATGAACTAAATTAATGAACTCATGGAACAAGCTCCCAAATGCAAATTATACCACTCATATTGGGAGTGTTAAATACTTTGATCGACATCAGCGCAGCTTCACTTCTACCGAGACACCGAGAGATGAGCTGCTGACAGTGACAGGTGATATGTAACATGTAACAGTCACCTAAGAAACCATCTGTACCGTGATCATATACAATAGGACAATTGTATGGAATAGGAATCAAGCTCCAAACTGGCCACGTTTCTTACACTATTAGCATTAACATGGCTTCTCCACCCTGTGTATTCTTTGGTGGTCAACAAGACTTGATTTATACATAAAACATTTTCCACATTCAATACATAAAAATGGCTTCTCCCCTGTATGAGTTCTATTATGATCAACAAGATCTGATTTATAATTAAAACATTTCCCACATTCAGTACATGAAAATGGCCTCTCTCCTGTGTGAGTTCTCTGATGTATTAAAAGCTTTCCTCTTTCCCTAAAACATTTTCCACATTCAGTACATGAAAATGGCTTCTCTCCTGTGTGAGTTCTCTGATGTCTAGAAAGCTTTCCTTTTTCCTTAAAACATTTTCCACATTCGGTACATGAAAATGGCTTCTCCCCTGTGTGAATTTTCTGATGTCTAAAAAGATCTTTTTTTACGCCAAAACATTTTTCACATTCAGTACATGAAAATGAATTCTCCCTTGTGTGAATTATCTGATGTCTAAAAAGATCTTTTTTTGTACCAAAACATTTTCCACATTCAGTACATGAAAATGGCTTCACTCCTGTGTGTATTCTCTGGTGTTCAACAAAACTAGATTTATAACTAAAACATTTTCCACATTCAGTACAGGAAAATGGCTTCTCCCCTGTGTGAAATCTGTGATGTTGAACAAGACCTGATTTGTACATAAAACATTTTCCACATTCATTACATGAAAATGGCTTCTCCCCTGTGTGAATTCTCTGATGTTTAAAAAGATCTTTTTTTGAGCCAAAAATGTTTCCACATTCAGTGCATGCTAATGAGTTCTCTATGTGAATTCTCTGATGTCTAAAAAGATCATCTTTTTGGCTAAACCATTTTCCACATTCAGTACACGAAAATGGCTTCATTCCTGCATGAATTCTCTGGTGTTGAATTAGACTTTCTTTCTTACCAAACCCTTTTCCACATTCAGTACATAAAAATGGCTTCTCTCCTGTGTGAATTCTCTGATGTATAACAAGAACCGATTTTCGAGGAAAACACTTTCCACATTCGGTACATGAAAATGGTTTCTCCCCTGTGTGAGTTCTCTGATGTGCCACAAGCTTTCCTTTTTCGCCAAAACATTTTCCACATTCACTACATAAAAATGGCTTCTCTCCTGTGTGAGTTCTATGATGTCTAGAAAGCTTTCCTTTTTCGCCAAAACATTTTCCGCATTCAGTACATGGAAATCGCTTTTCTCCTATGTGAATTTTCATGTGTTGAATAAGACCCGCTTTCTTGCCAAAACATTTCCCACATTCAGTACATGAAAGTGGCTTCTCTTCTGTGTGAGTTCTCCGATGTTTAGAAAAAACTGATTCGCGAGTAAAAAGCTTTCCACATTTAATACATGAAAACGGCTTCTCCTCTGATTTGTGAGTTCTCTGATGTTTGTTAAGAATTGATTGATTCCTAAAACATTTCCCACATTCAGGACATAAAAACGTCTTCTTCCCTGTATGAATTTTCACGTGTTGATCAAGAAGTGATTTCTGGGTAAACCGCTTCGAAATTGAAAACTCCCTTTTATCTCCACGATTTCCCTCCACTGTGGAAGGATGTGACTGCATATCTTCTACTCTGCCACAAAGAGATGAGGGGGGACGTCCACGGGAACCTCCATTTTTTTCTCCTAAAAATTATAGTCAAGAAATGAATTAGGCAAATACCACAAAAAATGGCCCATTGTGGGATAAATTGAAATTAGCTATAAAATGTAAGTTCATACAGGTCCGGTTCTGCGTTTGGACATCACCGTTATAATATTTGTACAGATGCCCCGGAGCCATAAGCTAAGGGGGACCTATAAACACTGGAATTTTTATGTATTAGTATTCATTTAACATAAGTTGTTTCTGCTGTGAGAGGCCAGAGTATGTAGGGTCTGGGGTGGTACTGTGAGAGGGCAGAGTATGTAGGGTCTGGGGTGGTACTGTGAGAGGGCAGAGTATGTGGGGTCTAGGGTGGTACTGTGAGAGGGCAGAGTATGTAGGGTAGGGTGGTACTGTGAGAGGGCAGAGTATGTGGGGTCTAGGGTGGTACTGTGAGAGGGCAGAATATGTAGGGTCTAGGGTGGTACTGTGAGAGGGCAGAGTATGTACAGTAGGGTGGTACTGTGAGAGGGCAGAGTATGTAGGGTCTAGGGTGGTACTGTGAGAGGGCAGAGTATGTACGGTAGGGTGGTACTGTGAGAGGGCAGAGTATGTAGGGTCTAGGGTGGTACTGTGAGAGGGGTGGGACCCAGGAGTATTTATCACTTCCTGTCCTGTGTCTCTCTTCCTCTTTCACCAGAAGACCATGGAGGAACATGTCACTCCAACCCGCCCTGCACCATTTCTACTCTACAATTGTTTACCTACTTTATGAATAATTAAGGAATCTTTATTGTACATTATTTGCTGGATCCTGACATTGTGTATCTTGTACCATGTAATATTGCTTTTTACTGCATTATGATGAGTTAAAATTGGTTATCCTTATAAGCCCAGAGGAAGGGCGATCCTTCAGCCATTGGTTCCCTAGAGGTTTCCTCCACTGGGGGTTTTTCCTGAGTGCTGTGGGAGTTGTGAGTTGGAGGTTGGCCAGATTTTATGGTTGCCTGTACATTAATTTATAATGTATATGTTCATGGGTTTGATTTAAAAAGAAATATATGGATAGAAACATATTTCTAAAAAATAAAATGGGAGTCAATTTTAAGTAATAAATAATAGCAGGTTTTGCTATCTGTCACAGCTTTGGAGTTGGTGGTGGAGGAGTTGGGTGGAAGTTGCAGGTGGATTAATTTTTAACTAATAGAGGATGTTTAACCTCATGGTGGTGAACAGGCTGAATGTTGGAAGTGGCCAGCCTGAAGGATGTCTTAATGGTAATGTCAGCCAGGGGCGGGTGAGGTGGTGAAGCACAGGAGTGAGGATCTTCACAAGGGGCATTGGTGCCCTTAAAGTGGACGGGCTCTGCTAGAACGGCAAGCCAAAGCGTGCTGCCCCTTTATTGCTGTCTGGCCGGGTGCTATAGGTCTCCTCTTACCTGGTGATGTGAGGGGTTGGAGGTTCTCCATCATGAGGTTCTTGTACAGATCCTTGTGTCCTTCTATATACTCCCACTCCTCCATGGAGAAATAGACAGTGACGTCCTGACACCTTATAGGAACCTGACACCCACAATGACACAGTCATCACCCAGACACCTCCCTTGTGTTATTGTACAATGTCCCAGCATTCCCGGCAGCACTCACCTCTCCGCTCAGCAGCTCAGTGATCCTGGAGGTAAGTTCTAGGATCTTCTGCTCATGTATCAGTGAATGAGGTGGAGGCTCGGTGATGGGGCTCTGGGTCCATCCTCCTGACATACGGGGGGTCACACACTCACCAGAAGACTTCTTCACTACTGTGTAATCCTGTGTATGAGGAGACACTGATCAATACATAGAATTGCATAATCTTTACTCTTTAAAGTTTGATTCATAGAGATAATGGTGATGTCCTGTGAGACTCTCACCTCCCCAGTTATCAAGGCAATGATCTCCAGGGTTAGGTCCAGGATCCTTGCAGCCATCTGGTTTCCATCCTTCTCCATTCCTGGTGGACCCTTCACCATCATGATGTCTTTGTATTGGTCCTTGTGTCCTTCTATATACTCCCACTCCTCCATGGAGAAATAAACAGTGACGTCCTGACACCTTATAGGAACCTGACACACACAATGACACAGTCATCACCCAGACACCTCCCTTGTGTTATTGTACAATGTCCCAGCATTCCCGGCAGCGCTCACCTCTCCGCTCAGCAGCTCAGTGATCCTGGAGGTAAGTTCTAGGATCTTCTGCTCATGTATCAGTGAATGAGGTGGAGGCTCGGTGATGGGGCTCTGGGTCCATCCTCCTGACACACGGGAGGTCACACACTCACCAGACGACTTCTTCACTACTGTGTTATCCTGTTGATGAGGAGACACTGGTCCTAAGAATCTTTTGCCTTTCCCTGTGTTATTCATAAAGATAAGAGTGATGTCCAATGAGACTCTCACCTCTTCAGTTATCAAGGAGATCATCTCCAGGGTGAGGTCCAGGATCCTTGTATGCACCTGGTCTCTATCCTGGACCCTCATCCTTCAATTGAAATTCTGTCTGTGAGGCTTCTGTATCTGAAGAATCTGAGGGACCATGAGAAGGACAGAGGATAAATTCTATTTGGAAGAACATCTAACAATAGTCTAGTGTGAACCTACTCAATGTGAAAAAAAAAGTTTTCTATTGTTCCATCGTTCTGGTTCCCTAACAATGCTTTCTTCCAGAGACTCTGTAACACCTGCTGCCTAAAGCTCTACCACTTCAATTTTTTTCTAAACGCGCTTCATTGACACATAATTGACAAAGAACATTCCAATGAACCATAAAATTGCACAGGAGAGTATAACAGGATACAGATAAGGTCTTAATTTCCAATGGCAAGTGTCCAACAAGCGGTCAAAAGCCAAAAAACCCAACCCCAACATTACAACAACCAACCCAGTCAAAACGATAGAGGGAGTAGAGCAAAATCCAGGATATCGACCTCCAAATACATATGTAATTATCACATTTTTAAAGGTCCAAGTTGAAATAAAAGGTCAAATGACAAACATACAGTTGTACTCCAAGCCAGCTAGAACAGGCAAAAGAGAATTGACCAGGCAATGCCTCTCTGAGGCTACGTACATTAACCCCTTATCACCGACACTAGTTTTCAACTCAATGACCAGACTCGATTTTTCAAATCTGACATGTCTCACGATAATTGGTTATAACTTCGGAACGCTTTAACATATCCTGGTGATTTTGAGAATGTTTTCTCGTGACACATTGTACTTCATGTTAGTTATAAAATTTAAGTGATAAGTTTTGCGTTTCGTTCTGAAAAAAAGTGAAAATTTGGCAAAAGTTTGTAAAAATTCTTCATTTTCCAAGTTTGAAATGTTCTGGTTTCCAGACAGGAAGTAAAACTACCCAAAAAGTTTGATAATTAACATTTACAGAATATCTGCTTTATGTTGGGATGATATTTTATGCTTCCGGTCATTTTTCTAGGATGTTATGAGGTGCAGAACTTTAGGTGCGATTTTTCTTATTTTCATGAAAATTGCCATAACTCACATTTTGAGGGACAACTCGGCTTCCAAGTGACTTTGAGAGGCCTAAATAATAGTAAAACCTCATAAATTACCCCACTATAGAAACTTCACCCCTCAACATATGTAAAACAACTTCTATTAAGTCCATTAACCCTTTAAGTGTTTCACATGGGTTAAAAAATATGGACCTGCGATTTAGAAACTATGGAATTTTTTTGGTAAATACATTCATTTAGGCCAAAACTGACATTTTCAGAATAAATTAAATGATGAAACGCACTGCAACGCTTGATGCCCAATTCCTCCCGAGTGTACTGATACCACATATGTGGTGGTAAACTGCTGTACGGGCGCACGGCCGAGCATAGAATGAATGGAGGCCCCGTCCACAGCAGATTTGTATTGTCACATTGTACGACCTATAAATTTTTATTTTTTTTGGTAATGCGATCATATGAGGGCTTATTTTTTATGGGATGAGATACAATGTATAAATAATTTATTTTGGGAGTCTAAAGCTTATTCATGAGATTTTATTAACTATTTCAAGGGGGACACAAACAAAATCATCAATTTTTATTTTGGATTGTGAGCATTTCCCCCCCCCCCCCTCCCCCGCTCACCGTAACGTAAAAATAATATTTTATCTTTATTCTCTGGTTCACTACGATTGCGGTGATACCTCACTTATATAGTTTTTCTTATTTTGCTCAATTTTCCTGAGCAAAACCAATATTGGAGAAAATCGCATTGTTTTTACTATTGACAACTTTTCAGGGCCATAACTTCTGTATTTTTCTGTTGTCAGATCTGGTTGAGGGCTTATTTTTTGCGAAAACAGTTGTTCTTTTCAGTCGTATCATATTAGGTACCGTAACTTTTTTTGATCACTTTTTAGAACATTTTTTGTGATGGTGTTTGATGAAAAATTGTATATTATGGGAAGTTTTTCGAGTTTTTTTTTTACGTAGTTCACCGAGCGGGTTCAATATTGATTTAGATATATTGTACAGATTAATACGGACGCGGTGATACCTCATTTATATAGTTTTTCTTATTTTGCTCAATTTTCCTGAGCAAAACCAATATTGGAGAAAATCGCATTGTTTTTACTATTGACAACTTTTCAGGGCCATAACTTCTGTATTTTTCTGTTGTCAGATCTGGTTGAGGGCTTATTTTTTGCGAAAACAGTTGTTCTTTTCAGTCGTATCATATTAGGTACCGTAACTTTTTTTGATCACTTTTTAGAACATTTTTTGTGATGGTGTTTGATGAAAAATTGTATATTATGGGAAGTTTTTCGAGTTTTTTTTTTACGTAGTTCACCGAGCGGGTTCAATATTGATTTAGATTTATTGTACAGATTAATACGGACGCGGTGATACCAAATATGTATGTGTTTTGTGTTTTATATACTTTATTTGCATTTTATGTGTTACTGGGGAGATTATGGGACTTTTATTTTATTTATTTATTTAATTATATTATAAAAAGATTTAATTTTTTTTTTTAACTTTTTTACATTTTCTACTTCTTGGCTTGAATAAGCGATCATCCGATCGCTTATTCAAGCCTTTACACTGCAATACACTTGTATTGCAGTGTATAGTGAAAGTAACTGAGCATGCTGCGCATGCTCAGTTACTTACAGCCGGGTCCTGAGAAGAGGAGCCGACAGCCCCGGGTCACTCGTCGGAACCCGGGGCAGCAGCAGGAGGGATCGGATCCCCCGGTAAGCACACCGGGGGGGTCCGATCCACGGGGGACACACTTGCACGCCGCGGTCATGCTTGACCGCGGCGTGCAAGGGGTTAAACACCCGGGATCGGAGTTTTTCCGATCCCGGGTGTTAGTGCCGGGTCTGGGCTGTGATATCACAGCCCGACACCGGCACCAACGAGACCCGGTGTCCCGAAAACTTCTTCTGATGCGCCGCCGTAGAAAGGCGTCGCATCAGAAGAAGTACCCTTAATGACCGCCGTAAAAACCCGATAGGGCGGTCATTAAGGGGTTAAAGAGAATTTCAGTGGAGGAACAGGGAAATTCTGAAATTTGTCCATACAATCATGTTTAAAAACAATATTCTAATAAGGTAGAGAAGGTAAAGCCAGGACTTCGATGATTAACGACATCATAACAGGCTAGATAGAGGGCTTCCTGAAGAAAAATGGTTTCGATTGCATCCAATCTTCATCCTTTGTTATGCCCAATAGGCATAATGCAGGGGAGACGGAGACCATTTTGTTCTGGAGAGAGGATAATGGAAAAGTCATCACACTCCTGGATGAAGCAATGTAGTCACAATTCCACATAAGGTGGATAAAGTCTGCTCAATCAGCCCAACATTTGTGAAATCTGGATGTGGAGGATCTATGTTAGGGGTGAACTTCACAGTAGTTTTGACAAAAGATGCATATCACAGGAACCAAACCAGAAAAGGATGAGAAAACTGTCTCTGCTGGAGGGAACTGGGCTAAAAAGGCAGGACGTAGTTTCAAACGACTAAACATAAAGGGACATGAACCAAGGTGCCCAATGCGGTTTTTCTGCATGAGACCACACCTGCCTGGTCGATCCATGCGGGGGCAACAGATGACCCGGCCTGTAGTCAAAGGCTTCTACTACCGGCCACAGGGAGCACTGGTGGATAAAGTGTCTAAATGTAACTCCTCATCAGGCATATAGTCAGGGGAGACCCGGCTACAAATATGTTGTAGTTGACCTGGCAGATAATATAAAAATAGATGTGGGAAAAATGCACCAGCCTGCAACTTGCAAGTATAACGGTGGACAGATAACGCTTCACTCGTCCCCTGCCCCAAAAAAGGAGGTAAACAGTGAATCCAACTGAAAGAAAAAATGCCTGGACACAGAACGTCTGAATGTTGGAGAACATATAACAATTAAGGTGATCTTTTTTATCAGTTCGATACGTCCCACTATAGGCACAGGCAGAAGCTTCCAAACAGCTACTTTATCTTTAAAGGGAACCTGTCACCAGGGACCTCATTTTTCACTAAAGACAGATTGTAAAAGCCCATCACATCTGCAGTGCAAATATGCCTTTCTGCCTTTTCGAAGCATTTGCATTACAATATAATTGTGTGTTATAACTTACTCTTGCATCCTGACAAAATCCAAGTAATTCCAAGTGAATCAAACTTTAGTGAAATCAAACTGATTGGCAATCAAATTCACATGTTGTTATGCAAATGGAATAGACAACAGGTGGAAATTTTCAGCAATTATCAAGGCACACTCAATAAAGGAGTGGTACTGCAGGTTGGGACCACAGACAACTTCGCAGTACCAATGCTTTCTGGCTGATGTTGTTGTCAATTTTAAATGCTTGTGGTACTTTCCCTCTCGTGGTAGCATAAGATGGACTCGACAACCCACACAAGTGGCTCAGCTAGTGCAGCTGATCCAGGATGGCACATCAATGTGAGCTGTGGCCAAAAGGTTTGCTTTGTCTGTCAGTCTAGTGTCCAGAGGCTGGAGGCGCTAACAGGACATAAGCTAGTACACCAGGACACATGGTGGGGGCCGTATGAGGGCATCAACCCAGCAGCAGGACAGGAGAAACATGAAGAACACTGCCAGAGCCCTGCAAAATTATCTCCAGCAGCTACAAATGTGCTTGTATCTGTCCCCAGATCCCGTGTGAGACCATATGCTGGCGTGGTTGGCCCTGGGTTCCTCCTAATGCAGGAAAATGCTAGACCTCATGTGGCTGGAGTGTGTTAACAGGTCCTGCAAGATGAAGAAAAAGAAGCTATAGACTGGCCTGCTCGTTCCACAGACCTGAATCATGTCTTACCCCATCCACCGACATCACGTTGCACCGCAGACTGTCCAGGAGTTGGTGGATGCTTTAGTCCAGGTCTGGGAGGAGATCCCTCAGGAGACGAGCCACAACCTCATCAGGAGCATGCCGAGGCATTGTAGGGAGGTCAAATAGGCACATGGAGGTCACACACAATACTGAGCCTCATCAGGAGCATGCAGAGGCGTTATAGGGAGGTGAAACGGGCACATAGAAGCCACACACAATACTGAGCCTCATTTGAAATTGTTTTACCCCCTTCCCACTGATTTTCGGTGGCCCATTTTCGTTTTTTTGCGTTTCCATTTTTTACTCCCCACCTTTAAAAATCTATAACTTTTTTATTTTTCTATGTAAAGATCTGTTTGAGGGCTTGTTTTCTGTGTAACAAATTGCACTTCTAAGTAACAGTATTTAATATTCCATGTTATGTACTGGGAAGCGAAAAAAAAAAAATCCAAATGCAGTGGGGAAAAAAATTGTGCCGTATTCTTGTGGGCTTGGATTTTACGGCCTTTACAGTGTCCCCCAAATGACATGTCTACTTAATTCTTTGGGTTGGTGCGATCACGGGGATAACAAATTTGTGTAGGTTTTATAATGTTTTATACATTTATAAAAATTAAAACCACCTGTACAGAAAAAAAAAAAACCCTTCATTTTGCCATGTTCTGGCGCTAACTTTTTCATACTTTGGTGTATGGAGCTGTGGGTCAATTTTTGCAACTTTTGATGATGTTTTCAATGCTACTATTTTTTTAAATATTTTGGCATTTACCTAACATGTTTATGATTTTTACTGTTTATATTTATATGAGTTTTAGAGAAAGGGCGGTGATTTTTTTTAATAACATTTTTTTTTTCTATTTTACACTTTTCAGACCCCCTAGGGTTCTTTAACCCTCGGCTGTCAGATCCTACCATATACTTCCATGCTACAGTACAGCATGGGGATTTTGCACATCATTCATTACAATGTGCAAATCGCACATTGTAATGAATAGGTTAAAACCTGACATCCTCGGTCTCCGTAAAACCCAAGGCTGTCATGGCAATCGATCGCCATTCCCTGATGACCTCACAGGGGGTGGCGATCGAATCCAAGATTCGGTGCCCACACACCACCAGGATTAAATGTCCGCAGCAGCTTTGCCATAGGCATTTAAGGGTTAACACCCAATATGGGTGCCAGAGCAGACCGCGGGTGTTTACTGCAATACACACGCAGCTGACATGTCGGTAAGGGGTTAAGGTCATATGATTGTTTCCAAGCAACCAACCACAAAAACAACCAGAAAACTTTATACAACCATGTGCAATTAGTTTTCTTTTTACAGTTCCCTTTATGTCTGTGGGACTGACATGGATTAGGACAGGACATGCTCTGGTTTTTCCTCATGGGCATTAGGCTCGGACACGCTCAGGTATCCTCACCAGTGATCATAAGAACATAGTCCTACATGAAGCTGTGAGACAGCCGCAAGAAACAGCCGTAATACCTGAGGAAAAACGTTTGTGTGCAGGAGGACTTGCAGATATAAATACCTTGTCACTCACAAACATACAACTACCTATCCACATATATACATACAAAACATATACATGCACATAGTGTATACATAAAGTACAGTATGCAAAACTTAAATATACACTTACTAGTCATGAAGGAAGACAGGGAAAGACTTTGGAAAATCAGCAGATATTTGTTCCAGAGGCTGCGGGCTACCTCCCCCACCCTCCCATGCTGACTGCTGTATCACTGTCCTACAAGGGTCCTGTTTGTGTGAACAGCAACTGAGAGAGGGGAAGTGTTTTAGGAAGAAGTGTGTCTTGTTCTGTTTTAAAGGTAGCTTCTCTGTGATGCAGGCTGGTCTCTAAAGCTGCACAGTGTGGCCTCCAGGAAAATGTGACTCCACAGAAAGCTCTTGAACAGGGAATGAAGATCCCTAGGAAACTGTCCAGCTCCTTCCTACTTACCCAGAGTTCCTCAGTGAGGCCGGTGGGCAGGGCCTCTTCTGACACAGTCTATATTAGGGGGTGGTGCCAGGCTGTAGACGAGATGATGGGAGGTTATGGAGCAGCTTACTGAAGGCAAGTTAGAACTGAGCAGCAGACTTGCTCTGCCTCCATATCCTAACATGTGTGTTGTAAATCTGCATATGTCAGGATTAGGAGAAGGGACTTTAAGGAGATGTTTGGGATGAAGTGGGGCACAGTAAAACCGGGACTGTCCTGCTGAATCCAGGATCGTTGGTAGCTGTGTATAATTTCTTTTATAGGAATTATTACCCCAGGACATCATGTAGTCACCATGTCTCCTCATGTATCTGCTCCAGTCACCTCATACACTCCAGACATGGCTGATATATCATATATATGAGAATTATTACCACAGGATATCATATAGTCACCATGTCTCCTCATGTATCTGCTCTAGTCACCTCAAACACTCCAGACATGGCTGATATATCATATATAGGAAAATTATTACCACAGGAGATCATGTAGTCACCATGTCTCCTCATGGATCTGCTCCAGTAACCTCATACACTGCAGACATGGCTGATATATCATATATAGGAAAATTATTACCACAGGACATCATGTAGTCACCATGTCTTCTCATGTATCTGCTCCAGTCACCTCACACACTGCAGACATGGCTGATATATCATATATAGGAGAATTATTACCACAGGACATCATGTAGTCACCATGTCTCTTCATTTATCGGCTCCCAGTTACCTCATACACTGCAGACATATCTGATATATCATATATAGGAGAATTATTACCACAGGACATCATGTAGTCACCATGTCTCCTCATGTATCTGCTCCCAGTTACCTCATACACTCCAGACATGGCTGATATATCATATATATGAGAATTATTACCACAGGACATCATATAGTCACCATGTCTCCTCATGTATCTGCTCTAGTCACCTCAAACACTCCAGACATGGATGATATATCATATATAGGAAAATTATTACCACAGGAGATCATGTAGTCACCATGTCTCCTCATGTATCTGCTCCAGTAACCTCACACACTGCAGACATGGCTGATATATCATATATAGGAAAATTATTACCACAGGACATCATGTAGTCACCATGTCTCTTCATTTATCGGCTCCCAGTTACCTCATACACTGCAGACATATCTGATATATCATATATAGGAGAATTATTACCACAGGACATCATGTAGTCACCATGTCTCCTCATGTATCTGCTCCCAGTTACCTCATACACTGCAGACATGGCTGATATATCATATATAGGATAATTATTACCACAGGACATCATATAGTCACCATGTCTCCTCATGTATCTGCTCCAGTCACATCACACACTGCAGGCATGGCTGATATATCATATATAGGAGAATTATTACCACAAGACATCATGTAGTCACCATGTCTCCTCATGTATCTGCTCCAGTAACCTCACACACTGCAGACATGGCTGATATATCATATATAGGAAAATTATTACCACAGGACATCATGTAGTCACCATGTCTCCTCATGTATCTGCTCCAGTCACCTCATACACTGCAGGTGACATGGTCCCCTTGCAAGCTGTTTAAGATCTAGTACGCTGTGTGAATGTGTGTTAGGTGACATAAGACAAAGGGTGCCACGAGAGGCTGCTAGTGATTAGACTCATTGAGAGGAGTTTTCCAGGCACCTTGGTCATATTGAAACAGTAAATTCAATGCTGTGGAGTAGGTGAGGAACGGATGAGCACTTACACAAGGATCACATGTCGGCACCAGCACCAACATATTTTTTTTTTTACAAATGTAAAAACGATGTGCCCATGTAAGAAAGTTCTGGTGTGAGAAACTTTGCAGTGGAGGTGGATCTTATTCTTCATAATAGTGAGATCACTGATGTCTATGCAAGCATCAGGCAATGTACAGTGTACTGGAACAGTGGCCAACGAAAGGTGAAGTAGCCTCCACTTAAATTTAGTCATAAGAAGCTTCGGTTTAAGAAAATTGAAGAGTAGAAGATTAAAAATGGGTGATTTGGAGTGATGAGATGCAAGTCAAGACTGGGCTTGGATTGGTACAAGTGGATCTAGAAGAATCAAAAGAAAATTTAGCTACTTGATTGAGGAATTGAAAGAACTGATAAGTTATAGACTGAGGTGTCCTAACTAGAGATGAGCGAGTATACTCGTCCGAGCTTGATGCTCGTTCGAGTATTAAGGTACTCGAAACGGCTCGTTGCTCGGACGAGTATTTCTCCTGCTCGAGATCGAGCATTTAATTAAAAAAACACAGTGAAGAACAATGAAGAATAGAATAAAAACATTGAACACAGTGACCACAGGATCATTTAAGTGAAAAACAGAGTGAAGAACACAGTGAAGAATAGATTACAGATGTTCGGCACATCTGCTTACTTGTCGGGAGATACGCGCGGAACAGTGCGAACAAAATAGCATGTGAAGAACACATTGAAGAACACGGTGAGCAGCACGGAGACATCAGGGAGCAGCAGAACGGAGACATCGGGGAGCAGCAGAACGGAGACATCGGGGAGCAGCAGAACGGAGACATGGGGCGGCAGCACGGAGACATGGGGCGGCAGCAGAGACATCGGGGAGCAGCAGAACGGAGACATCGGGGAGCAGCAGAACGGAGACATGGGGCGGCAGCACGGAGACATCGGGGAGCAGCAGAACGGAGACATAGGGGAGCAGCAGAACGGAGACATAGGGGAGCAGCAGAACGGAGACATGGGGAGCAGCAGAACGGAGACATAGGGGAGCAGCAGAACGGAGACATAGGGGAGCAGCAGAACGGAGACATAGGGGAGCAGCAGAACGGAGACATAGGGCAGCAGCAGAACGGAGACATAGGGCAGCAGCAGAATGGATACATAGGGGAGCAGCAGAACGGAGACATAGGGGAGCAGCAGAACGGAGACATAGGGGAGCGGCAGAACGGAGACATAGGGGGGCGGCAGCACGGAGACATGGGGCGGCAGCACGGAGACATGGGGCGGCAGCACGGAGACATGGGGCGGCAGCACGGAGACATAGGGGAGCAGCAGAACGGAGACATAGGGGAGCAGCAGAACGGAGACATAGGGGAGCAGCAGAACGGAGACATAGGGGAGCAGCAGAACGGAGACATGGGGCGGCAGCACGGAGACATGGGGCGGCAGCAGAACGGAGACATAGGGGAGCAGCAGAACGGAGACATAGGGGAGCAGCAGAACGGAGACATCGGGGAGCAGCAGAACGGAGACATCGGGGAGCAGCAGAATGGAGACATCGGGGAGCAGCAGAACGGAGACATGGGGAGCAGCAGAACGGAGACATAGGGGAGCAGCAGAACGGAGACATAGGGGAGCAGCAGAACGGAGACATAGGGGAGCAGCAGAACGGAGACATCGGGGAGCAGCAGAACGGAGACATGGGGCGGCAGAACGGAGACATAGGGGAGCAGCAGAACGGAGACATGGGGCGGCAGAACGGAGACATAGGGGAGCAGCAGAACGGAGACATGGGGCAGCACGGAGACATGGGGCAGCACGGAGACATGGGGCAGCACGGAGACATGGGACTTCAGTGAAAGAAGAGCAGCGGATCCCGGGACATCGTATCTCCCGACAAGTAAGCAGATGTGCCGAACATCTGCAATCTATTCTTCACTGTGTTTTTCACTTAAATGATCCTGTGGTCACTGTTTTTATTCTATTCTTCACTGTTCTTCACATCTGCTAACTTGTCGGGAGATAATATACACGCGGAACAGTGAAGAATAGATTGCAGATGTTTGTATACATCTGATAACTTATCAGAAGACATTCTTTTTCAATTAATTAACACATTTTATTCCCGAACCATGGTCCCTTTGAAAAATGCTCGAGTCTCCCATTGACTTCAATGGGGCTCGTTATTCGAGACGAGCACTCGAGCATCTGGAAAAGTTCGTCTCGAATAACGAGCACTCGAGCATTTTAGTGCTCGCTCATCTCTAGTCCTAACCTGTATCCAACCACTCCGGTGCTCTAAACGTTATACAACCACTGAGGTTTCTTGGACTGCAACCGACCAACCACTGAGTTGTCCTAGAATGCCTCTTTAATACCACTATGGTAGTCGTGGGATTCTCTTTTTGTATAACAACGAATTGACCTTCTGGCTAAGCTGCTGTGTTCTACTCATACTTATCAGTGGTTTAGGCACCAGAAATTGTATGAAATAGGAAACCACATGGTATAATGCTTAAAAGGTGCCTCACAAATATGACAACGACCACCGGATCAAAGCCAGATGGCAGGTTGTGAGAAAGCCAGATATTTATTAGTGCCCTAGGAGGATTGACACTGGAGTGCCCAAATTGACTGCCTGTCCGATCCCACTAAGTGATGGAACATCACTTTTATACTTTTGAGCACACTCACTTGAGCACTATTTGCCTTCTATCTCCTGGTTTACGTCAGATGTCTGGGCTGTTATTACCAGGCACCCAATATTTATGAAATCCTTTTTGTATAGTGTGTGTTCACAGGACATTTCTTGTAAGAACTAGGAGGAGGCTTTGTTTTGTGTCGCTATCGGTTTCCTCAGCCCTCTCCAACACAGATCCTCTGCTCCCCAGGAAGGCACACCATGACAGTTACTAGGTAAAGCCAGGAGCACTTGGTTTTTCCTCAAGCTTCGGCAATGTGAAACCGTTGATCTCTGACCACTGCGTGGCCTTCTGACTTGGAGGATTAGAGCTGCTTTATGGAGGGAATGGGCCTGGTGATGGGAGCTTACTTATCCAGTTTTTGAGGGCCTCACAAAACTTTTTCATGCAGAAGTGGGAGAGAGCATGATCTCTGGCTGTCCAAAAATATTTAGAAGATCTTTACAAAATGAAAATTAAGTTCAAAAGTAAATTTATCACTTCAGGAATGAAAAAAAATTACAGTTTGAACAAAACAAAGGAACACTAAATTATTATTTTAGTCTAACAACTCAAACTAAACAATTAACAAGTTATTTACTTTTACAGTGATTCACATGAAAATTTAATTCCAAAAAGAGAAAGGAAAAGAAAATAACCTAAGTCGTTTTGCAATAAGAGAAGCCATTGTGGTGGAGGCAGTGATGGTGCAGCAGATGACATGGAGGCACCGGGGCAGGTACAAAGCATTCTCAAAGACAATTCAAGCAAATCGGGGAGGAGCAACTCAAGAAAACAGATATGTTTAGACCTAAATGAATGGTACAAGTTCCCAAATGTAAATGATACCGATCATATGGAGAGGAAGGGAGCTGATTGTAAAATCCTTTGATGGCCATCAGCGCAGCTTCACTGCCACCAAGACACCGGGGGATGAGCTGCTGACAATAACAGGTGATATATAACATGTAACAGTCACCCAAGAAACCATTTGTTCTGTAATCATATACAAAAGGACAGATATGGAATAGGAATCAAGCTCTAAACTTGCCACATTTCTTACACTATTAGCATTAACATCTCTTCTCCTCCGTGTGTTTTCTCTTGTGTGCAACAAGACTTGATTTATACATAAAACATTTTCCACATTCAATACATAAAAATGGCTTCTCCCCTGTGTGGGTTCTATTATGATCAACAAGATCTGATTTATAATTAAAACATTTCCCACATTCAGTACATAAAAAAGGCCTCTCTCCTGTGTGAGTTCTCTGATGTACCAAAAGCTTTCCTCTTTCCCGAAAGCATTTTCCGCATTCAGTACATGAAAATGGCTTCTCCCCTGTGTGAGTTCCCCGGTGTCTAGAAAGCTTTCCCTTTTCCTTAAAACATTTTCCACATTCAGCACATGAAAATGGCTTTATGCCTGTGTGTGTCATCTGGTGTTGAACAAGACCAGGTTTATGACTAAAACATTTTCCACATTCGGTACATGAAAATGGTTTCTCCCCAGTGTGAATAATCTGATGTCTAAAAAGATCTCTTTTTTGGCTAAAACATTTTCCACATTCATTACATGAAAATGGTTTCTCCCCAGTGTGAATAATCTGATGTCTAAAAAGATCTCTTTTTTGGCTAAAACATTTTCCACATTCAGTACATGAAAATGATTTCTCTATGTGAGTTCTGTGATGTCTAAAAAGATCTCCTTTTTGGCTAAACAATTTTCCACATTTAGTGCATGAAAATGGCAGAATTTCTATATGAATTCTCTGATGATGTATTAGACTATCTTTCTTACCAAACCCTTTTCCACATTCGGTACATGAAAATGGCTTCTCTCCTGTGTGAGTTCTCTGATGTCTAGAAAGCTTTCCTTTTTCACCAAAACATTTTCCACATTCACTACATAAAAATGGCTTCTCTCCTGTGTGAGTTCTCTGATGTCTAGAAAGCTTTCCTTTTTCGCCAAAACATTTTCCGCATTCAGTACATGAAAATGGCTTTTCTCCGATGTGAATTTTCATGTGTTGAATAAGACCTGCTTTCTTACCAAAACATTTCCCACATTCAGTACATGAAAGTGGCTTCTCTTCTGTGTGAGTTCTTTGATGTTTAGAAAAAACTGATTTGTGAGTAAAAACCTTTCCACATTCAATACATGAATAAGGCTTCTCCTCTGATTTGTGAGTTCTCTGATGTTTGTTAAGAATTGATTGATTCCTAAAACATTTTTCACATTTGGGACATGAAAATGGTTTCTCCAGTGTATGAATTTTCACATGTTGATCCAAACTTGATTTCTGCATAAACCGCTTCGAACATGAAAACTTCCTTTCATCTCCATTATTTCCCTTTACTGTGGAAAGATGTGACTGATTATCTTCTACTCTGCCACAAAGAGATGAGGGGGGACGTCTACGGGAACTTCTTTTATTTTTGTCTCCTAAAAATTATAGTCAAGAAATTAATATTGGAAGTTTCCTTTACAAGCAGAAGTAAAGCAACATCTCCGTAACATATAGTCGGCTATAGATAAAAAAAACTGCCAACATCGTAGATATTCATTGCTTATATAATACATTTTCAGATAATCTGATTAAAATCCAACAAAATCATCAAATCCTTAGAAACTGGATTTTTCTACTTCCGGGACATAAGAGGATTGTGTAATCAGAAATTCCCATCTCACCCTAGAGCCGAACAGTCCCAGAAAATGGCTAAAATAAATGTAGAAAAATCACTTTCCGTCACATATACAGGACACCTGTACTATAACATAACCACCATCCAGATATATTGCCAGGTATATACTTCATACTTAGTGAGATAGAATTTCGAGTTCATCTATTTTATGGCAGGAACAGTCCTTTAAGTGATTCTTATCAAACATCCCAAAACAAATTCCACAAGGAAAACAATCTACCTCAATATTCACAAAAAAATAATTCTTCCCAGTAATAGTAATAACAACCATGATTAGAGACATTTCTGGGTTCTATTTAAGTTCTTCCATTTTTAAGTATATAAGTCTAAATCACTATATCCAGCCTCAAAAGTCTGAGGAAATGAATCATCCAATAAATATGGGTATAGACTGATATGACCAGATGAGGAAACCAGAGACAGATGAGCCGGTGTCTATGTCATCTCCATCTCCTCCCCTGGATGTGACCTCTCCCTGCAATGTATAAGGGAAGAATAACCCACAAGATACATGAAAGGCTCTTACCCTCCTCTGTCACTGATGAGGGGATTTCCTCTCCGCTCCTCCTTCCACCACAACTTTCCTGGAAAGATCCCACATGAGGGACATGAGAAAACAAGGAGAGGTGTCCAGAGATTAAATTATATATAAGCGATGGACAAAAATCTCTAGAAGGCAGGAACATGGTGGAAATGATTCCCTACAGGAAGAAACAGAATCAACATTAATTTGTAAAATAATTTGATTAGATTACTGTATAAAACGTTGTGATCGGATTCTGAGGTGGAGACCGCAATTATGGACACCAGGTCTTAGATTATCCAGTTCTTCTACTCTGAACTGCACGCTTTACCACAGTCTTTATTAAAACTAGAAACCATTTGTTGGCTAAACCTACCACAGTAACCATCAACAACATCACATAGATCCTCCACCCACTGCTGCTGGAGAAGGTTAGTAGAAGCCTCATTATATCAATCTACAGAGGATTTAAAGGAATCACAGCTCCATATACCTGATGATTCCATGGGAAAATCTGCTCCGGATCCTCTGGACAATCTTGAGAATATTCACGACTAGAACATCTATCTGGGTGATTTTTCTGACTGGATCCATCTTAAGGAAATATACAAAGTGATTGAATACATTTTATAGTGATAATCCAATGATGGATTAGTCTAGGTGACCTCACACCTGCTCTTTTCTCTATACTCAGGAAGGTCTCATCTTACCTGTTGATGTGAGGAGCTGGTGGTCCTCCATCATGATGTCCTTGTACTGCTCCTTGTGTCCTTTTATATACTCCCACTCCTCCATAGAGAAATAGACAGTGATGTCCTGACACCTTATAGGAACCTGACACACACAATGACACAGTCATCACCCAGACACCTCCCTTGTGTTATTGTACAATGTCCCAGTATTCCTGGCAGCGCTCACCTCTCCGCTCAGCAGCTCAGTGATCCTGGAGGTAAGTTCTAGGATCTTCTGCTCATGTATCAGTGAATGAGGTGGAGGCTTGGTGTTGTGGCTCTGGGTCCATCCTCCTGACACACTGGGTGTCACAGACTCACCAGACGACTTCTTTAATACTGTGAAATCCTGTTTATGAGGAGACACTGCTCAATACATAGTATTGGATGATATTTACTTTTTGAAGTTTAATTCATAGAGATAAGGTCGATGTCCTGTGAGGTTCTCACCTCCCCAGTTATCAAGGAGATGATCTCCAGGGTTAGGTCCAGGATCCTAGCAGCTATCTGTTCTCTGTTCTTCTCAATTCCTGGTAGACCTTTCACCATTTTTACATCCTTGTACTGGTCCTTGTGTCCTTCTATATACTCCCACTCCTCCATGGAGAAATAGACAGTGACGTCCTGACACCTTATAGGAACCTGACACACACACAATGACACAGTCATCACCCAGACACCTCCCTTGTGTTATTGTACAATGTCCCAGCATTCCCGGCAGCGCTCACCTCTCCGCTCAGCAGCTCAGTGATCCTGGAGGTAAGTTCTAGGATCTTCTGCTCATGTATCAGTGAATGAGGTGGAGGCTCGGTGATGGGGCTCTGGGTCCATCCTCCTGACACACGGGGGGTCACACACTCACCAGACGACTTCTTCACTACTGTGTAATCCTGTGTATGGGGAGACACTGATCACTACATAGATCCTAAGAATCCTTCACCTCTCCAGTCATTTCCCACTGTTATTCCTAGAGATAAGAGCCGTGTCCTGGCAGACTCTCACCTCTCCGGTTATCAAGGAGATGATCTCCAGTGTGAGGTCCAGAATACTTGTATGCATCTGGTCTCCATTCTGGACCATCATCCTTAAATGGAAATTCTGTCTGTGAGGCTTCTGTATCTAAAGAATCTGAGGGAAAATTAGAAGGAATGAGGATAAATTCTATTTGGAAGAACATCTAACAATAGGATAGTGTGCATCTACTCCATGTTAAAAAAAACAATTTTTTGTATTGTTTCATCGTTGTGGTACCCTAACAAAGTATAACAGAATACAGATAATGCCTTAATATCCATTGGCAAGTGTCCAACAAGCGGTAAAAAGCCACCCCGCCCCCCCCCCAACATTACAACAACCAACCCGGTCAAACGATAGAGGGAGCATAGCAAAGTCCTCAACATCAACCTCTGAATACCTATGTAGTTATCACATTTTTAAAGGTACAAGTTGCAATAGAAGGTTAAATGACAAACATACAGTGGTAGGCCAAGCCAGCTAGAATAGGTAAAGAAAATTGACCAGGCAAATTGAGGCTATGTACACTAAACAGCATTTAAGTGGAGGAACAGCAGAGGCCCATCACCTTCAGAAATTTGTCAAGACAAGCTCTATGTTAAAAACAATATAAAAATCCAAGAATTCAGAGTATCGTATGGAGCTACATTACCCCTTCAACCCCTGGCTCTCCTTTTTTACTCACCAGCCCCCCAGGAGGAGGCAGCAAATGATAGCCAACAAATATCCACATATATTTCCCATTATTCACATACTCTTTCTACAGCATTCAACTGGGAAGGCTTCGAGTGTAAATACTCCGCATACACATACTTCACATTAATGTCAGGTTTGTGTAAGACTAGTCCTCACTGCTATATCCTGAGGAACTAAACTAAAACTAAACTAAAGTTGCCTGTAGATACGTTTAGGACAAGGGTAACATGAGCTAGGCTATAATGTTATGTATTAAAGTAGTTAACTAAATAAATTGGTGTATGTTGCACTAAATGTCATTGTTCAGGAGGAAAATCTGAAAACGTTGGAGAAGGGTGAAGACATTCAGCAAGGCATACTATCAACTATGAAAATCACGTTTGTAACGTGATAATCTTTTTTTCTATATTTCTATTTACTTCGTAAAAACAAACTCTGTTCTCTGTTAAAATCAACGATGTGGAGTGAAATCGTCAGACAGGAGCCATATCCCGGGAATGACTGCAGCAGTGGCAAGGAATAAGTATCTTCTTTAGCCAACCAAACTTGCCAGACTGGTTGCCCGTTTCAAAATAAGGTTAGTAAAAAAAACCCCACAGGACTGAGGTCAGACAGACATCTAGGGAGGTGTGAAATATCTTTAACACCTGGGGTACTATGCATATAATCCAATCTAGAGAGGGCATGGCACCTTGGGTCAAAGGCTGCATATGACCAGAGACATGGCGCAGGCTGAAATCATCACACCTCCCCTGAATGAAAGAGAAGAAGAAAGCGCCTTGGGGAACAAGGTGAGCACGTTTTTTTTTATTTTTTTATAATTGACTATTCGGGGGGGCAAAACTCTGGCTACCACAGGGGGAAGCACGGTGGCTATGACAATTGGCTACTCGGAAAGAACTGTAACCATTGCCACTAATGGCATAACTGATCCTTCGGGGTACACTAGAACACTATAAAAGAGATGGTCCGCTTTTTGCAAATTATATCGTTTGTGTAATTATAAGTTGTAAAATTATCCAATATACTTTTGGTGCATGGTCGTGTGATGGAGATGCAGGTGAACAAGCTGTTAGTATCATACGGCTCTTTGACAACGTCTCGTACATTAGTGTGTCTGTGACAGCCGAATTCTGTACTGTGAAGGGGGCAGCCCCCTGTAGTCACAGCAGCCCCATCCTCTCTGCATGTCTCTGTATACAGATCACTGATAGCAGTGATCCAATGCACTGTTACCATTAGATCACTAATGTGTGATCTATACATAAGATAAGTGAGGAACACATGTGACCCTGTAAAAAAGAAATTGCAATAAAAAAAAACCAAAATAAAATGGAAAAAAAATGAACCGTAAAAAAAATTAATTAATTTTCCTCATGGGAATTAAGCTGGGACATGGTGCTGAGGAATTCTCACCAGTGATCATAAGCCCATAACAACACATGGAGCTGGGAGACAGCCGCAAAAGAGCAGACAGATATAAAAACCTTCTTACAAACATACAACTACGTATCCACATATATACAACACACAGTGTACAAAAACTACAGTATGCAAAACTTAAAGATACACTTACTAGTCATGAAGGAAGACAGGGAAAGACTAGAAAATCAGCAGATATTTAGCAGATATTTATTACAGGGGCTGCAGGCTCCTTCTCCAGCCCTCCCATACTAACTGCTGTATCAGTGTCCGGCTTGTGTGAACAGCAGCTAGGGGAGGGGGTGTTTTTAGGAAGAAGTGTATCTTGTTTTGCTTTTGAGGTAGTCTCTCTGTGATGCAGGCTGCTGGTCTCTAAAGCTGCACAGAACAATGTGACTCCACAGAAGGCTCTTGAGTATGGAATGAAAGGCCTTGGGAAACTGCCTGGCTCCCTCCTCCTTTCCCTAGTTCCAGCCCTACTTACCCAGAGTTCCTCAGTGTGGCCGGTGGGCAGGGTCTCTTCTGACACAGTCTACATTAGGGGGTGGTGCAGCCTGTAGACGAGATGATGGGAGGTTATGGAGCAGCTTACTGAAGGCAAGTTAGCACTGAGCAGCAGATGTGCTCTGCCTCCACATCCCAATACCTGTGTTGTATATCGGCATATGTCAGGATTAGGAGAAGGGACTTGAAAGATATTGAAAGAAATTATTACCCCAGGACATCATGTAGTCACCATGTCTCCTCATGTATCTGCTCTCAGTCTCCTCATACACTGCAGACATGGCTGATATATCATATATAGGAGAATCATTACCCCAGGACATCATGTAGTCACCATGTCTCCTCATGTATCTGCTCCAGTCACCTCATACACTGCAGACATGTCTGATATATCATATATAGGAGAAATATTACCACAGGAGATCATGTAGTCACCATGTCTCCTCATGTATCTGCTCCAGTCACCTCACACACTGCAGACATGGCTGATATATCATATATAGGGGAATTATTACCACAGGACATCATGTAGTCACCATGTCTCCTCATGTATCTGCTCCAGTCACCTCATACACTGCAGACATGGCTGATATATCACATATAGGAGAATTATTACCACAGAACATCATGTAGTCACCATGTCTCCTCATGTATCTGCTCCCAGTCACCTCATACACTGCAGACATATCATATATAGGAGAATTATTACCACAGGATATCATGTAGTCACCATGTCTCCTCATGTATCTGCTCCCAGTCACCTCACACACTGCAGACATGTCTGATATATCATATATATAAGAGAATTATTACCACAGGAGATCATGTAGTCACCATGTCTCCTCATGTATCTGCTCCAGTCACTTCATACACTGCAGACATGGCTGATATATCATATATAGGAGAATTATTACCTCAGGACATCATGTAGTCACCATGTCTCCTCATGTATCTGCTCCAGTCACTTCATACACTGCAGACATGGCTGATATATCATATATAGGAGAATTATTACCACAGGACATCATGTAGTCACCATGTCTCCTCATGTATCTGCTTCCAGTCACCTCATACACTGCAGACATGGCTGATATATCATATATAGGAGAATTATTACCCCAGGACATCATGTAGTCACCATGTCTCCTCATGTATCTGCTCCTAGTCACCTCATACACTGCAGACATGTCTGATATATCATATATATAAGAGAATTATTACCACAGGAGATCATGTAGTCACCATGTCTCCTCATGTATCTGCTTCCAGTCACCTCATACACTGCAGACATGGCTGATATATCATATATAGGAGAATTATTACCCCAGGACATCATGTAGTCTCCATGTCTCCTCATGTATCTGCTCCCAGTCACCTCATACACTGCAGACATGGCTGATATATCATATATAGGAGAATTATTACCACAGGACATCATGTAGTCACCATGTTTTCTCATGATACTCCCCCTGTGAGCACATACAGCAGACATGGTGTATATATTACATATAACTGCCCCATAATGAAGCTTCTTCATGTGCTGCACAGGGTTGGCTCCAGGTTACAGTAGGCCATCTTATGGTTTTTTAATATAAAGATCCCCCTCGCTCCCTATGTATTCATTAGATACAGCCCCCATCACTACCATGTATTCATTAGATACAGCCACCTCACCCCCATAAATTCATGATGCACCCCCATGGATTCCATATGTACAGCCTTATGTGGGCCCCCCCCCCCACAGCAGCTCTGCGCCCAGGTACTTGCCCAGGTATGCCCAGTGCTGTCACCAGCCCTGTGCTCGGAGTTGCTATAGAAAGGACTGAGGGAATGTAGGCTCTCCCTTGTATAAAGACACTCTCTTAAGATCCCCGCACTCTGTGCTGATAATTATAACTTTTACAGACCTGCCACGGACAGCGCCGGGATCAAGGTGAAGAGAAGCGGAGGTGAATATTTATAGGTTTGATTTCCTTTATTGGACATCTATCACCAGGATGAAGGATTGTAAATCAAGCGCACTGACCTACTAGTGTATGCCCCCTCAGGCAGGATCTACTCTTCTTTAAGTGATCTTAGTGACACAGCCTGAAAAGGCTCTAATGACTGGGCATTTACAGCTCTGTAAGCTCTGAGGTCAACAACATCCGGATAATGGCAGCATGGCGTCCAGCTTCAGGACGACAATGACGACTTCCATCGGTTTTATGCTATATGGCACCACTTATATTTTACAGGTGTTTTGCTAGTGCCTTATACCTCAAAAAATCATGTGCAGCTAAGGCCGGTATGTCTATATGACCTACAGCATATAGCTATATATGTGTATATAAATACTTAATGCATACATATGTGATATATATATACCTAAAAGAATGGTCTCCTCTGTTGGGAGGAGCCTAAAGAGAAACATCAGCCTACAAAAGATACAAAGAAGAAAAAAGATGCTTTCTGTAGATGGAATATGTGTTTCAACAAATTACCCAGCGATTACAAAAAACGGTTTGCAAAAACTGTATTGATAATCTGCTGAAAGAGGAAAAATCCTATTTTATGGACGAGATGTGAACCTTTATTAAAGGGGTAAGTGCAGTGCTCGCTAGCATCTTCATTAGCATTTACAGAAAAGGCAGAGGGTAGAATATGTGTCAGAGTTGGAGGCAGAATCAGAGAAAGGATCTATTAAAGACTCTCTAGATCTTGACTCAACTCTATCTACTTCATCAATTCAGATGGAATCTAGATACCTGTTTGTCTCGGAAGACCTAGATCAACTACTTAAAGAAGTTAGAAACACCCTTAAGCCTGAAGATGTAGAAGAAGACAAGTCCATACAAGACAAACTTGTTGGGATTCTTAAAACGAAGAAAAAACATGTTTTTCCCATTAACAACACCTTAGGGAACTAATTCTGGAAGAGTGGAGAGATCCAGAGAATAGAATATCCTTGTCCAAGGAATTTAAAAACCGTTTGGCCTTTGAAGTAGAAACAAAAATGTGGAGTTCATTTCCCAAAGTAGATGCCCAAGTTACCTAGATAGCGAAAAAGTCTGACCTTCCATTTGAAGATGCGATTCAACTTAAGAATCGTTTTGATAGGAAA
This sequence comes from Engystomops pustulosus, assembly GCF_040894005.1. Taxonomy (NCBI): domain Eukaryota; kingdom Metazoa; phylum Chordata; class Amphibia; order Anura; family Leptodactylidae; genus Engystomops; species Engystomops pustulosus. The sequence continues at coordinate 13,860,872 of NC_092412.1, read as the reverse complement.
GCAGACAGCCTGTTAAAAAAAAACATGGGAGTCAGCCATGTGGAACCTGAAGTCAAACGACTTTTGTAGCCCGCACTCTATTTTTCTGGTTATCAGAACTAGAAAATCACATTAAAGATGGAACACCGAGGTGCCTTATCAAATTAAGCTAGAAGAACACTCTGCTTAAGGCAATGGAGCGGGAACTTTAGATCAAAATCTAAACTCTGTGGTCTCCCCTTTCAAGGTGAATATATGTTTGGGTCAGAGCTAGATATCATCCTTGAGAAGGCAGCTGATAGGAAAAAGGGTTTTTCAGAAGCAAAGACAACCCAAAGGAAACAGTCTTTTCGGGACCCCAAGGAAAAGAAGTTCCATACAGAGGGAAAGGAAAACAGGGGAAATGGAGTTACCCCAAAGGAGACAGAGGAAGATGCTTCCTCCTCAGTTCCAGCAAAGTCACTACAGAATTCAATAAATTACACCAGATTGGGAGGAAGACTGGAGAGGTTTCACCAACAATGGACAAGAATTACGTCAAATCCCTGGATTCTAACATTGTTGAAGGACGGCTACAGGTTGGAGTAAAAATCCCTTCCTCCCAAAAATTTCATTCTTATCAGACAACCATCAGTGGAACTTACACTATGGTAGGAAATTCAGAAATTGTTAACTCTAGATGTCATTTTTCCCTTTCCAGCTACAGAAACAGAGAAAGGTCATTACTCCACCATTGTTTCTGATCAAGAAACCAAATGGCTTTTTCAGGATGATCTGCAACCTAAAGAACCTAAACCAATATATTATATACAAAAAAATTCGAGATGGAGACGGTAAGTTCTGCAATTACGCAGATTTATACTGAAGCTTACATGTGCACGATCGACTCATCCCAGAAATTCCTAAGATTTGTGGTGCTCACACCTAATGGAGAGAGGGCTTATTTCCAATACAAGGCCCTATCTTAGAACAAAGGAAGCTGTCATAATCCCATACCTAAATGATCTCCTAATAATAGCATGTACGAAACAGGGATTAATCAAGCACAGGAACCTCACCATGGTCACACTCAAGCAACTGGGTTGGATCATAAATTTGGCCAAATCGAAACTAATTCCCGACAGGACAACGATATTTTTGCGTGTCTGTCTCAATTCAGAACTTCCTTTCTTCTGGAAGAAAAAATTATCAAGTTGATTCATCAAATAAAGGAGTTTCAGAAAAGAACCAACTGCTCCATAACGGAAGCCATGAGGATCTTGGGTAAGTTAACACAGTAAGATCCGGCCATGGATCCCGCCAAGGGTCTGCTACCAGAACTGGCAGATTTTACCACCTTCGTAGTCCAGCAGTCCCAGCAAATACTACGACAACCCAGCCTACTGCAGAACCTAGACTGCGAATACGCAGTGCTCCTTGCACATTGAATTGCTGCCATCGCCGTTTGCCACAGAACAGTTGAAGGTGGCTTTCATGATCAGTCTCCTTTCCCTGACATGGGCCAACCTCTGTGGGACAGGAACGACGCGGTCACAGCTAATATCACCACATTCCTCACTGAATTCCAGTCCATGTTTGAGGAACCAGCCCGGGATCATCTGCTAAAACTGCCGTGCTGAGCTTATGCCAAGGCGACTTGTCTGTTGGTGTCAGGGTCAGTTCCACACTCTGGCTTCTGAGTTAGCCTAGAATGAATTTGGGGCGTAGATTGTCTACCCTTTGCATACCTTTGTTGAATCCTAATTACCTCTGATATCTCAAACCTACAGAAACTTCATCAATTTTAATTCTTTTGCTGTAGTAGCTTTACTTCAGCCATCAGAAGAGCTTCTGGTCACCCTGGGAATAGATCAACATACACAGGAGCATACTACCTTGGTTAGTTGCATGAGGTCAATTAGCAGTCATTGGAACGGATAGAGGTGTCTTGGTGTGTATGTTTGTGGGTGTTTCCCTACACTATTGTGGTTATGCACATGTGAAATAAGCTTGTGTAAACCTGGCTACTGTAGTAATGAAGCCGGGTGTAAACCATTGTATGTCCACTAGAGAGCACATAGCATTTTTAGACCGGTGAGGTGGACATTATTATTATTATTATTATTATTATTATTATTATTATAGCCATGGTATATCAAGACTATGTGAAACTTAAGTTTTTGAAACTTTTTGGGAAGAAGTTCACAATAAGATCTTCTCTGATTTTTCCCATTGAGGTCTAGGTTAACTAGGGTACCAAAGACCGTAATCTGTAGGCTATTGTTTAGAGCTAAAGGAATGATTGCAATATATCGGTTGAATCCAAACCCACCTGTGCTTACTCATTGGATGACTTTATCACATAAGATAAAAATGTTTGAAAAGTATTACAATAAAATAAATAAATGGAACCATTGGGAGGACATTTGGTTGAGGTAAAATATTGTTTTTGTTTCAGGATAGGTATGGGTTGGCTAAGATATCGGATGAAAGAAATTACATTAATAAAACTCTAAGGCTATATTCACACTGCCGTTGCCCGCCCGTACCGTACCGTAGCGGGCAACGGCAGTGTACGGGGAGAGGAGGAGGAGGTGAGCGCAGCTCACCCCGCCCCTCTCCATAGGAAGTAATGGCGCACGGCGCCGTATTACGGTAAAACATAGGACAGGTCCTATCTTTTTCCGGGTACGGAGTGGTACGGTGCCGCACGTGTGCTGCACCGTATCGCTCCCGTAGGGCGCCGTGCGCCCATTGCGTCTATGGAGGACGTATATCGGCCGTATATACGTCCTCCATACGTTAGTGTGAATGTAGCCTAACTTAGCATAACCTAGACTAGTATATTGCTGAAATACTACTTCATAGTATTCAAGGGGACATCCCTTTCAGCTCCTTCCAACTCTGACCCTCCACTCCACAGGAAGGAACACCCCGACATTTACGGGAGAACATGTGTATGTGTTTTAAAGTTTTCCCCTGTAACAGAGGCATCTATAAGAGCCTCAATTGCAGGGGAAATGACCACCTGTGACTGGTGGTGCTGATCAGAGCTGGCCTGGGTCTAATTAGACCCAGCAGATCTGTTTAAACCCGTCGGTCACTTGATCTCCGAGTCTATAGAGCCGGTGGCCACGCCAGCTCCGCTCCTCTATGCATCGCGCTCATTCAGTAACAAACCGCATCTCCCTTCTCCTGCGCATGAGGAGCTGCCGGCCGCGTCGCTACTCACTGCCCATGTCGGCAATACAAGGCTCGCTGCGCAAGCGCAAAGCTTTCTTGTGCTGTGAGCCAACATCATTAGGGGGTGGGTCAGGACAGGGAAGATGTGGAAGGGGTTTTATTGCATTATGTAGAGTGGGGCGCCAAGTCCATCCATTATACAAACGACCAGGCGTTAGAATTTGAAATGCGCAGCACCCGGGACGTCACAGCCCTGTGGTGGCAGAGAGCCGGGTAAAGGTGGATAATGCCTAGTTCGCTAACAAAGTAACACGTGATAAAAACACCATTGCTATGTACTGTATAGTGTCTATAGGAACCTGTCACCAGTGAAAAATACCCCTCTAGTGACAGGTTCCCTTTAACATCTCTACCGTGTGTATTTTCTTCAACAAAACATTTTCCATATTCAGTACATTACAATGGCTTCTCTCCTGTGTGAGTTCTCTGGTGGCTAGACAAATGTCCTTTTTGGCTAAAACATTTTCCACATTCAGTACATGAGAATCGCTTCTCCCCTGTGTGAATTTTATGATGTCTAACAAGATCGCTTTTTCTGATAAAACATTTTTCACATTCAGAACATGAAAATGATGTCTCCCCTGTGTGAATTGTATGGTGTCTAAAAAGTTCTCCTTTTCGGCTAAAACATTTTTCACATTCAGTGCATGAAAATGGCTTCTCTCCTGTGTGAGTTCTCTGGTGGCTAGACAAATGTCCTTTTTGGCTAAAACATTTTCCACATTCAGAACATAAAAATGGCTTCTCCCCTGTGTGAATTGTCTGATGTCTAACAAGATATGTTTTTCCAAAAAAACATTTTCCACATTCAGTACAGGAAAATGGCTTCTCCCCTGTGTGAATTGTCAGGTGTTGAATAAGACCTTCTTTCTCACCAAAACATTTTCCACATTCTGTACATGAAAATGGCTTCTCCCCTTTGTGAGTTCTCTGATGTCTAGAGAGATTTCCTTTTTCATTGAAGCATTTTCCACATATAGTACATGAAAGTGGCTTCTCCCCTGTGTGAGTTCTCTGGTGGCTAGACAAATGTCCTTTTTGGCTAAAACATTTTCCACATTCAGTACTTGAGAATCGCTTCTCCCCTGTGTGAATTGTATGATGTCTAAAAAGTTCTCCTTTTCGGCTAAAACATTTTTCATGTTCAGTGCATGAAAATGGCTTCTCCCCTGTGTGAGTTCTCTGATGTCCAGACAAATTTCCTTTTTGGCTAAAACATTTTCCACATTCAGAACATGAAAATGGCTTCTTCCCTGTGTGAGTTCTCTCATGTTTAGAGAGATTTCCCTTTTCACTAAAGCATTTTCCACATACAGGACATGAAAATGGTTTCTCCCCTGCATGAATTTTCACATGTTGATCAAGACTCGATTTCTGAGTAAACCGCTTGTCGAATGAAACCCTATTTTTATCTCCCTTCTCTGTGGAAAGATGTGATTGATTATCTTCTATGTCAACACGAGGAGATGAGGGGGGACGTCCATGGGAACCTCCTTTACTTTTGTCTCCTAAAAAATTAGAGTCAAGAATCAATATTGGAAGTTTCCTTTACAAGCAGAAGTAAAGCAACGTGTCAGTAACATACAATATAGATAAAAACTAGCAACATCATGGATATTCAGGGCCGGGTTTAGACAAAGTGGGGCCCAGGGCAAAACTAAAAGCGGGGCCCAAAATAAAGCAGTCACATTCAGTAAGAGGCTTCATTTAGCCCTGCACAAAAATAACACAGTGGGGCAGATTTATCAAGCAGTCTGAAAGTCAGAATATTTCTAGTTGCCCATGGCAACCAATCACAGCTCAGCTTTCATTTTACCAGTGCTCATGAATATTTTAAAGGGGATTGCCATGGGCAACTAGAAATATTCTGACTTTCAGACTGCTTGATAAATCTGCTCGAATGTGGTTTACAAACAGTAGTATGATAAGGAAAACCGTCATATGGGACTGTAGGAGAATTGTATAGGAGATAGACAGATGATAGGTCGATGGATGATAAATATATATATAAATATGAAAGATGATATAGATTTATAGTTACAAGATCGATAGATTTATAGATGCATAAATATGAAGTAGGTTATATGTAGATAGTTGATAGAAGATAGATAGAAAATAGATAGATATGAGATAGATAGATAGATAGATAGATAGATAGATAGATAGAAGTCCACATTAGGACAGGGGGCCCTGGGCAAATATCCAGTTTGCCGCCCCCTGACACTGGCCCAATAGATATTCATTGCTTATATAATACATTGTCATATAATCTAATACAACAACCAAATACTAAACAGAAGTCATCTGATCCTTAGAAATCGGATTCTTCTACATTCAGGACATAAGAGGATTGTGTAACCAGAGATTCCCATCTCACCCTAGAGCCTAACAGTCCTAGAAAATGGCTGAAATAAGTGGAGGAAGTCGCGTTCAGCCACATATACAGGACACCTGTACTATAACATAACCACCATCCAGATACATGGCCAGCTGTATACTTCATGCTTAGTGAGATAGAAATTCAAATTAATCTATTACCATTCAGTTCTTCCATTTATAAATCTATAAATGTCTGAGGAGAGGAAACATCCAATAATATTCCTCAGAGCCGCATAGTAACACAACATGTGGGTACAGACGGATGTGACTGGAGGAGGAGACCAGAGACAGATGAGCCGGTGTCTATGTCATCTCCATCTCCTCCCCTGGATGTGACCTCTCCCTGCAATGTATAAGGGAAGAATAACCCACAAGATACATGAAAGGCTCTTACCCTCCTCTGTCACTGATGAGGGGATTTCCTCTCCGCTCCTCCTTCCACCACAACTTTCCTGGAAAGAAGGAATGGACAATAAATCTCTACAAGGCAGTAACTAAGAGAAAATAATCTCCTACAGAAGGAAACAGGATCCACATTTATCCAATTATTTTACACATCAACTTAAATGTTCCGGTTATATTACTGCCTAAAACAATTAGATCCGATCCTAAGGTGGAGACTGCGCTCATGGACTCAAGGATCTTGGCTTGATCAGTTCTCCTGCTCTGAACTTCACTATTTTTGATGCTCTTTATCACAATTTTTAATAAAACTAAAAAACATTTGTTGGCTCGACCTACCACAGCAACGATTAACGTCATCCCATACTGTAAATCCACCACCCATTACTGCTGGAGGAGCTTAGTAGAAGCTTAATTATATAAATCTACATAGAATTCACAGGAATCGCAGCTGCATCACCTGATGATCCTGTGGACAATCTTGGGGATCTTCAGGACGGGGACATCTCTCTGGTGGATTTCTCTGACTGGATCCATCTATAGGAAATATACACAGTGACTGATACATTGTCTATATGTGATGATGAGATGATGGAGGAGGTGACCTTACCTGGTGATGTGAGGGGCTGGTGGTCCTCCATCATCATGTCCTTGTACTGGTCCTTGTGTCCTTCTATATACTCCCACTCCTCCATGGAGAAATAGACAGTGACGTCCTGACACCTTATAGGAACCTGACACCCACAATGACAAAGTCATCACCCAGACACCTCCCTTGTGTTATTGTACAATGTCCCAGCATTCCCGGCAGCGCTCACCTCTCCGCTCAGCAGCTCAGTGATCCTGGAGGTAAGTTCTAGGATCTTCTGCTCATGTATCAGTGAATGAGGTGGAGGCTCGGTGATGGGGCTCTGGGTCCATCCTCCTGACACACGGGGGGTCACACACTCACCAGACGACTTCTTCACTACTGTGTAATCCTGTGTATGGGGAGACACTGATCACTCCCATGTCCTGGGAGACTCTCACCTCTCCGGTTATCAAGGAGATCATCTCCAGGGTGAGCTCCAGGATCCTTGTATGCATCTGGTCTCTATCCTGGACCTTCATCTTTCAACAAAAATTCTGTCTGTGGGTTTTCTCTATAATAATAATCATAATCTTTATTTATATAGCGCCATCAAATTCTGAGGAGGAGAGAGGATGAATTCCATCTTACAATGGTCTAACGTAGACATATTCGATATCACAAAAAAATCTTTTTTTTTCCATTCTACCATTCTGGTGCCCTAACAGTGTCATCATCCTACCTCCCTTAGACTGTTTCACACTAGATGCCTGAACCTGTACCACTGCATTTTCACCATTAGTCGCCACTATACTAACAGTGCCCCCACAGTAGCTTATATAGTAATGGTGCCTCCACAGCAGCCAAAATAGTAATGGTGCAATACAATCACCACCATACTAACAGTGTGGTAAATACTAAATTCTAAAATTTTGAAATACGCACTTCCATTTTGTTTTAACCAATGTGAAACACTTAAAGGGTTAATAGACTAAATAGAAGTTGTTTACATACGTTGAGGTGTATAGTTGCTATAGTGGGGTAATTTATGGGGATTTATTTAGGCCTAAGAAAAATTGTAAGCCTCATAACATCCTATAAAAAAAGAGGGAACGCATATAAATCCATGTCATCATAAAGAAGATATTCCAGAAAGGTTAGTTATTAAGCTTTTTGGGTAGTTTAACCCCTTAACGACTTGGCCTTTTTTAGTTTTTTCACTTCCATTTTTCACTCACCAACTTCAAAAATCTATAACTTTTTTATTTTTCCACATAAAGAGCTGTGTTATGGCTTATTTTCTGCGTAACAAATTGCACTTCATAGTGACGGTATGCAATATTGCATGCCGTGTACTGGGAAGCGGGAAAAAAATTCCAAATGCAGTGAAAATGGTGAAAAACCACATTTGTGACGTTTTCTTGTGGGCTTGGATTTTACAGCTTTCACTCTGCGTCCCAAATGACATGTCTACTTTATTCTTTGGGTCGGTACGATCATGTGGATACCAAATTTGTATAGGCTTTATAATGTTTTCATACATTTAAAAAAATTAAAACCTCCTGTACAAAATATTTTTTTTTTATTTTGCCATCTTCTGGGGCCAATAACTTTTTCATACTTTGGTGTACGAAGCTTTGGATAGTGTCATTTTTTGCGAATTTTGATGGCGTTTTCATTACTATAATTTTTGGGACTGTGCGACCTTTTGATCACTTTTTATTAATTTTTTTATATTTTTCAAAATGGCAAAAAAATGCCATTTTCGACTTTGGATGCTATTTTCCGTTACGGGGTTAAACATAGTGAAAAAATATTATCATATTTTGATAGATCGGGCATTTTCGGACGCGGCGATACCTAATGTGTTTATGATTTTTACTGTTTATTTATTTTTATATCAGTTCTAGGGAAAGGGGGGTGATTTGAATTTTTAGGTTTTTTTATTATAATTTTTTTTTTTTAAACTTTTTTTTATTTTTACTTTTACTATTTTTCAGACTCCCTAGGGTACTCTAACCCTAGGTAGTCTGATCGATCCTATCATATACTGCCATACTACAGTATGGCAGTATATGTGGATTTTACTCCCCATGCATTACAATTGTAATGCATGGGTTAAAACGAAGTAGCCTCGGGTATTCGGAACACCCGAGGTTACCATGGCGACGGATCGCCGCTCCCCGTGACGTCATCGGGGAGCAGCGGTCCACGACAAGATGGCGGCCATCTCTTTGAAGCCGCCGGCAATGCTAGCACCGATCGCGGGTGTTACCGGTAAGCCTTTGCTGCGGGACCCGGCGCGCGCCGTACTAGGGAAGGGGTTAACTATCTGCCTGGAAAGCAGAACATTTCAAACTTTGAAGATGCCGTGATTCACTAAGATCGTGCGCCCGATATCCTGCATGTGTCGCTTCCCCGCTCAGGTCCCCGGAGTTCACCTTCTTCTTCCTGGTGCATGTGAGTGCATTGTCTTACGACACAATTTGAATGTTAAATCCCGCGCTCAGTCCGAATCCATCAGATCACAGATCAGCCCCTCCGATTTCTTTCGCATGAAAGCCGGCACCGATGCACCAAAATCCGGTAAAATCCTGAAAATGTTTGAAAGTTTGACAAAAGTGTGCACATGGACCCTTAGTAAATAAGCCCCAGAGTGTTGCAGCGCGTCGGTCTGTGGCGCCTGGCTGTTTTGCATTCATGTATTGTCTTCCTTGTATATGGATTGATGAAGAAAAATACGTTTTTATACCCTGGATAACAAAACAATCTTAAAATCACTTGGATATGTTAAAGTGTAAAACTTATAACCAATTATCGTGACACGTCAGATTCTAAAAATCAAAAAAGGATTCTAAAAAGTCAGTAAGCTCTAAACAAGCGTTGGTGATAAAGGGGTTAAACGCTTCGTGAAAAAAAGAGAAGGAGGAGGATGGAGATGACAGATGTAATGTGCTACTAGCAGCTACATGCACAAAAGGGGCTCATATAAGGAAAGTACCATAGTCAGAAATGAGAAAGTGGAGAAATAAGCTGAAGCAATGGTCAGGACTCCTAATTCTAATAAAATAATAAAGGCAGTATACAAATCTGAGGGGGTTAGTCTGACGTTTCTGACCATTACAGTCCATAATATCTCCTGCATAACAACTATGCCCCACACTGTGCTCTGAAACAACACTGTATATAGTATAGTATCTCCTGTATAACAACTATGTCCCACACTGTGCTCTGAAACAATACTGTATATAGTATAGTATCTCCTGTATAACAACTATGTCCCACACTGTGCTCTGAAACAACACTGTATATAGTATAGTATCTCCTGTATAACAACTATGTCCCACACTGTGCTCTGAAACAATACTGTATATAGTATAGTATCTCCTGTATAACAACTATGTCCCACACTGTGCTCTGATACAACACTGTATATAGTATAGTATCTCCTGCATAACAACTATGTCCCACACTGTGCTCTGAAACAATACTGTATATAGTATAGTATCTCCTGCATAACAACTATGTCCCACACTGTGCTCTGAAACAATACTGTATATAGTATAGTATCTCCTGTATAACAACTATGCCCCACACCGTGCTCTGAAACAATACTGTATATAGTATAGTATCTCCTGTATAACAACTATGTCCCACACTGTGCTCTGAAACAACACTGTATATAGTATAGTATCTCCTGTATAACAACTATGTCCCACACTGTGCTCTGATACAATACTGTATATTAGTATCTCCTGCATAACAACTATGTCCCACACCGTGCTCTGAAACAACACTGTATATAGTATAGTATCTCCTGTATAACAACTATGTCCCACACTGTGCTCTGATACAGCACTGTATATAGCTCTCACAGCACAGCTGACCCCCTCTAAATAATAACACTATACCATAATCATAACGCCCCACAGCAGCCAATATAGTAAGAGTGAAGGAATATAAAGACTTACCCAACCTCTTGTGTCAACCCCCCTCTTCCTCATAGTCTGTAAGCTCTTGTGAGCAGGGCCCTCACTCCTATTGTTCCATATGACTGTTTGTTCTTTGTAATGTAATATAGTTGTATATGTCCCCTATGATTTGTAAAGCGATACGGAATTTGATGGCACTATATAAATAAAGATTATTATTATTATTATAGTTACCCCTGATGAAGCGCGCGCAGTGCAGGCAGTAATGTATTCGGCTCTTTGAGGCTTCAGCCAGGAAGATGAAGACACAGAAATCACAAGATAAGGAAGGCGTCTGCTCTGGTGGTTAATGTTTTACAGCCCATGGGGGAGATTTATCACTGCTTCTACATCAGTTTTCTGTCATAGAAGCAGTGAAAGAATTACAAATTCTTGCACAGTGCAAGTTTTACAGCGACTACACATGAATAAGTTGCTGGGTATGGAAGATTTACCCCCATTGATTTGTTTTTCTTTGTTATCAATCCATTTTTTTGGGCTTGAAAGTGAGTATTTAGAGATCTATTTGGGGATTGTCCTGTATCATCAGGGATACATATGTACATGTAGACCTCAACAACTTCGGTCAATGGTCCAATAAACTTAAAATGAATAGATATTTCTTTGAACAAGTATATATTTAGTCAGAAATGGTGGTATGTATCAGTTCTTTACCTCACAGTCACACATCTACATCTCTCTCAGCAAATATCTCTCTCAGTAAAGGAAATTATCTCCCTGATTTCTATAGCAATGTTGGCTGAAACCTTTGTCTCTTTGAATTAGTTCACTTTACTTCAGCCATGTCTGACTTTTACCTCATGAATGTCCTGCACCTCAGCTTCAGCTTCACTGACTGACTCCTTCCCTCACCACCTCTCTCTCTCTCATTTCAATTTCTTCACACATTTGTCTTTTATTCTTCTCTAGTAGAGGAAACTATCTTCTATTTTATAGATATTTTATCTCTAGACCGTGTTCTTATTCTTCTCTCCAACTTTTACCTCAGGATCATCATCTTTCCCTTCTCTCTTTCGTCGTCTCCCTCAGATTCACCTCTTTTTCCTCACTTGCTTATGAGATAGTACTAAAAAGGGAGGGAAAAACGGCAGAAAGGAACTTACAAAAGTTGCTAAAGAGTTTAGGAATGTCTGGCGATCCCTTAGACATAGCCCTGTGGAAAACTGCCTATGGGTGACCAGTACTGGATGGATTCAGGATAATAAACTGGTTTGACTGGTTTGTTTATCGTTAGACATTGGCGCAGCTTCATTGTCCCCTAGACACCGGGGAATGAGCTGCATGTAAAAGTTACCTAAGAAACCATTTATGGTGCAATCTTAAGTAAATACACATAGGTCAATTATCCAGAACAGGTCCTTAGAGAAAGATTTTTATGTCGATTGGCTCGACCTTATACACAATGCAACTTCGCTCTTAGATAACAGATATCCTGCAGGCATCAGCAGAAGTCATTCTAAAGAAATCCAACAACAGGGATCCAAAATGGTAACGTCCATAGCGTAAGAAATGTTATCGTGGCTTCTTTCCTGTGTGAATTCTCTGATGTACAGAAAGACTTGAATTCGTGCTAAAACATTTCCCACATTTATTGCATAAAAATGGTTTCTCCCCTGTGTGAATTCTCTTATGTTTATCAAGACTTGACTTATTCCCGAAACATTTTCCACATTCTGAACATAAAAAAGGCTTCTTCCCCGTGTGAGTGCTTTGGTGTTGAACAAGATTTGCTTTCTGAATAAAACATTTTCCACATTCATGGCATGGAAATGGCTTTTCCCCAGTGTGAATTCTCTGATGTGTCACGAGATATGATTTATGACTAAAACATTTGCCACATTCAAGACATGAAAATGGCTTCTCCCCCGTGTGAATTCTCCAGTGTCTAACAAAATTTGAATTGTTCACAAAACATTTTCCACATTCAGGACATGGAAATGGCTTCTCCTCTGTGTGAAATCTCTGATGGCTAATAAGATTGGAACTGTTGATGAAACATTTGCCACACTCTGAACATGAAAATGGCTTCTCCCCTGTGTGAATTCTCTGATGGCTCACTAGATTTGAATTATTGATAAAACATTTGCCACATTCTGAACATGAAAATGGCTTCTCCCCCGTGTGAATTCTCTGATGGCTCACAAGATTTGAATTGTTGTTAAAACATTTTCCACATTCTGAACATGAAAATGGCTTCTCTCCTGTGTGAATTCTCTGATGTGTAACAAGATGTTTTTTCCTGATAAAACATTTTCCACATTCTAGACATGAAAATTGCTTCTCTCCGGTGACATTTTTTGCATGTTGATCAAGTCTTGATTTCTGTGTATAATTTTTCTCACATTTTGATCTTGAAAATATCTTTTCATCTCGGTGACTTTGAAGATGATTGAGAAGATTTGATTCTTGACTAAAAGTCTTCTTACATTTTGGACATGATACCTTTCTTTTATCTCCATGATTTCCCTCCTCTGTGGAAAGATGTGACTGATTATCTTCTTCTTCACCACAAGGAGATGAGGGGGGACGTCCATGGGAACCTCCTGTATTTTCATCACCTGAAAAATATCATCAATAAACATTGGAAGTTTCCTGTTCCCCAGGTACAAAAAGAAGTTACAAAAAGAAGTCAGTAACATACAGTCATCTATGGATAGAAAAATGTATATTAGTTAAAAATATTATCCACTGACATATAATTCCTTAAAGGTCCAAATACCAAAGAAAGTCTCCTACTTTCAGGACACAAAAGGGTTGTATAACCAGTGATACAATCCCACCCTAAAGAGCCTAACAGTCCTAGAAAAACGCCATAGGAGGTGTGGAAAGCTCTGGGCCGCCATATATACAGGATACTCTACTATGACATCACTCAATGGATTCCTCTTCTGGCCAATCAGCTTGTTCTTCTAAGACGCTTAGGACGATGAAGATTGCGTAATCTGAACTTGCCTTAGAGGAGATCACAACATTCCTCTACTAGAGACTATTCGTTCCACTCCTCCTCCCATGATACTTTTCCTCAACTTGACTATAAATTTACACAGGATGACTTCTTGAAGGCCATTATGTCCTCTGACATTGGTGTGACCACCATCTCGGACCATGACTCAGTATTAGTTTTCAGCTCCACACTTACCTGACCTTTTCTGGACATGGAGATTGAATGATTTACTTTTCGAGGATGACTCCTTACTGAAAGAACCGACAGATAAGATGATATTGTCTTTTTCAGACAATAACACCCCTGAGATTATGCCCAGCTCCAGGTGAGAATCCCAGAAAATGGTAGCACGGGGTTACCTAATAGAAATGGGGGCAGGGGAGGCAAAGAGAAGAAGACAGACAGTCCACTCGCTTGTAGACCAATTAGTTAACCTGGAACGATCATATAAGAGAGGAAAAGCTCTGCCTACAAAGGAGGAAATTTTAGGTGTAAGTAAAAAAAACTTAAAGATGTTTTAAATCGTGACTCAGCAAAAATATGTATGAGGTTTTATACTCATGGTAATAACAGTGTGAATCAAGGCAAATAGCTTCATTCTGAGGTTATCTCAGACTTCTTAAAGAGCCCGGACCTACCTAAGTTGAATAGTGAAGTGAAAAAGGGTTTGCCGATTTGGCAAGTTCTGTGCAGCGCTGCGTAATCTGTGTGCACTATATAAATAAAGGAATTATTATTATTATTATTAGGGCAGGCGGGAAAGTAGTAGAATAAAGTCACAGGCTGAGGGTCAAGGGAGGCAGCACAGGCTCGAGCCAGGACCATACATGGAGGAAAACAGATAAGGATCATGGTCAATGAGCAAAACCAAAACACAGGAAATCCAAAGAATTAATAAAAAGCACAAACAAGAACATCGACACTCAGACACCTACAATTTAGGAGGAAATCCTTGAAAGCCTTGTGTCTGAACATCAAGACTCCCCACAAAGCCCCCCAGGGTCAGGATGCCCGACCATTAATTAATTAATAACTTGTACCTGCAGCATGGACATAACCGAGTCACATCCTTATGTCCATAACATTCCCATAATTAGCCCCACGGGAACTACTGAATGGAGATTCTGGAGGAGGAGGAGACCTGACCCCAGGATGAAGTCAATCAAGGTGGGGGGTGAGTACATACAATCTACACCTCCTCCCCCAAAATGGAGGAGAGGGAGCTAGTGAAACCTGGACACTGGTGTGGAGTTTGCTAGGGAGGAGCTTTCAATCTATTGCAACTTCCTACAGATGCAGCCTTCCAGGAGGGGCCGTCACGGGGAAGGGATGGAAATACATGATTTTAGGCTTTCATCGCTGTTTTTGATTCTGGAGGCTGCACATGTTTTACGGCTCCATTTAGCACTTTATCCTGCATATTTCTTCTATTATCCTTTAAAACACAGATTTGGGTGGTTTCCACTCTATACAATAAAATTCATCGGAGCCTCATAGTAACACAACATTTGGGTATAGACAGATGTGACTTGAGTAGGAAACCAGAGACAGATGAGCCGGTGTCTATGTCATCTCCATCTCCTCCCCTGGATGTGACCTCTCCCTGCAATGTATAAGGGAAGAATAACCCACAAGATACATGAAAGGCTCTTACCCTCCTCTGTCACTGATGAGGGGATTTCCTCTCCGCTCCTCCTTCCACCACAACTTTCCTGGAAAGATCCAACATGAAGGACATGAGAACACAAGGAAATGTATCCAGAAATTATCTTATATCTTGTTGATGTATCACAATTATTGATACCAAATAAAGACTATCGTGGAGTATTCCCACGAAGACAAAATGTTCAAATATATTTAGGATAACAAAATATCACATTCTCTAATTCAATGTTATTAACAAAAATCCAGCATTTCAGAGATATAACCCAACCCATCTCTATTAGTCCTGGTGTACACAATTTGGGTGTCCCTGGATACGATCATCAACTCTTGACTACGGTCGGGCCGATCCTCTGGCATTAATAACTTCTCTTGTACTGTAGGGTGAGGGGCAGGAGGCAGAGAGCACTGCAGACACAGGCACTTCCTGTTCAGCAGCAGCTCTACAGACAAGATAAGCTCAGGATCCAAGGGGAGGGGAGGCATAGCAGTGCTGACTGTGTTCTATAGGTGAGGTAGTGGAGTGTGTCATTGTGCCTTATATCCATTTCATGACTCTGATCTCTCATCTCTCTTTCTCTATGTGTCAGATACAAGTACAATGTTCAGAGAGTAAATCAAAGTGTAGATAAACCCTGTACCCTGATAATCTAAGCACATGGTCATCACACAGCATCTCACAGCACTAGAGGAATCATGAAGCATCCGCTCAGCTACTGCTGTAGCAACAAAATTAAAATTGTAAAGTAAGAGTTTAAAAATGATCTTTATTGTGGTAACATTACTAGGGGGTTCAAATTCGAGAACTTTCTTTCATGGGCAAATCCCTTTAATATGTTTTTTATTACACTTTTACTATAAATACTGTATATATTTACTGTAACGATTGTTCTGGTGACATCAATATAAAATGCGTCATAAATGTTGATTAAATTATATTAATAAAAAAATAAAGAAAAAATGAAAAATGACAATGTGATGATATTGAGATCTCTTAGAAGATACATCACTATATATTGGTGCATTAGTACTTATCTTAGTTTCTTCCCGTGAGCTGAGCTCAACCCCCGAGACAGGATATAAGGGGTCCACAGCAGTTACAACTATAATCCATATAAGGGACGGAAACCTCTAGAACCAGCAAGTAAGGGCAATAATCTCCTGCAGGAGGAGACGGGATCCACATTCATCCAAATATTTTACACATCTGCATCAATGTTCCGATTATATTACTGCATAAACCGATGTGACCCGATCCTGAGGTGGAGACTGCGCTCATGGACACCAGGGCGCAGATTATTCACTTCTCCTGCTCCAAGTAACAAGTTCTCTTTACTACAATCTTAAATAAATTTAGGAACCATTTGTAGTTATGACCAACCACAGCGACTAACATCATCCCATAGACCAGTGGTGGCGAACCTATGGCACGGGTGCCAAAGGTGGCACTCAGAGCCCTCTCTATGGGCACCCAAGCCATCAATATAGCACTCGACATAGAACTCAAAGATTCATCTTGCGGTCCCAGGCGACTCAAGAAATGCTGCTCTCAGTGCTATTTTCAAGAAACACATTCTTGATTGCTTGGGGCTGCAGGAAGAGGTAGAACATGTGCAAAGGGGAGGATTATCTTTAGAGCTCCTCTAGGCTTCTTCCTGTACAGGGGGACCATAGTGAGATGCTACAACATTAGTCCAAATTTGCCCTTCTTCTTTCAACTGTTTTGTTGTCCTCTAGGGGCCGATATGATTAAAGGTTGTGGTAGAACAGGTAGCAATAAATTACTGTTTAAATTGCCGTGCTGGCACTTAGCAATAAATAAGTGGGTTTTGGTTGTAGTTTGGGCACCCGGTCTCTAAAAGGTTCGCATCACTGGTATAGAGGATTTACAGGAACCTCAGCTCCATCTACCTGATGATCCAGTGGGACGTTCTGCTCTGGTTCCTCTTTGATATCTTGGGAATCTTCAGGACTGGGACATCTCTCTGGTTCCTGTGTAATATCTCGGGAATCTCCAGGACTGGGACATCTCTCTGGTTTCTGTGTAATATCCCGGGAATCTCCAGGACTGGGACATCTCTCTGGTGGATTTCTCTGACTGGATCCATCTATAGGAAATATACACAGTGACTGATACATTGTCTATATGTGATGATGAGATGATGGAGGAGGTGACCTCACACCTGCTCTGTCCTCTATAATCAGGAAGGTCTCCTCTTACCTGGTGATGTGAGGGGCTGGTGGTCCTCCATCATCATGTCCTTGTACTGGTCCTTGTGTCCTTCTATATACTCCCACTCCTCCATGGAGAAATAGACAGTGACGTCCTGACACCTTATAGGAACCTGACACCCACAATGACACAGTCATCACCCAGACACCTCCCTTGTGTTATTGTACAATGTCCCAGCATTCCCGGCAGCGCTCACCTCTCCGCTCAGCAGCTCAGTGATCCTGGAGGTAAGTTCTAGGATCTTCTGCTCATGTATCAGTGAATGAGGTGGAGGCTCGGTGATGGGGCTCTGGGTCCATCCTCCTGACACACGGGGGGTCACACACTCACCAGACGACTTCTTCACTACTGTGTAATCCTGTGTATGGGGAGACACTGATCACTACATAGATCCTAAGAATCCTTCACCTCTCCAGTCATTTCCCGCTGTTATTCCTAGAGATAAGAGCCGTGTCCTGGGAGACTCTCACCTCTCCGGTTATCAAGGAGATCATCTCCAGGGTGAGCTCCAGGATCCTGGCCGCCATCTGCTCTCTGTCCTTCTCCCGGATCCCTGGTGGATCATTGATGGAAAGGATCATCTTTAGGAGAAACCTCTGGGAGTCCTGGATCTATAGAACCTGAGGAAACATGACAAGAACTAAGAGCAAACTCTATATGAAGCAATTGTGTCCATGACATGTGTGATGTGACAGATGGGGATTCTCCAGACACTGGAGGGGAGGTCACTGGACTGAGGGAGGAGTGATGGCGCTGGACTGTGCCGCTCCTCACTAATAGCACATACTGGACAGGACATGGAGGGAGACTTTGTTGGCTCAGATATTGCCCCACGGGGGGATTATTTGGCCATAATGATCTGACAGGTAACATTGGCTCCTGATCTCTGCTCTCTGTTCCTATAAGCCAGGGTCCAGAATATCCAGAAACACAAGAGAAATTTATTCTCCAAATGTTCCAAGTTCTGGACATCCATGGGAGTTGTAGTCCCTCCATATAGTGTATGTGCTCCTGGAGCGTGCTGGGAGTTGTAGTCCCTCCATATAGTGTGTGTGCTCCTGGAGCATGCTGGGAGTTGTAGTCCCTCCATTTAGTGTATGTGCTCCTGGAGCATACTGGGAGTTGTAGTCCCTCCATATAGTGTGTATGCTCCTGGAGCATGCTGGGAGTTGTAGTCCCTCCATATAGTGTGTGTGCGCCTGTAGTATGCTGGGAGTTGTAGTGCTTCCTTACCTCATCTCTCCCTCATACCCCTCCTCCTGCCCCACTGTCCACTAGTCATGTGACCCTGGGTGTGTGATGTCATTGAATGGGCGGGGCATGGCTCACTATCCCCCTCGTCATGTGACACTAGGGAGTATGATGCCACTGTGGGGACGGGGCCTTCTGCTTACTATCCACTAGTCATGTGACATTGGGGAGTGTGATGTCACTGTGGGGGCGGGGCAGGGAGCAGCGGGGAAGATTGTAGAGTCTTGTAATATAGATTGGCGCCGGGTGTGACGTCACATGGTCACGTGGCTGTCAGTGCGCGGCGCTATAGAGGAGTCAGCGCTTCCCTCACACGGCTTTCTGTGGTGGGGCAGAGGGTTCTGTGTGTTCTGTGGTGGGGCAGAGGGTTCTGTGTGTTCTGGGGTCTGAGGATATGACGGATTCTGTGTGTTCTGGGGTCTGAGGATATGACGGATTCTGTGTGTTCTGGGGTCTGAGGATATGACGGGGTCTGAGGATATGACGGGTTCTGTGGTGGGGCGGAGGGTTCTGTGTGTTCTGGGGTCTGAGGATATGACGGGTTCTGTGTGTTCTGTGGTCTGAGGATATGATGGGATCTGTCTGGTTTGGGCGGGATACAGTCATCAATAGAAAACAATTACCAGCTACATAGATATGTATAGACATATAATAGTCTGCCTCCATGGCTCCTAATGCTCCTCACCCTTCTCTCCAAGTATCTATAAGATTGCTGTGATCTCCAGAAGCCCTTCCCCTGCCTGTACATCCCCTCATGGTGAGACTCGGTGTAGCAGCCCCGGCCGGCGGCACATGTGGCGTTTTGAATCTGTTTTTGGGCCGTTTTTTACGTGTCTGACGTGGGTTAATTGCTTTTATAGTCTTCACATTTTGATTTTTGTAAGGGAGCCAAGTCATTATAATGCATGCCCCACTCAAAACAAATCATTTAAATAAATATCACGCATAAGACCAAACTCTTTGGATAAAAATTGGTTGAAGCCAAAATTGGATTAAAGGGGGAATGAGCAAATAAATCAATAACTAATATTAAAACATTGTCACCAGATAAAACAATGTCATGGAGTCTATATTCATGCTTTGGGCCCTGCCTCATACCCCTTCTTAATGAATTTACGTAGTAAATCATCTGCTTTTTTTGATGTATTCTACACTCACCGGCCACTTTATTAGGTACACCATGCTAGTAACGGGTTGGACCCCCTTTTGCCTTCAGAACTGCCTCAGTTCTTCGTGGCATAGATTCAACAAGGTACTGGAAGCTCCTCAGCGATTTTGGTCCATATTGACATGATTGCATCACACAGTTGCCGCAGATTTGTCGGCTGCACATCCATGATGCGAATCTCCCGTTCCACCACTTCCCAAAGATGCTCTATTGGATTTAGATCTGGTGACTGTGGAGGCCATTTGAGTCCAGTGACCTCATTGTCATGTTCAAGAAACCAGTCTGAGATGATTCCAGCTTTATGACATGGCGCATTATCCTGCTGAAAGTAGCCATCAGATGTTGGGTACATTGTGGTCATAAAGGGATGGACATGGTCCGCAACAATACTCAGGTAGGCTGTGGCGTTGCAACAATGCTCAAATGGTACCAAGGGGCCCAAAGAGTGCCAAGAAAATATTCCCTACACCATGACACCACCACCACCAGCCTGAACCGTTGATACAAGGCAGGTTGGATCCATGCTTTCATGTTGTTGACGGCAAATTCTGACCCTACCATCCGAATGTCGCGAAAATCGAGACTCATCAGACCAGGCAACGTTTTTCCAATCTTCTACTGTCCAATTTCGATGAGCTTGTGCAAATTGTAGCCTCAGTTTCCTGTTATTAGCTGAAAGGAGTGGTGTGGTCTTCTGCTGCTGTAGCCCATCTGCCTCAAAGTTCGACGTACTGTGCGTTCAGAGATGCTCTTCTGCCTACCTTGGTTGTAACGGGTGGCAATTTGAGTCACTGTTGCCTTTCTATCAGCTCGAACCAGTCTGCCCATTCTCCTCTGACCTCTGGCATCAACAAGGCATTTCCACCCACAGAACTGCCGCTCACTGGATGTTTTTTCTTTTTCGGACCATTCTCTGTAAACCCTAGAGATGGTTGTGCGTGAAAATCCCAGTAGATCAGCAGTTTCTGAAATACTCAGACCAGCCCTTCTGGCACCAACAACCATGCCACGTTCAAAGGCCACAAATCACCTTTCTTCCCCATACTGATGTTCGGTTTGAACTGCAGGAGATTGTCTTGACCATGTCTACATGCCTAAATGCACTGAGTTGCCGCCATGTGATTGGCTGATTAGAAATTAAGTGTTAACGAGCAGTTGGACAGGTGTACCTAATAAAGTGGCCGGTGAGTGTATATCAGTGCATTTCCAACAGTGTCTAATGCACTGACGTTTTGGAATATTATCCAGGTCCTAACCACAGGATAGCCAAACTTGCTGGTTGGTGGGGTTCTCAGTGATGGGGGTCCATTGTACCGGTGTTGCGCTCAAGATGCTCCAGTTGCTCTGTTCATCTCTATGGAGCTGAGGAAGATTGCTAAGTCGCGCATGCGGAGCTGAGGTAAAACTGAATCCCGTTCTCGAGATCTGTGGGGGTCCCATCTCTAAAACCTCCACCGATCAACAAGTAAGGTCCATCGCGCATGCGGAGCTGAGGTAAAACTGAATCCCATTCTCGAGATCCGTGGGGGTCCCATTTCTAATACCTCCTACGATCAGCAAGTTAGCGCCTATCCATAACTTGCTATGACTGGAGAACTCCTTTAACTGTAGAATATAGTATTACAATATCACTATAACTTTTGCTATTATCACTGAAGTAAAGTAAAACTGAGTGAATAAAGTTTCAGTTAAATACTGTGAGTAGAACTACTACTGGAAGGCTTTAACATCAATGACGCCTATAAAATTAACCCATTGAGGGACACTTGATTTATCCCTGATGAAGAAGGTTACTGCCTTTGAAACGTGCTAGAAACAATCTATGTACCTTCGTACCTGATTGACCTCCGTCACTCCATCAGTCTTTCCAGACTACTGTATAGTGAAGCTCAGCCACCGGCCGGGGCTGCTTCCCCAATTTATGACTTCAGAGTCCCACCATCATGGGATGTACAGGCAGGGGCAGGACTTTTGAAAGTCACAGCAAATTTGTAGATGACTTGAGTAAAGTGTGACCACCATTAGGAGCACGTGGGTCATTGATCCGGACACTCGATCCTCCTCCCTTCCCCCATTATCCTTGTTGTATAAGGAAGATATTCTATACGAACTGCACATATAGATGTGACTGTATAGTGCTCCACCCATATAGATTGCTTATGTACTTGTTGTTGTGAGACGTAGGGGAGGTTCTCCCCAGCGAAGATCCATTAATTTATTTTTTACTGACTGATAACTAGTTTTGATTCTCATTAATACTAGTCATCTATATACTGAGTGTAGCTAAAGTGTATCTCACAGTATTCTACCTTTATCTCAAAGTTTTCTCAGTGGAGCAAAGAAGGCCAAGATGATTGTGATTGGTTTTCCTGATCTCAATCTATTGATTGAGATCTGAGGTAAGGTGGTGAAACTTGTAAGTTCCTAAAAGTACTTGGGTGTCAAAATGGATAATAATCTAAATTGGAAATTTCATGCAGAAAAAGTAAGAAAGAAGGGATTATTCACTCTTTTTCCTTAGCAATTAGAAATCATTTAAAGGACACCTGTCATCAGGTCTCTGTCACTATTTCTGTCACCTCTACCTATTGGAGCATCTCACAAGGATCCATCCCAGCCTTTATCTAGTCAATTCATACTTTAATCATTGTAAAATTATATTTTCTTTATTATGTAAATGAGGCTGGTCAGAGGCAGTGATGTCACCCCTGGAGTGACATCACTGCATGAGAAAGATTCATTGTGAATCGAAACGTCGCGAATTCTATGCCTTCTATGTAAATAAAGCCTTTATACTTTGGATTTTCCGGCGTGCTGTGGCTTCCTCCATCGATGTCCCAGACTACAGGTTCAGGTACCAGAACCTTTGGCTGCGAGCACCCAACTATTTGAACTCATGTGCAGGTTTTTTGATTGCTGTCTTTCTTTCCTTCTTTTTGAGTTATGTCACCCCTGTTACCCCTCCCCTCTCCTTGCTCATATCTGTGTGTAATGTATAGTAAAGCATTGCTAGTGTCAGTGCTTTATCTGCTGACATGCTCTCCCTCCTAATACACATGTGAGAGACATGTGTTGTCCAAATTGCATCACAAGGTACTCGAAATGTCCATCTTCAGAGATCTACTGTATTCGTGTGTCTTGGTGTTCTCCCCAGACCTCAAGACCCACCAGTCTCACATACGGCAAGTTCTTGGCCGCCTACGGGCTAATAGTCTCTACGCCAAGCTCGAGAAGTGTCTGTTTCACCAGCAGAGCCTTCCTTTCCTCAGCTACATAATCTCAGACAAAGGTCTCCAGATGGATCCTGCTAAACTGTCTGCTGTGGCCGCATCCAGAAGGTCTACGAGCCATCCAGAGGTTCCTAGGTTTTGCGAACTACAGTTTATCACACATTTCTCTACTCTGGTGTCTCCCATCATGACGCTCACCAAGAAGGACGCCAATCCCCGCCTCTGGCCCTCTGCGGCTGAAGAGGCTTTCTCAAGGTTAAAGTCCACCTTTGCTTTGGCTCCTGTTCTCGCTAGGCCTGACACGGAGAGGCCCTTTCATCTAGAGGTGGATGCATCCTCCTTAGATGTTAGGTCGGTTCTTGCCCAGAAAGGGTCTAAGGGCTGAACTCTCACCTGCGGCTTCTTTTCCCAAACTTTTTCTCCCGCAGAGAGAAATTATTCTGTAGGAAATGGAGAACTTCTGGCCATCAAGCTTACCCTGGAAGAATGCCGATATGGTATGTATATGCATGTATACAGACCATAAGAATTTCCTTTATCTCCAGACAGCCCATCGTTTTAAACCTAGGCAAACACGTTGTTCGCTTTTCTTCTCACGCTTCAACCTATTGATCCATTTTCATCCTGTGGAGAAGAATATCAAGCCAGATGCTCTCTCTCGTGCCTCTGATATTAGTGGAGAAGAACCGGCACCTCGGCATATCATCCCTCCTTAACGGCTGGTTGTGGCCGATCCAGTGGACCTTCTGCAACTCCCACAGGGCAAGACTTATGTCCGACCTTCCCTTCGAAAGCAGATTTTGACTTGGGGACATTTCTCTCGTGTGGCTGGGCATCCTGCGGTCTCCTGATGCCGTTGACGATGCCCAGCTGCCCATGGACTCACGTGGCCATAGACTTTGTCATGGACCTTCCATCTTCCTCTGGGAATACCGTCATCTGGGTGGTAACCGACCGGTTCTCCAAGAAGTCTAATTTCTTCCCGCTGCCAGGTCTGCCGTCTACTCTTCGCCTTGCCCGCCTGTTCTTTGCCCATATCTTACTGCTACATGGACTTCCGTTGCACATCGTTTCGGACCGAGGGCTCCAGTTTGTCTCCCACTTCTATCCATCTCTATGTAATCAGCTGCAAGTGTAGTTGGACTTCTCTTCTGCATACTATCCGCAGTCTAATGGACAGGTAGAGAGCGCTAACCAAACTCTGGGCTGTTACCTTCGTCATTTGTCTCGGCCTGTCAGGACGACTGGTTCACTTTGTTGCCGTGGGCAGAGTTCTCTTATAACGCCCTGGACTCAGAGTCTGCTGGTGCAGCTCCATTCTTTATGGTCTACGGACGAATTCCAAGCCCACCTCTTCTTCTGTCCATTCCCTCGGATGTTCCTGCGGTGGAAGAGTTAGTGCAGGAAAAGAGTCATCAGTCTCTTCTTTGGGCGTCTGCCCGCACCAAAACCCAAGCCATTAAGAAACGCAGGTCTCCTCCAGTCTTCTCTCCGGGTGACAAGGTGTGTCCAGATATGTTCAGCTGAAAATCCCCTGCTACAAGCTTAGACCACATTTACTGGGGCCTTTCAAGGTGGTGAGGCGCATAAACCCTGTGGCATACAAACCTCGCCTTCTTCCTTCCATGCCCATCCCAAACTCCTTCCACGTCTCTCTCCTGAAGCCAGTCATCCTGAACAGGTTATCTATATAACAAAGCCACCTACATCTTTGGATGAACCTTTTACACAGACTGATACGAGATATATGGGAGAACAATAGATAAATTTATTGTCAGGCAGCGGCGCAGCTTCACTGTCACCAAGACGTCATACCCTGTAGATGCTTAACATGTTAAAGCACCATTTATTGTGCGATCAGAATATACAAATAGGCCAATTATCTGGAACTTTATAAAAAAGATGATAGGTTGACCGTCTACCCTAACGGAGGAAATCCAACAATAAATCTAAACAAGTAATGTAAGGAATGTTATCAAGGCTTCTCTCTTGTGTGAGTTCTCTGGTGTTGAACAAGACTTGAATTCCGGGTAAAACATTTGCCACATTTAGGACATGAGAATGGCTTCTCCCCCGTGTGAGTTCTTTGGTGCTGAACGAGACTTGACTTCTGACTAAAACATTTGCCACATTTAGGACATGAAAAAGGTTTTTCCCCCGTGTGAATTAGCTGATGTTGAACAAGATTTGAACTCTGATTAAAACATTTTCCACATTCAGGACATGAAAATGGTTTCTCTCCTGTGTGAGTTCTCTGGTGTTGAACAAGATTCGATTTATGACTAAAAAATTTGCCACATTCAAGACATGAAAATGGCTTCTCTCCTGTGTGATTTGTCTGATGTTCAATAAGACTTGAATTAGTACTAAAACATTTTCCACATTCATGGCATGAAAATGGCTTCTCAACTGTGTGAATTATCTGATGTCTAACAAGATATAATTTAAGACTAAAACATTTCCCACATTCAGCACATGAAAATGGCTTATCTCCTGTGTGAATTCTCTTATGTCTATCAAGACTTGAATAATTTGCAAAATATTTCCCACATTCTGAACATGAAAATGGCATCTCCCCTGTGTGACTTCTCTCATGTTCAACTAGATGCGATTTCTGAGTAAAACATTTCCCACATACAGGACATGAGAATGGCTTCTCCCCTGAGTGAATTATTTGGTGTCGAGCAAGACTTGCTTTTACAGTAAAACATTTCCCACATTTAGGACATGAAAATGGCTTCTCCCCTGTGTGAGTTTTCTGATGGCTAACAAGCTCTGATTTCTGAGTAAAACATTTCCCACATTCTGGACATGCAAATGGCTTCTCCCCTGTGTGAGTTCTCTCATGTTCAATAAGATTTGATTTCAAGGCAAAACATTTTCCACATTCATTGCATGAAAATGGCTTCTCCCCTGTGTGAATTCTCTGATGGCAAATAAGATATTTTTTCCTAATAAAAGATTTCCCACATTCCGAACATACAAATGGCTTCACTCCTGTGTGAGTTTTCTCATGTTCAACAAGACTTGTTTTCAAGGTAAAACATTTTCCACATTCAGCACATAAATATGGTTTCTCTCCTGTGTGAATTCTTTGATGCATAGCCAGATGTTTTTTCCGAATAAAACATTTCCCACATTCTGAACAAAAAAATGGCTTCTCTCCTGTGTGAGTTCTTTCATGTTCAACAAGACTTGTTTTACGGGTAAAACATTTTCCACATTCAGTACATAAATATGGCTTCTCTCCTGTGTGAATTCTCTGATGTAATACAAGATCTTGTTTCCTAATACAACATTTTCCACATTCTGAACATAAAAATTGCTTCTCCTCTGTATGAATTTTCATATGCTCATCAAGACTTGATTTCTGGGTATAAGTTTTCTCACATTTAGAATATGGAAAAATCTTTCCCACTGGGTGACTTCGAAGATGAATGAGAAGATTTGATTCTTGACTAAAACACATCTCACATTTCGGACACGAAAACTTCCTTTGATCTCCATGATTTCCCTCCTCTGTAGAAAGATGTGATTGATTATCTTCTTCTTCAGCACCACCTGAAAAATATCATCAAGAAATCAAACTTGGAAGTTTCTTCTTCGAGTTACAAGCAGAAGGAAAGTGATGTATCCATAACATACAGTTGTCTATATTATTTACAAGTATAAACCACTGACATATAATTTCATTAAAACCCAATTACCAAAATTATAAAAAACGGATTCTACTTCCAGGACATAAGAGGGTTGTGAAACCAGAGATTCCCATCTCACCCTAGAGCCTAACAGTCCTAGAAAACGATTATAACCGGTGTGTGAAGCCTCGCTCAGCCATATACAAAGGATACTGTTCTAGAACATCACTACTAGGACTGGGCTGTTAACTGGATTCTTATCAGAATTGGGGAACTGATTTGGGCTCCACTACTGCAGTCTCAGGCTCCTACTCACTCCAAGCCTTCCTGATGTGGTCACCCACAGTGGGGAGCAGGTAAGGCTACATGAACACTGCCGTCTGTTGTGTCGTTATTGGCCACCATTGCAATACTCACACCTGCTCTGTCCTCTATAATCAGGAAGATCTCCTCTTACCTGGTGATGTGAGGGGCTGGTGGTCCTCCATCATGATGTCCTTGTACTGGTCCTTGTGTCCTTCTATATACTCCCACTCCTCCATGGAGAAATAGACAGTGACGTCCTGACACCTTATAGGAACCTGACACCCACAATGACACAGTCATCACCCAGACACCTCCCTTGTGTTATTGTACAATGTCCCAGCATTCCCGGCAGCACTCACCTCTCCGCTCAGCAGCTCAGTGACCCTGGAGGTAAGTTCTAGGATCTGCTCATGTATCAATGAATGAGGTGGAGGCTTGGTGATGGGGCTCTGGGTCCATCCTCCTGACACACGGGGGGTCACACACTCAACAGACGACTTCTTCACTATTGTGTAATCCTGTGTATGGGGAGACACTGATCACTACATAGATCCTAAGAATCCGTCACCTCTCCAGTCATTTCCCGCTGTTATTCCTAGACATAAGAGCCGTATCCTGGGAGACTCTCACCTCTCCGGTTATCAAGGAGATGATCTCCAGGGTGAGGTCCATGATCCTGGCAGGAATCTGGTTTTTATTCTTTTCCATCTTTAGCGGACCCTTCACCATCATGATGTCCTTGTACTGGTCCTTGTGTCCTTCTATATACTCCCACTCCTCCATGGAGAAATAGACAGCGACGTCCTGACACCTTATAGGAACCTGACACCCACAATGACACAGTCATCACCCAGACACCTCCCTTGTGTTATTGTACAATGTCCCAGCATTCCCGGCAGCGCTCACCTCTCCGCTCAGCAGCTCAGTGATCCTGGAGGTAAGTTCTAGGATCTTCTGCTCATGTATCAGTGAATGAGGTGGCGGCTCGGTGATGGGGCTCTGGGTCCATCCTCCTGACACACGGGGGGTCACACACTCACCAGACGACTTCTTCACTACTGTGTAATCCTGTGTATGGGGAGACACTGATCACTACATAGATCCTAAGAATCCTTCACCTCTCCAGTCATTTCCCGCTATTATTCCTAGAGATAAGAGCCGTGTCCTGGGAGACTCTCACCTCTCCGGTTATCAAGGAGATCATCTCCAGGGTGAGCTCCAGGATCCTGGCCGCCATCTGCTCTCTGTCCTTCTCCCGGATCCCTGGTGGATCATTGATGGAAAGGATCATCTTTAGGAGAAACCTCTGGGAGTCCTGTATCTATAGAACCTGAGGAAACATGAGAAGAACTAAGAGCAAACTCTATATGAAGCAATTGTGTCCATGACATGTGTGATGTGACAGATGGGGATTCTCCAGACAATGGAGGGGAGGTCACTGGACTGAAGGGAAGTGTATCTAATAGCAGATACTGGATGGGACATGGATGGAGACTCTGTTGGCTCAGCCTTATGGGAATAATTTGGCTAAAATGAGCTGAAAGGTTCTTATAAAGGTCAAATAGGTCGCTGATTTCTGTTTGTTGCTACAATCCAAACTAAGAGGTCACTCACAATTTTACTTCTTCACAAATCATTTAAGTGATTTAGAACACAGGATGATATAGATTGTCCAAATTAGACAGTATGTCCTGAATAAGGATAATCGCGTCCTCCTGATCGTGCCGACACTGCCAGTGCAATTTGCAGCAGGAGACCGGCTACTGGCCGTTACATAAAGCCTGGTCTCTGCATCTGGCCAGCAGGGAAACCTCTCTATGTTGGGCAGTTTAACATCTTAACTGCTGCGATCAGGCACAATTGCATCAGCTAAGGCCCTCTGCAACACAATTGCATGGTGCCTGGGCGTTGCCATGGCAGCCGGAGGCCAGATGAAGGCCTCGGTGTCTGCCATGTACGGTGGCCTATTAGTCCCAGTCCAAGACTGGGTCTCATGGGCAAAATGTTAGTAAACCACTGAAAGATACAATACATTTTAGTACAGAAGTCCGTCCTGCAATGTATTGTATGAGGGATCATGGTATCCCCAGTGTAGGTCCCCCAGTACGACAGTAAAAGAACCTTTAAAGGGATATTCCAGGAATAAACATAATTCGGTGCGGCGCTCGGCAAATTTCCGTCAGCTCCATAGAGATTAATAGAGCAGAATGGTCATGCGCGGCCATCTGCTCCATTACTCTGATGGAGCAACGAGGGATCCGACCCCATCGGACCCCTTGTTTTCATCATCTGTGGGGGTCTCATCACTGAGACCCCCACCAAAACTGGTCATAAATCAAATATTTCAATTTCCGGTTAACAAATCTGTGATAAGCTCCTCACAGTTTGTATGGTGCCACCTATTTGGTTTGGAAAAAAAAAAAAGAGGTGGGATTTGAACATATGAACTCTCAGGCACAGACGTTGGTTCGCTCGACCATTAATTTGCCCATAAAAATTTGTCTATAAAAAATAATTTGAGAAAAAAAAGGGACAGCCCTTCAGCAGGGACCTTAATCCTCGTTACTGAAGTAAATGCAGGAACTTGGGGGTTGTAATCTGTCGGAGAAGCCCATAATAATCTAAATTCTCAGGCAGAACCTGAACTACAACTTTCCTACGACTTTGCGGTGGTTCTCCCGAATCAATGAAAGAGGACGCTACACCAATGAGCTAACACATGAATTGAAGGCACAGAAAGACCGCCTGCGACTACGCTTCACTGTTATTGGTGAATTGCAACTAACCCACCAATCACAGTGATAGCCAGCAATGGAACACATGTATTGGTCCATTACAGGTCACATGGGGTCTGGGCTCTCTGATCCATGCAGACAGCGATCCTAGGGATTAGTAAATTGCCTATTACACTGCTGTGACTGACAGCTCTGTGTAGACCGCAATTGTCTGCAATGGACCTCTGCTATTGGTCCATTGCCGGTGACTGCAATCTCTCCTTTCCGGTACAGTGACAAGTGGTTCTGTATAGAACAGGCTGTCCTAGCAATCGCAGACAATGGACCAATAGCAGTGGTCAATTGTCGTTGAGCAGGGAGTCTCGGCTATCTATCCCAGCTGCCCTCCCCCTCCTGGGACGTTGTAGTATGTCCGGGTGTGCTCAGCACTCACCAGGAGGTACTATAATGTCCAGGTGTGTGTAGGGGTTAAGCTTTGTTAAAGGTCACCTTTAAGTAAAAATTTTTTTAATTGATATATAAAAATGAAAAATAACAACATGACAAAAATCTGCAAATTTCCTACATAAATTACCGTATATTTTGGGTTAAAAAATGAAAAAATAAACCCCCTCCCCACAAAAATGGTGTCCGTAGTGACCTTGGCCAAAGACCTATGACATTAATTTATCCAATACCTTTTCCCGCTATTAACAAGCTCTAATAATCCGTCTATTGATTGATGAGTATAATCGTTATAGATCTCACAATATGGAGACTGGGAATGTTTTATTTGCTGAGGTCGTAAAACATAAGAGAACCTGTACATGATGGGCGTCTCCTTAAAGAGAACCCGTCATGCAAAATAACCCCCCTAATCTAAATAGATTTTCATAAACTAAACTAAACTTAAGCAATGAGGTCCTAAAGCTGTATGCAAATGACCTGTGAAATGTCCAATGAGTCATTAGCATATTCAAGCTGTCCAGCTTATTCATGAGTGGGAGGCACAGCCACATCCCCAGTGCTTGACTGACAGCCTCTATGATGCTGTAAAGGCTGCTCCATGTGCTATCTGGTGCTGGTGGCCATGCCCCCTGCAGCCTGTGTGTGTATATAGGAGAGATACAACAGCTCCAGGCAGCCATGTTATAGCAGGACCTGTCAGGTACTTGTGTAACTGATGTCTGTCTCTCACATGTGTATAGCAGAACCTGTCAGGCACTTGTGTAGCTGATGTCTGTGTCTCACACATGTGTATAGCAGAACATGTCAGGTACTTGTGTAGCTGATGTATGTCTCTCACATGTGTATAGCAGAACATGTCAGGTACTTGTATAGCTGATGTCTGTGTCTCACACATGTGTATAGCGGAACCTGTCAGGCACTTGTGTAGCTGATGTCTGTGTCTCACACATGTGTATAGCAGAACATGTCAGGTACTTGTGTAGCTGATGTCTGTGTCTCACACATGTGTATAGCAGGACATGTCAGGTACTTGTGTAGCTGATGTCTGTGTATCACACATGTGTATAGCAGAACATGTCAGGTACTTGTGTAGCTGATGTCTGTGTATCACACATGTGTATAGCAGAACATGTCAGGTACTTGTGTAGCTGATGTCTGTCTCTCACATGTGTATAGCAGAACATGTCAGGTACTTGTGTAGCTGATGTCTGTGTATCACACATGTGTATAGCAGAACATGTCAGGTACTTGTGTAGCTGATGTCTGTGTCTCTGTGTATTAGGAGGATGCAGCATGTCAGCAGATGCACCACACACACTAGCAATGCTTTACTATACATTACACACAGACATGAGCAAGAGAGGGGAGGGGGAACAGGAGTGACATCACTGCCTCTGACCATGTGACCAGCCTCATTTACATAATAAAGAAAAGATGATTTTATAATGATTAATATATGATATGACTAGATAAAGGCTGGGATGAATCCTTGATAGCTGCTCCAACAGGTAGAGGTGACAGGACTAGTGACACAGACCTGATGACAGGTGTCCTTTAATGGTACCTACCTACAGAATGACATCACATGGATTATACGGAGTAGAGAAACAACTGGCACCACGGCCGATTTATTCCAAGAAACACTTCATACATTTGTATCACTATATCTGTAACCCATTGGAAAATATAGATCCTACAGCAAAAAACAAGCCCTCATATCCTCATATCAGACAAAACATAAAAAAGTTCTCTTTTGGAATTTGAGAAGGGAAAAATAAAAACAGTTGAAGCTCCTCCTCCTCAGCTATTTTTTTTTGCTCCTCTCCTGTTTCCTCAGTAGAAGCTCCTCTTTCTAAGCTATTCCTTGCTCCTCCCCCTGATGGCTCTTTAGTAAATGCTCCTACTCCTGAGCTATTCCTGACTCCTCCCCTGATGTCTCCTCAGTAGAAGCTCCTCCTCCTGAGCTATTCCTGACTCCTCCCCTGATGTCTCCTCAGAAGAAGCTCCTCCTCCTGAGCTATTCCTGACTCCTCCCCTGATGTCTCCTCAGTAGAAGCTCCTCCTCCTGAGCTATTCCTGACTCCACCCCTGATGTCTCCTCAGTAGAAGCTCCTCCTCCTGAGCTATTCCTGACTCCTCCCCTGATGTCTCCTCAGTAGAAGCTCCTCTTTCTAAGCTATTCCTTGCTCCTCCCCCTGATGGCTCTTCAGTAAATGCTCCTACTCCTCAGCTATTCCTGACTCCTCCCCTGATGTCTCCTCAGTAGAAGCTCCTCCTCCTCAGCTATTCCTGACTCCTCCCCTGATGTCTACTCAGTAGAAGCTCCTCCTCCTTAGCTATTCCTGACTCCTTCCCTGATGTCTCCTCAGTAGAAGCTCCTCCTCCTCAGCTATTCCTGACTCCTTTCCTGATGTCTCCTCAGTAGAAGCTCCTCCTCAGCTATTCCTGACTCCTCCCCAGCTATTCCTGACTCCACCCCTGATGTCTCCTCAGTAGAAGCTCCTCCTCCTCAGCTATTTTTTGCTCCTCCCCTGATGTCTCCTCAGTAGAAGCTCCTCTTTCTAAGCTCTTCCTTGCTCCTCCCCCTGATGGCTCTTCAGTAAATGCTCCTACTCCTCAGCTATTCCTGACTCCTCCCCTGATGTCTCCTCAGTAGAAGCTCCTCCTCCTGAGCTATTCCTGACTCCTCCCCTGATGTCTCCTCAGTAGAAGCTCCTCCTCCTGAGCTATTCCTGACTCCTCCCCTGATGTCTCCTCAGTAGAAGCTCCTCCTCCTGAGCTATTCCTGACTCCTCCCCTGATGTCTCCTCAGTAGAAGCTCCTCCTCCTGAGCTATTCCTGACTCCTAGCCTGATGTCTCCTCAGTAGAAGCTCCTCATCCTCAGCTATTCCTGACTCCTCCCCTGATGTCTCTTCAGTAGAAGCTCCACCTCCTAAGCTATTCCTGACTCCTCCCCCTGATGTCTCGTCAGTAGAAGCTCCTCCTCCTCAGCTATTCCTGGCTCCTCCCCTGATGTCTCCTCAGTAGAAGCTCCTCCTCCTCAGCTATTTCTGGCTCCTCCCCCTGATGTCTCCTCAGTAGAAGCTCCTCCTCCTCAGCTATTTCTGGCTCCTCCCCCTGATGTCTCCTCAGTAGAAGCTCCTCCTCCTCAGCTATTCCTGGCTCCTCCCCTGATGTCTCCTCAGTAGAAGCTCCTCCTCCTCAGCTATTCCTGGCTCCTCCCCCTGATGTCTCCTCAGTAGAAGCTCCTCCTCCTCAGCTATTCCTGGCTCCTCCCCTGACGTCTCCTCAGTAGAAGCTCCTGTAATGCTGAGGACATTACATTGTATAGAGTCTCACAGCTCAGGGACCTTCTCACCAATGTGTACAATGTGTGCGCTCCTGGAGCATGCTGGGAGTTGTAGTCCCTCCATATAGTGTGTGAGCTCCTGGAGCATGCTGGGAGTTGTAGTCCCTCCATATAGTGTGTGTGTGCTCCTGGAGCATGCTGGCAGTTGTAGTCCCTCCATATAGTGTGTGTGCTCCTGGAGCATACTGGGAGTTGTAGTCCCTCCATATAGTGTGTGTGCTCCTGGAGCATGCTGGCAGTTATAGTCCCTCCATATAGTGTGTGTGCTCCTGGATCATGCTGGGAGTTGTAGTCCCTCCATATAGTGTGAGTGCTCCTGGAGCATGCTGGGAGTTGTAGTCTCTCCATATAGTGTGTGTTCCTTGAGCATGCTGTGAGTTGTAGTCTCTCCATATAGTGTGTGCACTCCTGGAGCAAGTTAGGAGTTATAGTCTCTCCATATAGTGTGTGTGCTCCTGGAGCATGCTGGGAGTTGTAGTCCCTCCATATACTGTGTGCACTCCTGGAGCATGCTGGGAGTTGTAGTTCCTCTGTATAGTGTGTGTGCTCCTGGAGCATGCTGGGAGTTGTAGTCCCTCCTCTGTTCACTTACCTCTTCTCTCCTCAGTGCAGGACACTCTGTACCTCACACACGTCCTCCTGCTCACTATCCACTAGTCATGTGACCCTGGGAGTGTGATGTCACTGAGGGGCGGGGTCTCTTACTCAGCATCCACTAGTCATGTGACCCCGGGAGTGTGATGTCACTGGCGGGGCGGGGCCGGGAGGACATGAAGCAGGCAGTACATGTGTGTAGTGCGGGGTAGAAGTGTGTTTGCTTTTTCCTGTCTTGTCCTCCTAGTGGATAGTAAGTAAGAGCCTCTTTAGTGACAACTGACATCACACTTATAAGGTCAAGTGAGCAGTGCAACACGTGTTAGAGAGTGTGCTGCAGAAAAGAAGTGATCAGAGAGGGACTACAACTCCCAGCATGCTCCAGGAGCTCACACAGTAAATGGAGGGACTACAACTCCCAGCATGCTACAGGAGCTCACACACTAAATGGAGGGACTACAACTCTCAGCATGCTCCAGGAGCTCACACACTATACGGAGGGACTACAACTCCCAGCATGCTCCAGGAGCACACACACTATACGGAGGGACTACAACTCCCAGCATGCTACAGGAGCACACACACTATATGGAGGGACTACAACTCCCAGCATGCTACAGAAGCTCACACACTATATGGAGGGACTACAACTCCCAGCATGCTACAGGAGCACACACTATATGGAGGGACTACAACTCCCAGCATGCTACAGGAGCACACACACTATATGGAGGGACTACAACGCCCAGCATGCTCCAGGAGCACATACACTATATGGGGGGACTACTTAAGCTGAATTGTGACCTTATTTTAAAGTCTAGGGAGGGGGAAGTGTCCTGCAGAGTCCAGCTACAGCTGTCATTGAAAAGGCCGTACAATGTCTATTCTTGGCAGAGGTCATTTCAGACACATGGCAGTAACTGTTCAAGTGTTCAAATACACTCATTACAATTATTAATTCATTTGATTTCACACCGTCCAGTATCTGCTATTAGTGAGGAGCGGCACAGTCCAGCGCCATCACTCCTCCCTCAGTCCAGTGACCTCCCCTCCAGTGTCTGGAGAATCCCCATCTGTCACATCACACATGTCATGGACACAATTGCTTCATATAGAGTTTGCTCTTAGTTCTTCTCATGTTTCCTCAGGTTCTATAGATCCAGGACTCCCAGAGGTTTCTCCTAAAGATGATCCTTTCCATCAATGATCCACCAGGGATCCGGGAGAAGGACAGAGAGCAGCTGGCGGCCAGGATCCTAGACCTCACCCTGGAGATGATCTCCTTGATAACCGGAGAGGTGAGAGTCTCCCAGGACACGGCTCTTATCTCTAGGAATAACAGCGGGAAATGACTGGAGAGGTGAAGGATTCTTAGGATCTATGTAGTGATCAGAGTCTCCCCATACACAGGATTACACATGGTGACATAAGCCCCACTCAAATATGCACTAATAAAAATAAATAGACACGACACAAAAAAGTTTAGTGGAAAAAATTGGTCGTGATGTTTATTAACCCCTTAACGCTGAAGCCACTTTTCACCTTCCTGACACGGCCTATTTTTTCAAATCTGCCCTCTGACACTATAAGTGGTTATAACTTTGGAACGCTTTAACATATCCAAGTGATTTTTAAATTGTTTTCTCATGACACATTGCACTTAATGTTAGTTAAAAAATTTTGGTGGTCTGTTTTGCATTTATTTATGAGAAAATCAGATATTTGGTGAAAATTTGGAAAAATTCGCAATTTTCGAAATTCAAAATGTTCTACTTTTTCCACACATGAGTCAGAACACCAAAAAACGTAATAACTAACATTCACCAAATGTCTACTTTATGTGGATATGGTTTTTTATGCATACTATGATTTTTGTAGGATGTTATGGGTCTTTGAACGTTAGGTGCAATTTTTCACATTTTCATTAAAAAACGCAAAATCCTGCTATTGAGGGACCTGCTCAGGTTTTAAGTCACTTTGAGAGGCCTAAATAAAAGTAAAAACCCATAAATAGAAACTACACCCCTCAACAAACGTAAAAAAACTTTTATGAAGTTTGTTAACCCTTTAATTGGTTTACAGGGGTTAAAACAAAATCGGATGCAATTTCGAAATTACATTTTTTTTGGCTAAATGAATGTGTTTTTCATAAAATGTATAAATTCTCAGTGGATAAAATACCAAAACGCTCCACAAAATGTGATACCCGATCCCTCCCGCGTATAACAATCCCCCATATGTGGTGGTTACTGCTCTATGGGCACACGCCAGGGCATGGGGGGGAGCTGCGCCATTCAGAACAGATTATGCATTGTCACTTTTTATTGGCTATACAATCTTTATGTTTTTGGCAATTTGGACATATAAGGGCTTATTTTTTGCGACATGAGATGCACTTTACAAATACTTTATTTTAGTGGTTCTGTAGCTTTTTGATATGATTTTATTAACTCTTTAATGTAGGGAAGAAAAGAAAATTGTCAATTTGGGGTTTCTTTTTTTTTTTGTATATTTTGGGGATCGTACACCATACACTAAAAATACTATAATATATTTATTCTCTAGATCACTACGATTATGGTGATACCTCATTTATATAGTTTTTTTTATATATTTTACAATTTTACCGGAAAAAAACGAATATAAAGAAAATCTCATTTGTTTTTGCATCGCCATCTTTTCGGAGATATAACTTTAATATTTTTTGGTTGACAGAGCTGGTTTAAGGCTTATTTTTTACGTGTTGAGTTGTCCTTTCAATTGGTACCATTTTGGGGCACATAACTTTTTTTGATCACTTTTTAGAACATTTTTGTGAAGGGATTTTATGAAAATTTATATTTTTGGCGAGTTTTTTGCGTTTTGTTTTTACGGCGTTCACCGTACGGGTCCAATAATATTTCTGACTTATTGTACAGATTGTTCCGGGCGCGGCGATACCAAATATGTGGGGGGTTTTGGTGATTTTCAGGTATTTTTACTTTATTAGATGTGTATAGGGAATGTTTGTGTTTAGGGGACTTTAACTTTATTTAATTAATTATTTTTATTAAAAAGTGTGTTTAATTAGTGTTTTTTACTTTTTTTTCTTTACAGGTTAGCTTGAACAAACGATCCACTGATCACTTGTTCAAGCTATTCTTCACCTAACACAGTGTAATACAGATGTATTACACTGTATTATGTGACACACTGAGCATGCTGCCCCGGAAGGAGGATCGCGCAGCCCCGGGGCTGCGATCGGAGCAGCAGGACCCCCCGGTAAGCGTCGCGGGGGGGGGGGGGGGGTTCCGAATCCATTTAAATGCCCCTAGCATTAGGGGTTAACAACCACGATCGGAGTAATCTCCGATCACGGTTGTTAGAGGTGGGTGTCGGCTATAATATATACTATTGACGTACTATTACTGCATATTGCGGGAACGTACCTCCCGCCGTGCAGTAATAGTACGTCAATAGTATAAAAGGTAACCATAAAATATTTATTAATTAAATAAATCCATAAATAATTAAATAATTCAAAACAATTCATTATACAAATATTTTACATACATCAATATCTAAAATCACAAAGTATTTAATAAACTAAACAAAGTCTCCCCAGCAACGGCTGGGAGACATAACTCCCATAAGGCCTAGTCCATTAGGACAAGGCCCAAACACCCCCCCCCAAACACCGCAGCCACTGTTGTAATGCATTCTGCAAACCCACCCTCTTTTCAATGAACACACACTCAGAATTAAGCCAGCACAAGCGTGGCACAATTTCCGAGAAAATTAAAACCGCATCGGGGAGCAGGAATTTTATGATCGCCAAATCTTTTTCCAGTTCCCATATTAATTCAACAGTTCTGATCTTAACAATATCGTCCCCCCCCCCACATGCAAAATGAGAACGTCCGGTGAAGGCCATAACTTAAGAAGCCTCTTCACCTCAAAGATAACATTCTTCCACCTTAAACCCCTTACCCCGAACCAAAGAACATTAAAAACATGAGCATCAAAAGATAACTTCTCTGTATAGCACCTGTTAACGGTTCTCTTGTGCGCCCAGTAAACATAAGAATGGCCCAAGATCCAAATATTAACCCCTTACCGACATGTGACGTAATAGTACGTCACATATCGGGTCCCGGTACATGGAGAGGGCTCGCTTCCGTTGCTGCTCCAATTCCGAAAGAATGAGAAGTTATTTTTAAATCGCTTAAACCCAAAGTACCCAAACATTTCTTTAACAAGGAATTAAACTGAAAAACAGTAACTGGAGAGCCATCCCCATGAATCATCAAAGGACCAGAAGCTTTAGGTCTAAACAATAACCATTCCTGCACATTAAAAACCGGACATAACGCCTTATCTGCATGACTGAAAAGTTTGATCCATTTACCCACCAAACTGATCCGTCTTACATTTCCTGAGAAAAATAAAAACCACGTTATCCTTCACATAAACATCCTCTGAAAACAAACCCGAACACTTACTCTTGTTCCTAGCCACCAACTCACTTACCCTAAAAGCTGCAAAAAACACTAACACAAAACACACTGTGAGAAAGTGAGAGGTGTTGTGTGGGAAAACCGCTATCTGTCTTACAGGCAGATGAAATGCTGGTGGTAAAAGCCCTGGGTTTGTCTGCAGTAACCCAAGGGTTAATGCAGACATGATAAGCAGGAATAGTCTGTTTTGTCTGTGTTGGCCTAGCTAACACAGACACATTGGTAATGTCCGTACTGGGCCTGCTTATTATGGAGTAGGGGTAGGCTGGTAGTGGGACTCCTACTCCACCCGGGCTTCGGTCCTGGGCTTTTGTATAGCCCACAGGTGCGGGTCACAGGCTTCGTTAGGGCCTGATTTAGTCTGCAGGCCAGAAGCAGTAGGAGAGGCCCTACCTGGAGAGCTGAAAGTGAGATTGCATTCTCACAGCAAAAGGTAACTGAGGGTCTCCTGTCTTGCTGCTGGCCAAGAGCGTGTGCCAGGCAGCCTGGTACCCGGATAGCTAGGGTCCTCAAAATGTATTAGACAGCGCCTAGCCGGGCAGGAATTACTTTTATAATGTTTTTGCATGTGCCTAAGCCAAGGCTGAATTTGTGTTCTGTTTTGCAAGTGTGAATAAACACTTAAGTTGGACTTTTAAACCTGCGTGTGTCACTGCTTCCTGCACTACTACCAGAGCAATTCCCCACAACACATAAACCTCAAAACTATTCCGGCAGATACTAGGTAGCACAGTAACTAACCTTTTAAGAAGATCCACTGAAATCGGCCTCCTTCTATCTCGCAACAAAAAATTCTTACGGTGCCCTTCAAAACCTGCTTAATTGGTAAGTGAACAGAAAAAGGAATCTTATCTGCCAACCTAAAAAAAGAAAGAAATACCGGACAAGATCCTCACAATATAAGCATACGATAACTGTCTCTGAATCAATTCACAAACAAATAATAAACCCAAAGCCGTACTATCATTAAAATAGTCTTCATTTAACAAAATACAAAAAGAAGTCCAATTCTCCCATTAGGCCGAATAACTGGCCCATGTTCCCGGTGCTAAAGATTTTCTAACATTTTCCACTATCAATCCCATATCAAATCCCAGAGATGAGGAGGACAAGGTATGCCTTCTTTCTCCGCCTCCGGGACCAGCTGACGAAATTTCTGTAAGTGTAATCGGCACAGAGAATCAGCTATTTCATTCTTAACTCCTTCTACATACTTTGCTTTTAGCCAAATATTAAATTGTAAACCGCATAGCACCAAGTGCCTCAATAATGTAACTGTCATATCACACCTAAAGGATAATGTATTTACTGCAAAAACCTTCATTATCCATGTGCAACAGTATTCTCCTGTCTCTAAAAAACCTACCCCAAATAACAAAAGCCACAACCGGAAACAATTCCAACAAAACAATATTTTTCATCACTTTATTCATGAACCGTGCCTGAGGCCATCTCTCCGCTGACCAACTCCTGTTCCAAAAGGCGCCATATTCAATGCTCCCTGCAGCATCCGTGAATAAATTAAGAGAAGAAAAAACCTCAAAATCATGCTGCCAACAACTCTTACCATTAAACTTACTCAAAAACTCTAACCACATACTGAGATCTTCCTTAAGGGAAACAGTTAACCGAATATGGGACCTACGAGACTTTAAACCCTTCCCATCGGGATCACCCTGCAAGCGAAATTCAAGAGACCTAATAACGACTGAAGCTCCTGCAGAGGGACCTTCCTTTTTGCTAAAAATAAAACCAACAAAGATTTAATTCTATCTACTTTCTCCATCGGAAGCCTGAACTCCATCCGTTCTGAATCTATTACTATACCTAAAAATTCCAATTCGCGACAAGGCAAAACAGTTTTCTCCACAGCAACAGGCACACCAAACAAATCCATCAACTCCAGAAATTTATTTAACAAAACAGAACAAACTAATGAGGATTCCGGACCAATGAACAAAAAGTCATCTAAATAGTGCAATACGCTACCTAAACCGACCTCAAATTCAACAACCCATTGCAAAAATGAAGAAAACATCTCAAAGTAATTGCACGATAATGTGAGACCCATCGGAAGACGCCTATCAAAATAAATCAAATTGAAAACCCAAGGAGCTAAAACCGCTTGGGCAAACGGGTAACAGCCTAAAGGCAGAATTTATATCCGCTTTGGCTAATAAAGATCCGCGACCATGACTCATTAACAGATCAACTGCCTGTTCAATGAAGCATACTCAACGGATGCTAAACCTCTATCAACCGGCTCATTCAAAGATCCCTTCTCCGGAAAAGAGAGATAGTGAATGAGTCTAAACTCACCAACCTCTTTTTTCGGTACAATCCCCAAAGGAGAAATTCTAAAATTCTTAAATGGTGGCTGTTGAAAAGGACCCATAACTGTTCCTAACTGGATCTCTTTCAAAAAATTTTTGTGCAATGTTACTGATTTCAAATTCTCCACCCAGCAGCAACCTTCACCATCAAACTCCGGAATTAAAAAACCATCCTGAAAGACCCTGAAGATTACATTAGCTTTCTGTTGCTCTGGGTAAAGATTTAACCAAGGTAACATTTTTTGTAGCCTCACTGGCGTCTGAGCTTTTTGAAATTTGCTCTTTAATAGAAAATTGTTGCTGGGCTGATTGATTGTTTTTCTTATAACACTTTGACATTGGGTGGGTACCGCCCCTTCTTGTATCCACCGGAGGGGAATAAGAGCTCCCGCTCCGCCTGATCCTCTTTGGCGGTAGTGATGGCCCTGCGACACCTGCGCCTCCCGACTCTTCAGGCTCCCGCTGAGACGCCACCAACGTTTCAAGCTCTAATATGTCCCCTGCCGCCAGGCAGGTCCGGAGCCACTCTTCTCCACCTTCTTGTTCAGCTCTTTGCCGCATCCTCTGAAATAGGGCTTCCATCTTCAGCTGCGCTTCAAACAATTTCTTCTTGAGGACTGGCCAAGATCACCGGCGACTGCTTCTTTTAAAGGTGAGGCTTCAGAACTAATAACCAATTAGAAATACGCCTACTAAAACTACTCCAGCAACAATAATTTCATTGCTCCAGCCCATAACCAATCCAGGCTGAGCGTACCAAGCCAGTACAGTAACAACGATTCTGTTGCTCCAGCCCATAACCAATCAAAGCTGAGCTTACCTCAGGCCCTCAGAACCTGAATAAGTGAGCAGTAACCAGGCAGAAACCCTGCCAAAAGCGGGGGGGGGGGGGGGTGCACTTGATTACAGGTGGATTATATTCATCATCATTCATTTAGGACGACATTGGATCATTCAGAGATACTCTGGAGGGAGTTTGCGGCTCTGAAAGTATAATAAGTATGAATAATAATACACGCCCCACTTTTCAGTTTATTATTTTTTACAAAAGTTTAAAATATTCAATACATTTCATTCCACATCACAATTGTGTCCCACTTGTAGTTGATTCTTCACTAAAAAATTACGATTTTATATCTTTGTTTGAAGCCTGAAATTTGGCAAGAGGTGGAAAAGTTAGACACAGGCGCAGCGGCACCGTCACCAAGATACAGAGGAATGAGAATCAGAAGACGACAGATACGTAACATGTAAAAGTTGAAATCGCATAAGAAACCATTTTTTGTGATGATTGGTGCGTGTACATCAGGCATTTATTGGGAACAGGGTTTTGTAGAAATATATTTTAAGCCAATTGGTCCATCTGTCTGCCCAAGGAGTTTTTATGTACCATAAACGCTGTAGGCATCAAAATTTCAACTATAGAGATCTAAACTGGTAATGTCCATAGTGTATAGAGGCTGAAAGCTTCTCTCCTGTGTGAATTCTCTGATGTCTAACAAGAACAGATTTCTAAATAAACCAATTTACACATTTAGTACATGAAAATGGCTTCTCCCGTGTATGAGTTCTCTGGTGGTTTACAAGACACTATTTCTGACTAGAACATTTCCCACCTTGGACTTGAAACTGGCTTCTCCCCTGTGTGAGTTCTCTGGTGACTGAAAAGTTGTCCTTTGCTGACAAAACATTTCCCGCATTCAGAACATGAAAATGGCTTCTCCCCCGTGTGAGTTCTTTGATGGTAAACGAGACGCCATCTCTGACTAAAACATTTACCACATTCTTCACATGAAAATGGTTTCTCCCCTGTATGAATTTTCTCATGCTCAGCAAGATATGACTTCTGTTTAAAACATTTCCCACATTCAGAACATGGAAATGGCTTCTCTCCTGTGTGAGTTTTCTGATGTCTAAAAAGCTGACCTTTACTGCTAAAACATTTTCCAC
Source organism: Engystomops pustulosus (assembly GCF_040894005.1). Lineage (NCBI taxonomy): Eukaryota > Metazoa > Chordata > Amphibia > Anura > Leptodactylidae > Engystomops > Engystomops pustulosus. The sequence goes on along the minus strand of NC_092412.1, from coordinate 13,817,993 downwards.
ATTCAGTACATGAAAATGGCTTCTCCCCTGTGTGAATTCTCTGATGGTCAACAAGATACCATTTATGACTAAAACATTTCCCACATTCAGGACATGAAACTGGCTTCTCTCCTGTGTGCGTTTTCCGATGTCTGAAAAGTTGTCCTTTCCTGATAAAAGATTTCCCGCATTCTGCACATGAAAATGGCTTCTCTCCTGTGTGAATTTTCTCATGTGCAACAAGTATTGATTTATAACTAAAACATTTCCCACATTTAGGACATGAAAATGGCTTCCCTCCTGTGTGAGTTTTCTGATGTCTAAAAAGCTTTCCTTTCTCTGCAAAACATTTCTCACATTCAGTACATGTAAATGGCTTCTCTCCTGTGTGAATTTTCTCATGTTCAATAAGATATGATTTATAACAAAAGCGTTTCCCACATTCAGGACATGAAAATGGTTTGTCTCCGGTGTGATTTCTCTCATGTCTCAAAAGCTCTCTTTTCCCCGTAAAACATTTTCCGCATTCAGCACATGAAAATGACCCGTCCCCTGAGTGAGTTTTCTCATGGTTAACGAGTTGCCATTTTTGTCTAAAACATTTCCCACATTCAGAACATGAAAATGGCTTCTCCCCTGTGTGAGTTCTCTGATGGTAAACAAGCCGCCATTTCTGATAAAAACATTTTCCACATTCTCCACATGAAAATGGTTTCTCCCCTGTGTGAATTTTCTCATGCTCAATAAGATATGGCTTCTGGTTAAAACATTTCCCACATACAGAACATGGAAACGGCTTCTCTCCCGTGTGAGTTTTCTGATGTCTACAGAGCTGTGCTTTACTGCTAAAACATTTCCCGCATTCAGTACATAAAAATGGCTTCTCCCCTGTGTGAATTCTCTGATGGTCAACAAGATACCATTTATGACTAAAATGTTTCCCACATTCAGGACATGACACTGGCTTCTCGCCTGTGTGCGTTTTCTGATGTCTAATTAGTCGTCTTTTCTCGCTAAAGCATTTCCCACATTCTGCGCAAGAAAATGTATGCTTAGCTGTGTTCATTTTCACATATTGATCAAGACTTGATTTCTGGGTATAATTTTTGTCACATCTTGTATGCGAAAAATACTTGTCCTCTGGGTGACTTTGTAGTTGAACAAGAAGATTGGATTCTACATTGAAAAGCTTCTCAAACTTTGGACATGAAAACTGCCTCTTCTCTCCATGATTTCCCTCCTCTGTGGAAAGACGTGACTGATTATCTTCTACTTCACCACAAGGAGATGAGGGGGGACGTCCATGGGAACCTCTTGTACTTTCACCTCCTGAAAAATATAGTCGAGAAATCAATATTGAAGGTTTCTTTCTCAGCACCGTTTATGGGTGATAGTATTAGTAAAGGTAGATGCATACAGTAATACTGGTGGCAGTAGGAGTGTGACCTGTCATATGGAATACAGGCAGATTGTGAGTAACTTAAGCTGACGAGATCCCCTTACTGCAGCTTCTTCCTGTGCAGTGGCATGTGTTTCCTATGTTATCTCAGATTGAGAGTAACTGAGGACACTGTCACCAGCAGAAATGTCCTTGGTTATTGGAGATAGTAACAATTTGCAGGAGGCAACCCAAGCCAATGGTCAGAAAGAAAGAGAAGGAGTGAAGAGAAAGCAATCAACCTTGGTGGCTCCTTATACTGGAGAGAAGCCACAGTGAATGCTAGTTCTATCTCTGAAAACCACGGCTTATCTTCATGATGTAGGGGCTGTAATATTTATAAATGAAAAAAAAAGGTTCAAAGGGTATGAATACATTTGTAAATCAGTGTATGTCATCTCCATCTCCTCCCCTGGATGTGACCTCTCCCTGCAATGTATAAGGGAAGAATAACCCACAAGATACATGAAAGGCTCTTACCCTCCTCTGTCACTGATGAGGGGATTTCCTCTCCGCTCCTCCTTCCACCACAACTTTCCTGGAAAGATCCAACATGAGGGACATGGGAAAACAAGGAGAGGTGTCCAGAAATTATCTTTTATCCAAGTGAAGGTCAATAACATTAAGAAACCAGGAACTAAGCAACTTAAAGGACATCTACCACCAGATTACTGGTAGTCCTAATTAGGCTGCTCGTTACATCTAGGCGGTGGAGGGACCAACTTTTCTGGCATCTTTTCTGGCACCCAAGCGGCTTTTGATTTATTCAGTCCTGCAAGCCTCCACCTGCTGCTGGCCTGCCAGTGAACTGGGAGAAAGCACACACGATACTTATTCCCCGGCAGCAGGAGGAAACATGCAGTGAGGGGTGTGTATAAATTTAAAGCTGGGGAAGCTGAGAGGCGCTCGGACGCCTGAACGTTGTTTTACAAAGTTATTATTTCATTATTAAAGATGCCAGAAAACTTGAAAAAAAGGAAACGGACACCCTAATTAGGACACGCTATCACCAGATTTAAAGATGACCTTCAAAGGAATGTTAGTTCCACCATCCTACCTGATGATGCAGTGGGAGGTTCTCCTCCGGTTCCTCTTTAATATCTCGGGAATCTTCAGGACTGGGACATCTCTCTGGGGAATTTCCCTGACTGGATGCATCTATAGGAAATATATATACAGTGACAGTAGGGAATTTATTTTGGATCTGGCCCCAAAATACACCTTGAAGGGGTCTCCACCACATTGGACATGTGTAAATCAGGTCTAACCTGAAGATTTTAGCTATTTTCTCCCACCCAACATATCCATAGTGGCGTTTAGGCTGGGAACAACAGAAAACTTGTGGAGATAGGGTGTAATACATGCTTTCTCAGCAAGAAAACTGAAAGAATCCATAGTAAATACCACCAAATATAAATTACGAAAGATCAAATGCTAGATGAGTATAGGTGACCTCACACCTGCTCTGTCCTCTATAATCAGGAAGGTCTCCTCTTACCTGGTGATGTGAGGGGCTGGTGGTCCTCCATCATGATGTCCTTGTACTGGTTCTTGTGTTCTTCTATATACTCCCACTCCTCCATGGAGAAATAGACAGTGACGTCCTGACACCTTATAGGAACCTGACACCCACAATGACACAGTCATCACCCAGACCCCTCCCTTGTGTTATTGTACAATGTCCCAGCATTCCCGGCAGCGCTCACCTCTCCGCTCAGCAGCTCAGTGATCCTGGAGGTAAGTTCTAGGATCTTCTGCTCATGTATCAGTGAATGAGGTGGAGGCTCGGTGATGGGGCTCTGGGTCCATCCTCCTGACACACGGGGGGTCACACACTCACCAGACGACTTCTTCACTACTGTGTAATCCTGTGTATGGGGAGACACTGATCACTACATAGATCCTAAGAATCCTTCACCTCTCCAGTCATTTCCCGCTGTTATTCCTAGAGATAAGAGCCGTGTCCTGGGAGACTCTCACCTCTCCGGTTATCAAGGAGATCATCTCCAGGGTGAGCTCCAGGATCCTGGCCGCCATCTGATCTCTGTCCTTTTCCATCCCTCATCAGTCTCTGATGGAAAAGATCATCAAGAGAAATGAAAGCAGAATATGCAGGAATATCTTCCATGACCTATATGATTTGATTAACTAACTAAATCAGTCAGTCAATCTTCTGTGTGTATCATGTACACCATGATAGATGATATACCATAATATGTGTGATAGAAATCCTATTCTGTGCAATTTAATATATCTTTATACTACAAAATCCAGTCCAACAAATTAGCTTTCTGTATGACCAGATTACATTCTTAACCTTAAAGCAGAAGACCGCAATCTCAGGGCATAAATCAAATTCTACAAAATATATGTACTGGGTGCCTGCAGCTGATAACCCCTTTATGAGAATCCACAGACAAACAGCAGAAAAGAATAAGAAGATCTCAGGATCAGGTAAAATCAGGACCAAGGTCTCTATTCACCAAGTAACGACGGAGCATGCATCGCCATACACAGCAAAAAACGTTATTTTTGCCATATACACTACCATCCTGTACTCCAGTGGCACAGATCCTACAGGGGGCACTTAGAGACATCTCTATGGGCCTCCAGGTCACCATCCCATTAAGCTTAAGCATTAAGATAAAAGTTGAGAGTCCTCAGTTGTTGGGGGTACTTAGGGGTCTTGAGCAGGCAGGGGGGGGGTGTTTGGACATTACTTACTAGTGCCCAGTACATGATTAAACAGTTTGATGGTATTGGGGTAAAGAAGTTGTGAAATCTGGCAGAAATCTGGCTGTCGCGGTCACTGATGTTGGTCTGTTACAGCATTATGGTTGGCCACAACGGGTGATACCACGTTTTATTTGTAACAATTGCTTCAAATTTCCGTAGGCATCTTTATTTCCATAACGTATCAAACAGACTCATTGATTGTGATTTGGGCCCTTTTTGTAATTTTTGTCCCTTCCATTTATGCGGCCCTCCCCCCAGCAGATGATGGCATAGCAAATGACGCTGGCAATAATTGTGTCATAGAACATCCTCAGGATCTTGCTGCAAATGTTTGAATTTGATCTCCCTGAGGAAGTACATACGACCATGCTTTTACTCCATGTCCCTCTCGGACGTCCACTTGAGTTTGTTGTCTATCGGTTCAGTACGCCTAGATACTTGTAGAAACTGACTTGTTCAATTGACTGGTCTCTGATATGGCTACGGATGCACAACGGTTTGTTCCCTCGCACGTCAATGAACATTTCTTTTGTTTTCTCAATATTTTTGATGATATTATTTCTTTCACTCCACTTTACAAAGTTGTCTACCTCCTGTCTGTAGTGGCTTTCCTCGTCATCTTTGATGCATTCCACAATCACTGAGTCGTCAGAGAATTTTTGGAGGTGGCAAAGATCTGACTGGTGTCTAAAGTCCGATATATATTGGTGAAAAGAAAAGGGGAAAATACAGTGCCGTGTGGTGCACCTCAATTTCTGACTACTATGTGCGATTGTGCCCCACCTATTTGGACATATTGGGGCTTATTTACTAAGGGCCCACAGCCGCATTTCTGTCGGGTTTTGCAATGTTTTCAGGGATCGCGTCGTACAGGATCGGATTTTGCCGCATCGGCACCAGCTTTCACGCGACACAAATCGGGGACAGGCCGTCAGACGATCCGACGGATTAGCACAACATACACCGGGAAGAAGAAGGTGAACTCCGGCGGACCTAAGCAGGGAAGCGACACATGCAGGATCTCGTGCCCACGATCTTGTTGAATCGCGCCAACCTTCATCTTTGTCGGACAGTCCGGATCGGGGATCGCGACAGGACGGGGTAAGTAAATGTGCCCCAATGAAGCCTATTCTGCAAGTAGTCAAGAGTTCATTAAGTAATTATTGGGTCAATATTGAGGAACGAACAGGAGTTCCAAAACGCGTTCAGTCTATGCCTATTAAGATTATCCAGTATACTTTCAAGATTGCTTCATAACAATATGGGGAGAAAAATAAGCATTTATATATAAAAGATTGGCGTTTCATCAAGTTGGAATAATACCACAGAGTATATGATATTGATTTGCATTATTAAGATTCTATATCAATTCTATGACCAAAACGGGCAAACCAGATCGAGGTATCGGACAGCATCGAACTACAGGTCTCAGCGCACCAACAAAACTTCTACAGCGCAGCCGCAAACAAATCTGAGCCTTGTTCTAAATTATACCAAGCCTCGTTCTCACAACACGAGTGGAGAGGTGCACATTGTGCGGACATGCCGAACTGAAACGGTGGAGTCTTGATGAACAGACCAACTATCGAGGGTATCGTATGACATAAATTTTAATATGAATTGATTGAAATGACACTACTTAAATCCTTACTTGGAAATCCTAAATAGGGGTTATACTGCCCAGCATAGATAACGGGCTGCAAGAAATTATATCATCGGGACATTATTTCTGAACAAAAACTTTTTTTTTATTTTTTTATGATAAATCCTATGTAATTTTTTCTACCTTTATGAAGGATAACATTTGAGACATCATATGAAAATCAATTACCACCCTTATATGTTAACATTGTACGTTGTTTTTTACATATATGATTTTGTTTTTATAGCTATTTTATACTTTATACATTTTGATATCTTTCACATCCATTAATAGCATGTGGCCCCACAATTATTGTATTTGTGTTACTTAACACATACACTCAGCGGCCACTTTATTAGGTACACCATGCTAGTAACGGGTTGGACCCCCTTTTGCCTTCAGAACTGCCTCAGTTCTTCGTGTCATAGATACAACAAGGTGCTGGAAGCTCCTCAGAGATTTTGGTACATATTGACATGATGGCATCACACAGTTGCCGCAGATTTGTCGGCTGCACATCCATGATGCGAATCTCCCGTTCCACCACATCCCAAAGATGCTCTATTGGATTGAGATCTGGTGACTGTGGAGGCCATTTGTGTCCAGTGACCTCATTGTCATGTTCAAGAAACCAGTCTGAGATGATTCCAGCTTTATGACATGGCGCATTATCCTGCTGAAAGTAGCCATCAGATGTTACAGGGTACATTGTGCTCATAAAGGGATGGACATGGTCAGCAACAATACTCAGGTAGGCTGTGGCGTTGTACCAAGGGGCCCAAAGAGTGCCAAGAAAATATTCCCCACACCATGACACCACCACCACAAGCCTGAACCGTTGATACAAGGCAGGATGGATCCATGCTTTCATGTTGTTGACGCCAAATTCTGACCCTACCATCCGAATGTCGCAGCAGAAATCGAGACTCATCAGACCAGGCAACGTTTTTCCAATCTTCTACTGTCCAATTTCGATGAGCTTGTGCAAATTGTAGCCTCAGTTTCCTGTTCTTAGCTGAAAGGAGTGGCACCCGGTGTGGTCTTCTGCTGCTGTAGCCCATCTGCCTCAAAGTTCGACGTACTGTGCGTTCAGAGATGCTCTTCTGTCTACCTTGGTTGTAACGGGTGGCGATTTGAGTCACTGTTGCCTTTCTATCAGCTCGAACCAGTCTGCCCATTCTCCTCTGACCTCTGGCATCAACAAGGCATTTCCACCCACAGAACTGCCGCTCACTGGATGTTTTTTCTTTTTCGGACCATTCTCTGTAAACCCTAGAGATGGTTGTGCGTGAAAATCCCAGTAGATCAGCGGCAAAGCTACCGGCGGCATTAACGTCATGACGTCATCGGGGAGCGGCGATCCGTTGCCATGACAGCCTCGGATCACACAATGATCCGAGGCTATCATGTTTTAGGCCATCTATTACAATGTGCGATCTGCACATTGTAATAGATGGTGTGCAAAATCCCCATATACTGCCATACTGTAGTATGGCAGTATATGGTAGGATCAATCAGACAACCTAGGGTTAAAGTACCCTAGGGAGTCTGAAAAATAGTAAAAAAATTTAATAAAAAAAAAAAAAAATTATATTAAAAAAACCTAAAAATTCAAATCACCCCCCTTTCCCTAGAACTGATATAAATATAAACAGTAAAAATCATAAACACATTAGGTATCGCTGCGTCTGAAAATGCCCGATCTATCAAAATATAAGAATGTTTTTTTTACTGCGTTTAACCCCGTAACGGAAAATAGTGCCCAAAGTCGCAAATGGTATTTTTTTGCCATTTTGAAAAATATAAAAAATTCAATAAAAAGTGATCAAAAGGTCGTACAATTCTAAAAATAAAAGCATTGAAAACGTCATCAAAAGTCGCAAAAAATGACACCACCCACAGCTCCATACACCAAAGTATGAAAAAGTTATTAGCGCAAGAAGACGGCAAAATGAAGAATTTTTTTTTTGTACAGGAGGTTTTAATTTTTGTAAATATATGAAAACATTATAAAACCTATACAAATTTGGTATCCATGTGATCGTATTGACCCAATGAAGAAATTAGACATGTCATTTGGAGCGCACAGTGAAAGACGTAAAATCCACGCCCACAAGAAAACGGCGCAAATGCGTTTTTTCACCATTTTCACTGCATTCAGAATTTTTTTCCCGCTTCCCAGTATATGGCATAGACAATTAAATGCCATCACTATGAAGTGCAATTTGTTACACAGAAAACAAGCCGTCACACAGCTCTCTACATGGAAAAATAAAAAAGTTATGGATTTTTGAAGGTGGGGTGTGAAAAATAAAGACGCAAAAACGAAAAAGGGCCTGGTCCTTAAGGGGTTAAAGGCTAACCCTAACTGTGCCACCCTGCTGTTCGAGGTATGTGTATGTTTTGTGAAGGTGGAACAGGACAGCGCCATCGACTCTCATTTTTTCATTATACACAAATTGTAAAGGGTCAGTCCTATTCACCGCTCCCTTCAGGTGCGACACTATTACTTTTTCGAAGGTCTTCATCGTCTGAGAAGTCAGGGCAATCGGTATTGGGGAGGTTGTCTTATCTTCTGTAGTGGGTGCACATGGATCCGCTTCCAGATGTCAGGAACATTTCTGAAGCTAAAGCTGTGGTTGAAAAGGTCTTCAAGTGTCCGTCATAGCTCCTTAGAGCATGTTCTTAGTAGTCTGGGGCAAATCCGTCAGGCCCACGGAGGCTTTGTCCAGTCTGAGGGACGTCAGATAAGAAAACTTTCACCTTGCCCGTAGTTGGGATGTGAGTTTGGGAGTCAGCGACTTCTATGGGTTGGTCGTCATCGTGCCCTTCAAAGAAGCGGTTAAAGAATTGGTTTGGTTCTTCTACCATCACCTCAATCTTTTCTCCCGGCACGGATTCTTCTATCTCGCGTCCAGATTTCCTTTGTGTTCTTCTTCCCTCATTTGTCCTCCAGCTTTTCCTTATGAATGAGGTAATCTGTACCCGGGGGAGGCTCGTGTGGTTATACTATCCTGTACTATTGTTATTTCTGGCCAGTAATGACCATTTGGGTAGGTTTGGTTATGTAACTGGTTCATGTGTGTGCGCGCTTCTATATTGTAATAAATAATACTGCGGTTATGAGGAGCAGGATTTTATTCTGTATTTTCCTAGTGAACGATCCCGGTGTATGAAGCATCTAACACTCGCTCAGTCGCTAGTTTGCCTTATAGGGATCATCTTGGTTACATTCGCACATCTGTAAGATTGGGTTGTCATCGATCACCCCCATATATTCACCGAGAGGGTCCGTGTCTGGCTAGGCATAAGGTTACGGGATCCTGCTCCTTAGAGCTCGACCTGCCGAGGCTTTGTCGATTTTGAATTCCCCAGATATTATCGATGCAGTTCTCCCCCCTCCAGAATACAGTCAGGAGCTCAGGAGACCCGGGAGAAGGTTTAGTGATTGGACTGAGACTCCTCATTATACATTTACTAGGAACCAGAAGAGCTGGACTGCCCATCGCTACAATGTGGGTGAGCTCCTGGAGCATGCTGGGAGTTGTAGTCCTTCCATATAGTGTATGTGCTCCTGGGGCATGCTGGGAGTTGTAGTCCCTCCATATAGTGTGTGTGCTCCTGGAGCATGCAGGGAGTTGTAGTCCCTCCATATAGTGTGTGCTCCTGGAGCATGCTGGGAGTTGTAGTCCCTCCATATAGTGTGTGAGCTCCTGGAGCATGCTGGGAGTTGTAGTCCCTCCATATAGTGTGTGTGTGCTCCTGGAGCATGCTGGGAGTTGTAGTCTCTCCTTATAGTGTGTGTGCTCCTGGAGCATGCTGGGAGTTGTAGTCCCTCCATATAGTGTGTGTGTGCGCTCCTGGAGCATGTTGAGAGTGGTAGTCCCTCCATATAGTGTGTATGCTCCAGGAGCATGCTGGGAGTTGTAGTCCCTCCATATAGTGTGTGTGCTCCTAGAGCATGCTGGGAGTTGTAGTCCCTCCATATAGTGTGTGTGTGTTCCTGGAGCATGCTGGGAGTTGTAGTCTCTCCTTATAGTGTGTGTGCTCCTGGAGCATGCTGGGAGTTGTAGTCCCTCCATTTACTGTGTGTGCACTCCTGGAGCATGTTGGGAGTTGTAGTCCCTCCATATAGTGTGTGTGCTCCAGGAGCATGCTGGGAGTTGTAGTTCCTCCTCTGGTCACTTACCTCTTCTCTCCTCAGTGCAGGACACTCTCTACCTCACACACGTCCTCCTGCTCACTATCCACTAGTCATGTGACCCTGGGAGAGTGATGTCTGAGGGGCGGGGCTCCTGCTCACTATCCACTAGTCATGTGACCATGGGAGTGTGATGTCACTGAGGGGGCGGGGCACTCCAGGAGGACAGGAAGCAGTTGAGGGTGTATAGAGTAGAAGTGGTGGATGAAGGACCTGTGATGATGTCACATGTCATGTGATCAGTTCAGAAGTGGGTGGGACTAGGACCTAATGACATGATGTGGGGGTCTATCTCTTCCAGAAGATTCCCGGCTGCAGACATGACTGTTTCTATGTGGTTGTGTCTCTTCAGTACAGTGTAGGGCACGGGTTTAGCTGAGGGAGAGGCTTGTGACAAGGGAATGATGGAGAAGATGAGGCAGTGATTGAGTCCGTGTAAGAGCGGAGGTGACAGGATCAGTAGGGAGAGGCAGAGCTGTGCCCTCTATACACTGATTACGGGAAATCTCTCTGTCAGTTCATCTGGTGGTAACAATCGCTGACTGGACTTGTCAGTTGTTTGGCTAACATTGGCAACATAGGGGCAGATTTATTAGGCTGTCTAACAGTAAGAATGTTCCTATTTGCCCATGGCAACCAATTACAGCTCGGCTTTCATTTTACCAGTGCTCATGAATATTTTAAAGGTAAGCTGTAATTCGTTGCTATGGGCAACTTGATAAATCTGTCCCACCAGGTGTGATTTGTTTCATGTAATTGATGCACATTTGGCATCTATCTTGCCAGATCCACTCAAACTGACCTAGGTGTAAAGTGATTGTGCTCTGCGCCCTCTTGATCATCTCAGCAATCTTATTTTTTTCCTTCTTTTTGATTAATCATCACCAACATACGACAAAAATATGATGCTCGCAATTGTGGTTTCATTGGACTTTCTCAGGATTATTCCCTGACCACGAGTTTGCCTCACGATTCTGCACTACGCCTTGGCCGGCGGAAAGACCTGGTGGTACCACGCCGCAACAAGTCCAACCTGCTTTGCGGCGGGCTCTGATGAAAACTGGATACCACTTAGACTCTGGTCCCAGGTGTCGGCTTACATCATCAGATCAGAGGATTCCCTACCTTTGATCGTGATCGTAAGATCCGGCCATGGATCCGCCAAGGTCCCGCTAGCTGTTCAGGTCAATCTTACCACCATAGTGGCCCAGCACTTCTGGCAGATTGCTGCGCAAGGTCAGCAACGTGGACAAGTTGCCGCCATGCTGCAGCAAGCTACTCAGCACCAGCGTCAAGTTCCTGCAGTTTCTTCTACTACTCCTGTTTGTCTACCTTCTGTGGAACCCAAGCTAAGACTCTCCATGCCGTCTAAACATTATGGGGATCCCAAATTGTGCAAGGGCTTTATCAAGCAGTGCTCCCTGCACATTGAACTCATGCCTACGCAGTTTGTCACAGAACAGTCTAAAGTGGCTTTCATCATCAGCCTCCTCTCTGGGAAGGCCCCAGCATGGGCCCTCTGGGACAGGAATCTCACCACCTTCTTCGCTGAGTTCTGACAACCGACATCTGGTTTACTGAATGGTTGGAGGAGCAGCGCCTGGCTCCTGTCTTCTAAGGTCACGTCCCTTGGTGAGAGCATAGCTTCACCATGACTGAACTTGCTTGTTTTACTCAGCTCCAGAACAGGTACTCAGTTCCAAGCCACAGCCTTCTTGGATACTGGTTCCGTGGGTAATTTCGTGGATGCTGCCTTGGTCTCCCAGTATAACCTTCCTGTCGTCTGCCTAAAAAAGCCGCTGGCTATCTCCTCCGTCAGCAGACAGGTCCAGTATATTACCACACCGAGCTTCTTTCCCTGCAAATCGGGGCTATACAAAAGGAGAGACTGTCGTTTTATGTGCTTCCCCAATCTACGTCTGCCATTCTGTTGTGTCTCCCGTGGTTACAGCAACACGCTCCAGTGCTCGAATGGCAAACTGGGGAGGTTCTTCGCTGTGGTCCTGAGTGCCAGTCTCGCTGTCTCTCCGTTCTTCGCCCGGTGCCCACCATGTCTGCTTTAGTATCCTCCAAGCCTTTGGTGGGTTTTCCCTCTGCTTATATGGACTTTGCCGATGTCTTCTCGGAGAAGCAAGCAGAGACTCTGCCACCATACCCTCCTTATGACTGCCCTATAGCGTTGCTGCTGGGAACGTCTCTGCCACAAGGTCATGTATACCCATTCTCCATACCCGAGACCCCGGCTATGTCACCCTATATCAAACAGAATCTGCAGAAAGGGTTCATCTGCAAGTCTTTGTCTCCTGCCGGTGTTGTATTTGTTTTGTGGCCAAGAAAGATGGTTCTCTCCTCCACTGCATAGACTATCATGGGCTTAATAAAGTTACCGTGAAGAACCGCTACCCACTACCTTTGATCACAGAACTCTTTGACCTCCTCTGTGGAGCTAAGGTCTTCACTAAGTTGGACCTTCGTGGGGCATATAATCACATCTGCATCCGTGAAGGGGATAAATGGAAGACACTGCCTTCAACACTCGAGAAGGGCACTTTGAGTATCTGGTAATGCCCTTTGGACTCTACAATGTGCCTGCAGTCTTTCAATAATTTGTCAACGACATTTTCAGAGACTTATTATATTCCTGTGTTGTGGTTTATTCGGGCGATATCCTGGTTGTCTCTACTGACCTGGAATCTCATCGTGCGACCCACGTGCGACAAGTTCTCAGGCGTCTAAGGGCCAATTGCCTATATGCAAAACTCGAGAAGTGCCATTTCCACCAGAAGAGTCTTCCGTTCTTCAGTTATATAATTTCTGACAAGGGTCTATAGATGGATCCCTCCAAGCTGTCTGCGGTTCCCCACTGGCCTCGCCCAGTTGGACTACAAGCTATACATAGATTTCTAGGCTTCGCTAACTGCTAACAGCCGTTCATACCACATTTCTCCTCCCTCGTGTTGCCTCTTGTAGCGTTAACAAAGAAAAATGCTGACCCTAAGCTCCGGCCTCCAGGGGCTGAAGAAGCATTTTCTAAATTGAAGTCTGCCTTTGCCTCTGCTCCTGTTCTCACTCAGCCTGATACAGAAAAACCGTTCGAGCTTGAGGTTGACGCTTCCTCTGTAGGAGCTGGAGCTGTCCTCACCCAGAAAGGGCCCAACGGCCGTACACTCATCCGGTGGTTTCTTCTCAAAGACTTTTCCTGCTGTGGAGAGGAACTACTCCATAGATGATTGGGAGCTTCTGGTCATAAAACTTGCCTTGGAGGAGTGGGTTATCTGTTGGAGGGAGCTCTTCATCTGGTCTGTATCTTAACGGATCACAAGAACCTCCTATACCTCTAGACAGTCCAGCCTCTCAATCCTTGACAGGCTTGTTGGTCCCTCTTCTTCTGCCATTTCAATTTTATGATACACTTCCGTCCAGCAGAGAAGAATGAAAAGGCCAATGCTCACTCTCGTGCCTCTGATGTCATTGGGGAAGAATTGGTTCCTCGTGATATTGTTCCTCCAGAACAACTTGTTGTGGCCGCCCCTGTGGATTGGTGACAGTTTCCTCCTGGCACAACTTATGTTTGACCTGCTTATATCTTGTTACTACTGGTTGGCAGATCTGGTCAAGGACGTTCGAGATTTTGTGAGTTCCTGCGCTTCCTGTGCCCGTAACAAGTCGGCACAAGCAGGTCTACTTCTGCTGTTGCCGATAGCCCAGTTGCCCGTGGACTCACATAGCCATGGACTATATTTCGGACCTGCCATCTTCCACTGGGAATTCTATCATCTGGGTGGTAACTGACAGGTTCTTAAAGATGTCTCATTTTGTTCCACTGCCAAGTCCGCCGTCAGCTCCTCGTCTGGCCAGTCTGTTCTTCCTCCATATCTTCCGGCTACATGGACTCCCTCTGCACATAGTCTCGGACCGTGGAGTCTAGTTTGTTTCCAGATTCTCTGCAATCAACTGCAGGTCAAGCTGCATACCATCCTCATACTATCGGGCAAGTGGAGTCAACCAGATGGAATTTTCTTATAATTCTCTAGACTCTGAATCTGACAGTACTGTTCCCTTCTTCATTGTCTACGGACGACTTCCACGCCCACCTCTTCCTCTTGACGTTCCTTCTGATGTACCTGCTGTAGAGGAACTGCTACGGGATTTTAAGTCCATCTGGGAGCAAACTCGTCATTCTCTACTTCGGGCATCTGCCCGCACCAAAACACAGGCCGACAGATAACATAGGGCTCCTCCAGTCTTCTCTCCTGGGGATAAGGTCTGGCTGTCCTCCAGGTATGTCTGTCTGAAGATCCCCGGCTACAAACTCGTCCCCGTTTTTTGACCCATCCGAGGCACTAAAGCGCATCAACCCCGTGGCCTACAAACTTTGTCTCCCTCCCACCATGCGCATCCCGAACTTCTTCCATATCTCCTTCCTATCGTCGGACAATGCACTTTCGGTGAACTCCGCGGACCAGGTAATTAAATGTGCACCAATATTCCAATATGTGGTCTGACCAGGGATTTGTATAAGGGCAAAACTATGTCCTTATCATGAGAATCTATTCCTCGCTTGATGCATCTAATAATTTTATTTGCTTTAGCAACAGCTGCTCTGATCACCAAAATTAATTTTACCTTCCACTTATACCCCCAAGTCTTTCCAGCTTCCGTTTTACCAAGTAATTGACTGTTTAGAACATAATTATACTTTTTGTTTCCATGGCTGAAGTGCATAACTTTACATTTATCTACATTAAACCTCATCAACCATTGCTCTGCCCACTCCTCAAGCTTCCACAAATCCTTCTGTAATGCTAAACTATTGACCTCAGTATAATTTACTTTACACAGCTTAGTATCATCTGCAAATATTGAAACTTGACTGTGTAAACCCACTACAAGGTCATTAATAAAAATATTGAAAAGAAGTGGCCCCAATACTGACCCCTGTGGCCTCCACTGGTAACAGCAACCCAATCTGAGAATGTGCCATTAATAACGACCCTCTGTTTTCTATCACTAAGCCAATTACTTACCCAAATACACAGATTTTCCCCTAGTCCCAGCAGTCTCATTTTATGTACCAACCTTTTATGCGGCACGGTGTCAAATGCCTTTGAAAAGTCCAGATACACAACATCCACAGCGTCCTCCAGATCCAATCTGGAATTCACTTCCTCATAGAAGCCAATCAGATTAGTCCGACAGGACCAATACCTCATAAACCCATGCTGATACTGGGTTATAAAGGTTATGTACAGTGTACACCAGGATAGCATCTCTAAAAAACCCTGTGGCTGCCTGGTAAAATGTATATTTTTTATCTTTAATTTGTCTGGTGTCATTTTGTGACCCGAATCCTGATTTCTTTAGGTGGACATGTTGGAGCCTCTTTTTTTTTTACCTTATATTTTAAGTGACACAGAAATCATGTTGGGGGACAAACCTTTTACACTGATTGTTAAATTTATTGTTGGACACAGGCGCAGCGTCACTAAGATACAGAGGAATGAGAATCAGAAAATGACAAGAGATACAGAACATGTTAGAGTTTAAATCACATAAGAAACCATTTGTCATCGGATTGTGTCGCACGCGATTCGACAGATTCGGACTGACATTCGGAATTTAACATTCAAATTGTGTCGCAAGCTAATGCACTTACATGCACCACTAAAAAGATGGTGAACTCTGTCGGACCTGAGCCGGGAAGTGACACATGCAGGATATCGGGCGCACGATCTTAGTAAATTACGGCACAGTGCATTATCATCGGACAATGCGCTTTCTGTGAACTCCATTGGCCGGCTAAGTAAATGAGCCCCATGAAGTAGTTGAAAACGGCTTCTCCCCAGTGTGAGTTTTCTGATGGTTTACAGAATATCATTTCTAAAAATAAAAATATCATTGACTAAACCATTTTTGGATTTGAAACTGTCTTTTTCCCTGTGTGAGTTTTCAGGTGTCTGAAAAGTTTATCTTTGGTGAAAAAACATTTCCCACATTCAGAACAAGAAAATGGTTTCTCCCCTGTGTGAGTTCTCTGATGGTTAACAAGATTCCATTTCTGACTAAAACACTTACCACATTCTCCACATGAAAATGGCTTCTCCCCTGTGTGAGTTCTCTGATGGTTAACAAGATGCCATTTCTGACTAAAACACTTACCACATTCTCCACATGAAAATGGCTTCTCCCCTGTGTGAATTTTCTCATGCTTAACAAGATGTGACTTAAGATGAAAACACTTCCCACATTCAGAACATGAAAATGGCTTCTCTCCTGTGTGAATTTTCTGATGTCTAAAAAGCTGACTTTTACTGCTAAAACATTTCCCACATTCAGAACATGGAAATGGCTTCTCCCCTGTGTGAGTTCTCTGATGTCTTAAAAGATGACGTTTACTGCTTAAACATTTCCCACATTCAGGACATGAAAATGACTTCTCCCCTGTGTGAGTTTTCTCATGGTTGACAAGTTGCCATTTTTGACTAAAACATTTCCCACAATCTCCACATGAAAATGGTTTCTCCCCTGTGTGAATTTTCTCATGCTCAACAAGATATGGCTTCTGGTTAAAACATTTCCCACATTCAGAACATGAAAATGACTTTTTCTCTGTGTGAATTTTCTGATGTCTATAAAGCAGTACTTTACTGCTAAAACATTTCCCACATTCAGTACATGAAAATGGCTTCTCCCCTGTGTGAGTTCTCTGATGGTAAACAAGATGGAATTTATGACTAAAACATTTTCCACATTCAGAACATGAAAAGGGCCTTTTTCCTGTGTGAATTTTCTGATGTCTATTAAGCAGAACTTTACTGCTAAAACATTTTCCACAATCAGTACATGAAAATGGCTTCTCCCCTGTGTGAGTTTTCTGATGGCCAACAAGATGCCATTTATGACTAAAACATTTCCCACATTCAGAACATGAAAATGGCTTCTCTCTTGTGTGAGTTTTCTGATGTCTATAAAGCAGTACTTTACTGCTAAAACATTTCCCGCATTCAGAACATGAAAATGGCTTCTCTCCTGTGTGAGTTCTCTGATGGTAAACAAGCCGCCATTTCTGATTAAAACATTTCCCGCATTCTTCACATGAGAATGGTTTTTCCCCTGTGTGAATTTTCTCATGCTCAATAAGATATGGCTTCTGGTTAAAACATTTCCCACATACAGAACACGAAAATGGCTTCTCTCCTGTGTGAGTTTTCTGATGTCTACAAAGCTGCCCTTTACTGCTAAAACATTTTCCACATTCAGTACATAAAAATGGCTTCTCCCCTGTGTGGATTCTCTGATGGTCAGCAAGATGCCATTTATGACTGAAACATTTCCCACATTCAGAACATGAAAATGGCTTCTCTCTTGTGTGTGTTTTCTGATGTCTATAAAGCAGAACTTTACTGCTAAAACATTTACCGCATTCAGTACATGAAAATGGCTTCTCCCCTGTGTGAGTTCTCTGATGGTAAACGAGCCGCCATTTATGACTAAAGCATTTTCCACATTCTCCACATGAAAACGGTTTCTCCCCTGTGTGAATTTTCTCATGCTCAACAAGATATGGCTTCTGGTTAAAACATTTCCCACATACAGAACATGGAAATGGCTTCTCTCCTGTGTGAGTTTTCTCGTGTCTGTAAAGCAGTACTTTACTGCTAAAACATTTTCCACATTCAGTACATAAAAATGGCTTCTCCCCTGTGTGAGTTCTCTGATGGTCAACAAGATACCATTTATCACTAAAACATTTCCCACATTCAGAACATGAAAATGGCTTCTCTCCTGTGTGCGTTTTCTGATGTCTATAAAGCAGAACTTTACTGCTGAAGCATTTCCCACATTCTGCACATGAAAATGTTTTTTTAGTTGTGTTCATTTTCACATATTGATCTAGACTTGATTTCTGGGTATAATTTTTTTCATGTCTTGATTGCAAAAAATACTTGTCCTCTGGGTGACTATGAAGATGAATAAGATTTGATTCTTGATTGAAAAGCTTCTCAAACTCCGAACATGAAAACTTCCTCTTATCTCCATAATTTTCCTCCTCTGTGAAAAAATGTGATGGATTATCTTCTACTTCCCCACAAGGAGATGATGGGGGACGTCCATGGGAACTTCTTGTACTTTCATCTCCTGAAAAACATGTTTCGAAATCAATGTTGCAGGTTTCTTTCTCAGATGATATCCTGAATCGTATCTGGCGAGTAATGCACGAACGCCATCATAACCTTGTGTGTATGCACTAGCATCACTGTCACTTTGTCTATGTCCTAAATGCCGGATCTACCAAAATATAAAACTAATTATCCAAATAGCCAGGCTAAGGTGACAAGATCTGGGTCCTACTTTTTGATGTTAGAACCTTTTCATTTTCAGACAATGTATCAGAAACATAGGCACCAAGAACACACTAAGCTGAAAGGGTTTTTTTTGTCAAGGGTGTCCCTACGATCCTGGATCACAGGCACACCCGTGCCCCTCTCCATGGCGGCGCCCTCCCCAGCCCTCACTTACCTCTCTACGTTCCTGCTTCTGTCCCGGCCGGTCGGCGTGAGCGCATCGGCTCTCGAAGATTTAAAGGGCCAGCACATCCCTGATTGGTGTTGGCCACTTACGGGTTTTCTATTTAAGCAGGTTTCTCCCATCAACCTCCGCCGGATCTTTGAGCTATATACGCAGAGAAAGCTTCACTTTGCGATTCCTCTTCCTCATATCCTGACCTCCTGTTGTGACCTTGGACTTCACCCTGACCTTGCTCCTTCGCCACCAGCCCTGACCTTCTGTTCTGCACCAGTTTCTGCATCATCGCCACCTGTCCCGACTAAGTGCCTAACCCCGAACAACGAGATTGCCTGTTGTTCCTGTACCTTGAACTTGGCTGCCACCGTGGGCAAGTCGCACCTGTGGAACGACCTGGTGGCACCACGCCTCAGCAAGACCATCGTGCTTTGCAATGGGCTCTGGTGAAGACCGGGTACCACTTAGACTCCATTCCCAGGTGTCTGTTTGTGTCCTTGTCCGCGGTGGTCAATGGAGTTCACTGACCCCGAGCCCTGACAGTAAGAACTGGCCATGGACCCTGCCAAGGTGCCGATTTAGAAACTGCCACTGTTTTGGTCCAGCAGTCCCAGCAGATTGCCTTGCAAGGAGAACAGCTAGGACAAGTCACCGCCATGGTGCAAGAGTTGCTTGCCATTCAGCATCCTGCGACTACTCCTGTGACTTCTCCTGCTACACCGGCTTGTCTTCCTGCCGCCCAACCAATACCTGACAAGTATGATGGGGACCCCAAGCTGTGCAGGGGCTTTGTGACCCAGTGCTCCTGGCACAAGGAACTCATGTCGTTTCAGTTTGTCACTGAGTGATCCAAGGTGGTATTCATTGGGACAGAGGTGATCCGGTCATGGCTACACACACAGCTTTCCTGGCGCTGTTTGAAAAACCTGCAAAAGCCTCCTTAGCTCAGACTGTGGCACTGAATCTGCGCCAATGGGACTCATCTGTTGGAGAGTATGCAGTTCACTTCCGCACCCTGGCCTCTGAACTCTCTTGGACGCATTGGCCGCTCGTGACCTGCCATCTACCCTGAGTGGTCTCATTACACTTGCCACTCAGATTGATGTGTGGTTCATGGAGCATGCCAATGAGTTACGTCACAAGCAACCCCAAGTCCGTCCTTGACGTCTACCTCGCTTGGCTCCTGCTTTCCAAAGGCCGCTCCAGGCGTACCGTCTGCGTAGGAGCCATTACAAGTGGACAGTGCCAGACTCTTCTCCCAGGAACGCTCCAGACGAGAAGGAGAATCTTTGCCTGTACTGTGCCAGTTTGAAGCACTTCATTGGGGCTTGTCCGGTCCGTTGTCCAGGAAACGCCAGCATCTACGGTTCTTGGGTTAAGCGTCCCTAGGTGTAAACCAAGCTCCTTCACGGCTGACTATTCCTGTACTCCTCTGTTTCTGCTCCTGCACTTTAATTCAGGTTTCAGCTTTCTTGGATTCCTGTTCCGCTCTGGTCTCCCAGCATCATATTCCAGTTGTTCCTCGAGAAACCTCTTGTCATCTCCTCAGTCAGCGGACAAATCCTTTCCGATCCAGTAACGCACTGAGCCTCTTTGCAAGTAGGAAAGGAAAGACTGTTCTTTTATGTGTTGCCACACTCCACCTCATCTCTCCTGCTGGGTCTCCCGTGGCTGCAACTGCATACTCCGGTCCTTAACTGGAAGACAGGGGAAATCCTTTGTAGGGGACCAGAATGTCAGTCCTGCTGCATGGTGGCTCTTCTCCCTTTCCTGGCTTCTTCCGTGATTTCCAAGCCCTTGGGAGGGCCTACCTACGTGTTACCAGGACTTTGCCAATGTTTTTTTCCAAGCAGACTTTGCCCCCACACCGCCCCTATGATTGTCCTGTGTATCTCCTACCAGGTGCCTCTCCTCCCAGAGGTTGTGTTTATCCTCTTTCAGTTCCAGAGACTACTGCTATAAGCAAATCCTACTCTCCTGCCGGCGCAGGCTTCTTTTTCGTGACCAAGAAGGACGGCTCCCTCCGTCCTTGCATAGACTATCACGGGCTTAACAAGGTCACGGTTAAGAACCGCTACCCCCTGCCGTTGATCATGGAGCTCTTTGACCGTCTGCGTGGTTCCAAGGTGTTCTTCAAGTTGGATCTTCGTGGGGCCTACAATCTCATCCGGATCCGCAAGGAAGACAGCGTTTTCGTGATCGAAATTTCAAGTACCTTGTGATGCCATTTGGACTATGTAATGCTCCTGCTGTCTTCCAGGAATTTCGTGAATGACATCTTACAAGATCTGCTGTATACATGTGTCGTGGTCTACCTTGACGACATCTTGGTATTCTCTCCAGACTTCAAGACCAACCATTCCCATGTACGGCAAGTTCTTGGCCGCCTCCGGGCTTATCGTCTCTACGCCAAGCTCGAGAAATGTCATCAACGGAGCCTTCCTTTCCTAGGCTATATAATCTCTGATAGAGGTCTCCAGATGGATCCTGCTAAATTGTCTGCAGTTCTACAGTGACCACGCCCAGAAGGTCTACGTGCCATTCAGAGGTTTCTGGGTTTTGCAAACTATTATCAGCAGTTTATTCCGCATTTTTCCAATCTGGTGTCTCCCTTCGTGGCGCTCACCAAAAAGGGTGCCAATCCCAGTCTTTAGCCCTCGGCGGCTGAAGAAGCCTTCTCAATGTTGAAGTCTGCCTTTGCCTCGGCTGCAGTTCACTCCAGGCCTGACACTGAGAAGCCCTTACATCTTGAGGTTGACGTATCCTCCATAAGTGCTGCAGTTGTGCTCACCCAGAAAGGTTCAAAGGCCGTACTCTCACTTGTGGTTTCTTCTCTAAGACTCTTCGTCTGCAGAGGAATTACTCTATTGGAGATCGAGAACTGTTAGCCATCAAACTTGCTCTGGAAGAATGGGGATATCTACTGGAAGGAGCTCACCATCCGTTTTTTTGTCTATACAGACCATAAGAACCTCCTATATCCCCAGACAGCCCAGCGCCTTAATCCTAGGCAAGCCCGTTGGTCACTTTTCTTTTCACGCTTCAACCAGTTGATCCATTTTTGTCCTGCGGAGAAGAATATCAAGGTGGATGCCCTATCCCGTGCCTTTGATGTCATTGGAGAATGGCATATTATCTCTCCTGAACAGCTGGTTGTTGCCTCTCAGGTGAATCTCCGCCAGCTTCCTCCCAGCAAGACTTATGTTCGACCTGTACTCCGGAAGAGAATTCTGTCTTGGGGATATTCTTCGTGTCTGGCTGGGCACCCAGGGGTGCAAGTTCTGTGGCCCTGATCTCCCGATGTAACCAGTCGCCCTGGTCTCACGTGGCTATGGACTTTGTCACTGATCTTCCTCCGTCCTCTGGCAATACCATCATCTGGGTGGTGACTGACCGGTTTTCCAAGATGTCCTATTTTGTTTGTTCTTCCAGCATATCTTCTGGCTGCATGGACTTCCTCAACACATTGTCCCCGACCGAGGGGTCCAGTTTGTGTCCAAGTTCTGGCATTCCTTGTATCACCAGCAGCAACTACATCTGGACTTTTCTACTCATCTTATCACCCACAGTCAAATCAGACTCTGGGCTGTTACCTCTGCCACTTCATCTCTGTCCATCAAGATGATTGGTCTTATCTGCTACCATGGGCTGAGTTCTCCTATAACACACTGGACACTGGTTCTGCCGGGAAGCTACTTTCTTTGTGGTTTATGGACGTATTCCTCACCCTCCTCTACCTCTACCCGTTCCAAGACCTCAAATCTATTTGGGAGCAAACCCGTCAGTCTCTCCTCCGGGCCACTGATCGTACCAAGACCCAGGCTGATAAGAATAAGACTCCTCCTGTCTTCTCTCCGGGTGACAAGGTGTGGTTATCTTCCAAATATGTCCGACTGAAGATACCTAGCTACAAGCTTGGTTCATGCTTCCTAGGTCCCTTTGAGATAATCAGATGCATAAATTTGGTGGTGTACAAGCTCCGCTTTCCTCCTACTATGCGCATCCCGAACTCCTTCCATGTCTCCTTCCCGAAGCCTGTCATCTTGAATCGCTTCTCTCAGCAATCTCCTCCTCCTGCTCTAGGTGCTGATTCCACAAACATCTACGAGGTCAAGGAGGTATTGGACATGAAGACTGTGAGAGGTAAACGGTTCTTCCTTGTTGACTGGAAGGGGTTCGGGCCTGAGGAGAGATCGTGTGAGCCAGAAGAGAATATTCTGGACCGTAGTCTCCTCCAAAAATCTCTTCGGACCAAGAAGAGGGGGAGGCCGAAGGGGAAAAGGAGGTAATGTCACGGATGTCGCTGCGATCCACGTCTCGGATCTCTGTGGCAGCACACTCCCCAGTCCTCACTTACCTCTCTGCGTCCCTGGCCGGTCAGCGCGCATCCCCGTTCCCTAGGGCGTGCCCGCGCCGGCTCTGGAAGATTTAAAAGGCCAGCGCACCTCTCACTGGCACTGGCCACTTCTGGGTTTTCTATTCAACCGGCTGCTCCAATCAACCCCCGCCAAATATTTGAGCTATATGCCTGAGAGAAAGCTTCCTGTTACGATTCCTTCTCCTCTTATCTTGACCTTCTGTTGTGACCTTGAACCTGACCCTGACCTTGCTCCTTCTCTGCCAGCCCTGACCTTCTTCTCTGTACCAGTTTGTGTGTCATTGCCGCCTGTCCTGACCAAGTGCCTATTATCCCCGACCACGAGATTGCCTGCTGTTCCTGTCCCTCGACCTTGGCTGACGCCACTGGCAAGTTGCACCTGTGGAATGACCTGGTGGCACCACGCTGCAGCAATACCATCCTGCTTTGCGGCGGGCTCTGGTGAAAACAGGGTGCCACTTAGACTCTGGTCCCAGGTGTCAGCTTGTGTCATCGTCCGCGGTGGTCCAGGGGGTTCACTGACCGCGAGTCCTGACAGGCTGGCAGTGTTATTATACTTGATTTTCTTTTTTTTGCACTTCACAAATACTTGATAATTTGCTTTTTTGTGGATGTACCATTTAAAAATTAACAAAAGGTTTAAAGGGTATAAATACTTTTTACAAACCAGTTTGTGTCATCTCCATCTCCTCCCCTGGATGTGACCTCTCCCTGCAAAGTATAAGGAAAGATACATGAAAGGCTCTTACCCTCCTCTGTCACTGATGAGGGGATTTCCTCTCCGCTCCTCCTTCCACCACAACTTTCCTGTAAAGATCCAACATGAGGGACATGAGAAAACAAGGAAATGTATCCAGAGATTATCTTATAACCAAGTGAAGGTTTATAACATTTAGAAACCAGGAACTAAGTGACGTAAAGGGGTTTGCCCATGAAAAAAATTCTCAGATTTCAATCCCCTTAGTGTACAATTATTGCTGTTTTAGCAATACTATCCTATCACTCAGTGTGGCATGGATTATGTAAGTAGACACTTCATGATCCCTCTGTGCTATGAGATGCTGTGTGCTTAGATTATCAGAATACAAGTTTATTTACACTTTCATTTACCTTCTGTACCTTCTTTTGTACTAGTATCTGACACTTGGAAAGAGAGATAACACAGATCAGAGATAAGATCCATCAGATGCCTATTGCACATGACATTCTACCTTCTGCTATCACATCCATTGCAATTCAGCTCTACTAAATACCTCTCTCCCACTGTCCTGGATAAAGAACTTATCTGCCTGTAGCTTGCAGCTCTCCTCCTCCTTAGCTTCATCTACCTGATGATGCAGATGATGGAGTAGGATAGTCTGCTCTGGATCTTCAGAACAATCGTTGGAATTTTGATGACTGGGACATCTCCATGGTGGATTTCTTTCATGGGAACCATCTATAGGAAATATAAACAGTGACTGTAGGAAATTTATTTTGTCCCTTTCCTCATAGTACATCCTGAAGGGGTCTCCGCCACATTGGACCTGTGTTGACTGGGTTTGACCTGATGGGGATTTTAGCTATGGTCTCCCACTTACCCCATCCATAATGGTGTTTGGACTAGAAAAAAAAACAGGAAACTAGTGGAGATATGGTGTAATACGTGCCTTCTCAGCAAGAAAACTGGAAGAATGCATAATAAAGGTAAAGTAGTGAAGTTCAGTGGCGCTCATACATGGACTATTTAATCAAGAAGGTCTCCTCTTACCTGGTGATGTGAGAGGTTGGTGGTCCTGCATCATGATGTCCTTGTACTGATCCTTGTGTCCTTCTATATACTCCCACTCCTCCATGGAGAAATACATAGTGATGTCCTGACACCTTATAGGAACCTGACACACACAATGACACAGTCATCACCCAGACACCTCCCTTGTGTTATTGCACATTGTCCCAGCATTCCCGGCAGCGCTCACCTCTCCGCTCAGCAGCTCAGTGATCCTGGAGGTAAGTTCTAGGATCTGCTCATGTATCAGTGAATGAGGTGGAGGCTCGGTGATGGGGCTCTGGGTCCATCCTCCTGACACACGGGGGGTGACACACTCACCAGACGACTTCTTCACTACTGTGTAATCCTGTGTATGGGGAGACACTGATCACTACATAGATCCTAAGAATCCTTCACTTCTCCAGTCATTTCCCGCTGTTATTCCTAGAGATAAGAGCCGTATCCTGGGAGACTCTCACCTCTCCGGTTATCAAGGAGATCATCTCCAGGGCGAGCTCCAGGATCCTGGCTGCCATCTGCTCTCTGTCCATCCCCAGTCCTGGATGACCCTTCACCATCATGATGTCCTTGTACTGGTCCTTGTGTCCTTCTATATACTCCCACTCCTCCATGGAGAAATAGACAGTGACGTCCTGACACCTTATAGGAACCTGACACCCACAATGACACAGTCATCACCCAGACACCTCCATTGTGTTATTGTACAATGTCCCAGCATTCCCGGCAGCGCTCACCTCTCCGCTCAGCAGCTCAGTGATCCTGGAGGTAAGTTCTAGGATCTTCTGCTCATGTATCAGTGAATGAGGTGGAGGCTCGGTGATGGGGCTCTGGGTCCATCCTCCTGACACACGGGGGGTGACACACTCACCAGACGACTTCTTCACTACTGTGTAATCCTGTGTATGGGGAGACACTGATCACTACATAGATCCTAAGAATCCTTCACTTCTCCAGTCATTTCCCGCTGTTATTCCTAGAGATAAGAGCCGTGTCCTGGGAGACTCTCACCTCTCCGGTTATCAAGGAGATCATCTCCAGGGTGAGCTCCAGGATCCTGGCCGCCATCTGCTCTCTGTCCTTCTCCATCTTTGATGGAAAATAACATTGTTAAAACAAAAAGGGAAAATAGAATTTGCAGGAAAATCTTACATGACATATGAATTGATTAACTAAATAACTAAATCAATCTTCTGTGTGACAAAATCAAATTTTACGTCACAGAATATCCTGATAGATGATATACCATAATACGTGTGATAGAAATCTAATTCTGAGCAATTTAATACATGTTTATACTACAAAATGTCATCCAGTCCAACAAATTAGCTTTCTGTATCACCAGATTACATTCTTGACAACAAAGAGGAAGACTGCAATCTCAGGGCATAAATCAAATTATGAAACTACATGTGCTGGGTGCCTGCAGCTGACAACCCCGTTCCGAGAATCCATAGACTAAGAGCAGAAAAGAAGAAGAAGCAGAATTTAGGATTAGGTAAAAAGATGATTAAGGTTTTTATTCACCTTGTAACAATGGACCATTTATCACTATACAAAGCAAAAAAGTTTATGCTTGCCATAGACTCTACCACCCTGTATTCCAGTGCCACAGGTTCCAGAGGTAGCACTTTGAGACATCTCTGTGGATCGTCCCTAAGGCTGGATTCACATTAACGTATGATCCGGGCATACGTCAGGCGCGATGGAAAGCAGGAGGGGGGACACCTCCCCTCTCCATAGAAACGCATGCCGTATGAGCCGTGCACATGAGGATAGATAGGATATGTCCTTTCTCTTCCCCATGTGCGGCACCATAATCACTCCGTGCGGCCATTGCCATCTATGGGGGACGCTTGTACGGCCGCAAGCTTGGTTGGGTGACGACAACAAGTGATTTGTTTATAGCGACTGCATCAAACTAACATAAGTGTCTATCTTTCCATACGATATCAAACAGACTCAGTGACTCCCTGTTTGAGCTTTGGGCCCTTTTTTGGAATTTTAGCAAGTTTAGTTTTGTCCCTTCCATTTATGCTGCCGCCCCCACCAGCAGACGATGGCATAAATAACGACGCTAGCAATGGCTGTCTTGTACAACATCCTCAAGATCTTGCTGCAAATGTTGAAGGATTTGATCTTCCTGAGGAAGTACATACGCGACCATGATTTTTTTTTTGTACACTTCTCAGTACATTTTGTAACTGTGATGGTGAAAACATTCTGTTGTCTTGAGAACAGCTCTTCTTAGGTAAACAGTGCATATATCATCAACATTTCATAAACATTTTGGGAAAATAGTAAAAGATCCTCCAGTCACCTGTACCAGATCTGGTATTTTCACTATTGCAGAGCGAGAGGTTTATTGCTGCAATAAGTGATACTTCGCTGCTGCGAGACAATAGTGCACATGGAGGAGAAGTGAGAATTACTTATGGGTCTAGGACGTATGGTACTTGTTATCTGGTTCTGGTGACTGTTTGGTCGATATTGCACTTTAAGTTCGTTGCACAACATATTTTATTAGTAAATATTAAAAGTTATATTTTAATTCTGTAATGTGCAAATCTGAAGTTTACAGTGATTCGTGGGAACGAAGTTCATCCCCTTTTTTAGCTAAAGGGGCCCAAGTACAACGTGTTACATGGGGCAGAGAACTCTAGGAAGGAGAAAGGAACACCCTCGATCACATGTGCAGACATGTAAGCCAATCAGCGACCGGCAGGCTTATGTGATGTCACAGCCCTATAAAAACAGGCAGCCATTTGTAATCTCGTCTCACTCCACACTGCAAGTGCTGCCTGTAGCGATATAATATTTTCAGGGAAATTTTAATGAATGATGCATGTGGCGTCTGTAATCTTCAAATTATAAGTTCCAAACTTCAAATTCATTCCAAACTCTATCATTGTGCCACACTGTGACCTACAATGTTGCTCCAACCTCCATAGTTTGTCATTGTGCCACTCTGCGGCCTACTCATGCTGCTGCCAACTGACCGCTGTCTCCCTGGAACACCCTGTGATTTCCATAATGCTGTTTTCACCCTCCATCACTCTATGACGTTGCCACTATGTTTGGTTTTCCACTTTATTTCATCTGTCAGAAGGAATGAAAAGCCTCAGGATTGGTAGCCAAGAGCAGGAGTGGATACAGAACACAGAGGACATGCAAGTATCCCATTTACTGGTCATCTCTGTTTTGGATCCACTCCTGTTTGTTTTTGGCTTTAGCAATAATGATGATGGATTATTGACCGATTGAAAGCGGACGGATGAAAAGAAGGGCAAAAAGATCAGTGACGTCAATGAAAAATTACTGCCGACACCCTCTGCACTCTGGGTGGTTTCTACATGTATCCGCGTATAACAGAACAGGTTCTGTCATAATCTATGGAATCATCTGATGTCAGTGTAAAAAGAGTGCACTCTGTGATGTTATAGTGGGATCTTGGCCCTCAGCTCAGTCCTTTCGAGCTGGCACAGACATTACC
Source organism: Engystomops pustulosus (assembly GCF_040894005.1). Taxonomy (NCBI): domain Eukaryota; kingdom Metazoa; phylum Chordata; class Amphibia; order Anura; family Leptodactylidae; genus Engystomops; species Engystomops pustulosus. The sequence continues at coordinate 13,789,835 of NC_092412.1, read as the reverse complement.
TTGTCAGGCTGCGTTCCTGCTTCGCTTATTTGGGGAAGCGATTCTAAGAGCCGCGGCTGTCATGTGCATGTCATACTAAAACACAGCATTGTTTGAAGACCAAACCACGCTCCCTATGCATATTTAAGCATGGCACAGCGTTCTACAACACCCTACAGGCTCTCTGCAGCCAGGAAATAACAGGTTTTTTTTTAACGTGATTCCACATGATTCGAATCAAATTTTTTAGAAAAATTTTGCGAATCGGGTCAAATCGAATTTCAACAAATTCGCCCATCTCTACCATGTGGTTGTGTAGCTGCTCCGCGCGGCTGTCTAGCTGCTCCGCGCGGCTGTCTAGCTGCTCCGTGTGTGCGCGCTTCTATCTTGTCCTGTGGTTCTGAGGACCAGGATTTCCCCCTGTATTTTCCTGGATGATCCCGGTGTATGATGCAGCTCACACTCGCTCAGTCACACGTCCCATGGAGTTATGGGGATTGTAGGGATCATCTTGGTGACATCTGTAAGATTGGTTTATCATGGATCAGCCCCTAAGTGCAGCAGGAGAGTCCGTGTCTCCCTGTGTATGAGGTCACATGATCCTCCTCCTAATACACACATATTATCAATAGAACACAGTCAGGAGCTCAGCAACTCACCTCCAGGTAAGTATCAATGGGGCCGAGCAATGATGATGCAGATCCATGTGGGAGAAGGATTTACTGACCGGACCGAGAATCTGAATCATTTACTAGGAGCCGGAAGAGCTGGACCGCCCATCACTACAATGTGTGAGCTCCTGGAGCATGCTGGGAGTTGTAGTCCCTCCATATAGAGTGTGTGCTCCAGGAGCATGCTGGGAGGTGTAGTCCCTCCATATAGTGTGTGCGGCCCTGGAGCATGCTGGGAGCTGTAGTCCCTCCATATAGTGTGTGCGCTCCTGGAGCGTGCTGGGAGTTGTAGTCCCTCCATATAGTGTGTGCGCTCCTGGAGCGTGCTGGGAGTTGTAGTCCCTCCATATAGTGTGTGCGGCCCTGGAGCATGCTGGGAGTTGTAGTCCCTCCATATAGTGTGTGGGCTCCTGGAGAATGCTGGGAGTTGTAGTCCCTCCATATAGTGTGTGGACTCCTGGAGAATGCTTGGAGTTGTAGTCCCTCCATATAGTGTGTGTGCTCCTGGAGCACGCTGGGAGTTGTAGTCCCTCCATATAGAGTGTGTGCTCCAGGAGCATGCTGGGAGGTGTAGTCCCTCCATATAGTGTGTGCGGCCCTGGAGCATGCTGGGAGCTGTAGTCCCTCCATATAGTGTGTGCGCTCCTGGAGCGTGCTGGGAGTTGTAGTCCCTCCATATAGTGTGTGCGCTCCTGGAGCGTGCTGGGAGTTGTAGTCCCTCCATATAGTGTGTGCGGCCCTGGAGCATGCTGGGAGTTGTAGTCCCTTCATATAGTGTGTGGACTCCTGGAGAATGCTGGGAGTTGTAGTCCCTCCATATAGTGTGTGGACTCCTGGAGAATGCTTGGAGTTGTAGTCCCTCCATATAGTGTGTGTGCTCCTGGAGCACGCTGGGAGTTGTAGTCCCTCCATATAGTGTGTGCTCCTGGAGCATGCTGGGAGTTGTAGTCCCTCCATATAATGTGTATGTGCTCCTGGAACATGCTGGGAGTTGTAGTCCCTCCATATAGTGTGTGTCCTCCTGGAGCATGCTGGGAGGTGTAGTCCCTCCATATAGTGTGTGCTCCTGGAGCATGCTGGGAGTTGTAGTCCCTCCATATAATGTGTATGTGCTCCTGGAACATGCTGGGAGTAGTAGTCCCTCCATATAGTGTGTGTCCTCCTGGAGCATGCTGGGAGGTGTAGTCCCTCCATATAGTGTGTGCTCCTGGAGCATGCTGGGAGGTGTAGTCCCTCCATATAGTGTGTGTCCTCCTGGAGCATGCTGGGAGTTGTAGTCCCCCCATATAGTGTGTGTGCTCCTGGAGCATGCTGGGAGGTGTAGTCCCTCCATATAGTGTATGTGCTCCTGGAGCATGCTGGTTGTAGTCCCTCCTCTGATCACTTACCTCTTCTCTCCTCACACACGTCCTCCTGCTCACTATCCACTAGTCATGTGACCCTGGGAGAGTGATGTCACTGAGGGGCGGGGCTCCTGCTCACTATCCACTAGTCATGTGACCTCGGGAGTGTGATGTCACTGAGGGGGCGGGGCACTCCAGGAGGACAGGAAGCAGTTGAGGGTGTATAGAGTAGAAGTGGTGGATGAAGGACCTGTGAAGATGTCACATGTCATGTGATCAGTGCAGAAGAGGGTGGGACTAGGACCTAATGACATGATGTGGGGTCTATCTCTTCCAGAAGATTCCCGGCTGCAGACATGACTGTTTCTATGTGGTTGTGTCTCTTCAGTACAGTGTAGGGCACGGGTTTAGCTGAGGGAGAGGCTTGTGACAAGGGAATGATGGAAAAGATGAGGCAGTGATTGAGTCCGTGTAAGAGCGGAGGTGACAGGATCAGTAGGGAGAGGCAGAGCTGTGCCCTCTATACACTGATTACAGGAAATCTTGTCAGTTCATCTGGTGGTAACAATCGCTGACTGGACTTGTTGTTCGGCTGCGATTGGGGACATAAGCTGTGATTTGTTTCCCAAATGATATATATTTGCGCAGGCGTCTATCACTCACAGTGACCAATGGGGTAAAGTGATTGTGCTCCGCGCCCTCTTGATAATCTTAGAAATCTTATTTTTTCCTCTTTTTGATTAATCATCCCCAAAAAATGACAAAAAGATGATTTTCTCAGGATTTTTTTTTTTTACCAGAAGTGAAAGGATTTTGTATGTTCTTGATGCTTCCTTTTTAACTGCTTAATGACCAGACAGTTTTTAGTTTTTCCATATCCATTTTTCGCAACCCTCCTATGTAAAGATCTTCAAGCACAGTCCACACCCCCAACACAACAGGAGTATAACATCCCGGGCACGTTCTCCTGTAGATCCTCCAATGTTGTGTACATGATACTGTGCATGAGGTGTCGCACAAATAATATATACATTGGGGAGACTCAACAAAAACTTCAGAGCAGGATGAATTCTCACAGACACGCCATAAGCGAGGGGATGGACACACCTGTGGGGAAACACTGCTCTGGACCAGGCCACAGTGGGGAGCATTTAAAGGTCCTAATACTGAAAGGTGACTTTAAGGACAACAGAGAAAGGAAAACCTGGGAGTTGAAGCAGATGAGGACCTTCCAAAGGGGATCCTGAACAGTATAGCATTGGGGAGGGGGGAGCTCCTGCATAGTATATTATGCGGGGGTCTTCTGGACAGTATATCCTTGATATCATTGGGGAAGGCGGATGCTCCTGGACAGTATATTATAGAGGGAGAGGCTCATGGGCAGTATGTCACTGGGGAGGGGAACGTTTATAGATATTATATTATGGGGTGAAGAACTCCTGCACAATAAAGCAATGGGGTGGAGGGAGCTCCTGGACAGTATATTATTGAGGGGGGGGGGGGGTAGAAATCCTGAACAGTATACCGTATTATATGGGGGGGGGGGGGGCCCTGGACAGTATATTATAAGGGGGATTGGACTCCTGGACAGTATGTTTTAAGGGGGCGGTGGCTCCTGGACGGTTTATTATAGGGAGGGGTATTTATTAGCTAAATGAACTTAATTAACTAGTAAGACAGGCTGCTATGCTACATATTACTTACTGGGACACTGCTGAGCACATATGGATTGCTGAGAGGCTGCTGTTCTGCTACTTTAATGATAGGGTGCAGGGTTACATGCAAATTAAGAGGGGCACTGCTTTGCCACATATTAATGTATGGAAACAAACAAATTATATATATATATATATATATATATATATATATATATATATATATATATATATATATATACACATTATATAAAAATATATTTATGTATGTGGAGCAATACTGCAATATTGTTAGTATTCTACAGGTTTGTGGGTATTGGTATGGGTATATATTCATGTGCATCCATATTTGAGTGTTTCTTATATACAGTGTGTATTTGTAGGTGTAGCGTATATAAAGTGTGTAGAGTATATATGGTACTGTGTTTATATATGCGTGTTATGTATATGTAGTGTATGTGTGCATATGTCTGTGTAGTGTATATATGATATATGTGTATTCTGAAGTATTTCATGTGAGATGGGGCCAGCAGTGAGAGTTTAGGTATATGGGGGCCCACAATTCTAAGTTTGTACCAGGACCCACTGGGGTTCTTGTTACGCTTTGCAGAAGTACATGCACCCTCCGCAGCTAAATCTGGGAAAGGGGGAAGCTGATGCTGCACATATTTATAACAATTCAGAAAAAGAAAAAAGCGGATGTGATGTGAAAATTATAAATCTTTATTGAATATACAGATACATGTTAAAACCAATTAAAAAATCCCAAATAGGGAAGAATACAGACACAAGATCCCCCTAAACCCAGTAATTCTGATAGAAATAAACAGTACAGGTCAAAGATGTAACTATAGAGATAGTACCTCGGCTCCTAGTACAATATCAAAGTGCAAGGTGCAGGTACAGACAGACAGACTGACATATATGAACAGGTATATCTACATTACCACTGGGAGTCGGAACTGGGAGGAAGGGAGGTCACAGATGCCCCACGCGTATCGCCCGCCAAGCGGGCTTCCTCAGGGGATACCATGCGAGTCAAAGTCACTTGCTTAAATTATGTGTGTCACATAATTTAGGCCTCAATGTCAGGCTCCAGGGGTATTGGACCCACTGGACCACCGCGGATGATGACATAAGCCGACACTTGGGAAATTAAGCTAAGTTGCACCCAGTTTTCACTAGAGCCCGCCGCAAAGTGGGTTGGACTTGTTGCGGCGTGGTACCACCAGGTCGTTCCACAGGTGCGACTATGTCCACAGTGGCAGGCAAGGCGAGATACACAGAAATTGAGCTGAATCGTAGTCGGGGGCAGGCAGGAGATCAGAATGGGCAGCACGGGATCAGAGTCGGGGATGTAGCAACAGGTCAAGGCAGGTAGCAGAGGAGCGTAGTAAGGAACGGAACCGGGGTCACAAAGGGAAATCACAATAACAGCGCAGGGCATAGGAATAAAGCTTTCTCTAGGGTTCAAGGCACAAATATCCGGCAGGGAGAGGCTGGTTTATATGGATTCTGGGAAATGGCCAGCGCCACTTAACTGGCCCTTTAAATCTCCTGAAGTCGGTTCTTGCGCGCCCTAGGAGAGAGTAATGTGTGCACGCGCCCAGAGTACAGGGACAGGTAAGAGATGCGGTCGCCGCGCTTTTGAGCCTGCGACCCGTGACATTTACAGAGAGATTTCAGGATAAATTATTTTAGAAAGCAATTTATTTTCATTGGAGTTTTGAAAGTCTAATTTACTAGAAACACCAAAAACCATTTTTAAAATTGGACTCCTCAAAATATAAAAATCTTCACTCACTAATGACATGGTTTTTATTTGGAATTTATGAATTGAGGAAAATAAAACTGATAATTTATTTTGCAGTTCCTGTGAGCTACAGTGATACCCCACATGTGGATGGGCCTACAGTGAACCTTACAAGGGACATTGAGCTAAGGGAAGGCTTGCAGGGAAGTTTTACAGAATGTGCATGGCATCTTAGAAAGGAGCTGAATCTGTGATCTGTAAGTCAAATACCACAGCTTTCTTTTTCTATGTGCCCATTGTCACGGGTGCTACCACAATCCATGTCTCAGATCGTGGCCGCACCCGAGTCCCACCGTGTGGCTCCGCAGCTGCCACTTCCCGGGACTCACCTGTCCCGGCTCCATTTCTCCAGCGGACTGCCCTGCGTGCGCTTCCCCACCTCCTAGGGTGCACTGGCGCCTCCACCTTATCTCCAGCACCTCCCTTCCTGCCTTGCCAGATCTTTGTGCTTACGCCATTGAGAAAGCTTCCTTGCGACATTCCTGAGTCCTGTGTTGCCGTGATTTGATTCCTGTGTTGCCGTGTTCCTGTGTTCCCGTTCCCATCTGCCTGGACATCCTGTTGCTGACACTGGATTGGACTTGACCATGCATCTCTGCCGTCTGCCCTGACCCTGTGCCTGGAACCGACCACGAGTCTGTCTTCCATTAAGATACCTCAACCTTGGCTCCCACCGTGAGCTAGTCGCACCTGTAGAACAACCTGGTGGTACCCTGATGCAGCAAGACCATCCCGCTTTGAAGACCAGGTGCCACTTAGATTCCGGTCCCAGGAGTCAGCTAGTACCACTTCCCACGGTGGTCCAGAGGATCCACGGATCCGGAATTCTTACAGTAAGATCTGGCCAGGTTTCCCGCCGAGGTCACCGCCATGCTGCAACAGCTGCTAGCCACCCAGCATCAGCAACAGGCTCCTGAGACTGCTCCCGAGACTTCTGCCACCCCGGTCTGTCTTCCTGCCGCTGAACCTAGGCTATGGCTGTCTATGCCCAGCAAGTATGATGGAGATCCCAAGCTGTGTAGGGGCTTTATAACCCAGTGCTCCCTGCACATAGAACTCATGCCTTCACGATTTGTCTTGGAGAGATCCAAGGTGGCATTTTTCATCAGTCTCCTCTCCGGGAAAGCCCTGGCCTGGGATACCCCTCTTTGTGACAGAGACGACCTGGTCACGGCTACTCTCACAGCATTTCTGGCGGAGTTCCGGTCCGTGTTTGAATAATCTGCATGGGCCTCCTCTGCCGAGACTGCATTGTTGAACCTGCACCAAGGCAACTTGCTTGTGGTAGAGTATACAGTTCAGTTGCACACCCTGGCCTCTGAACTTGCCTGGAATGATGTAGCTCTCAATGCCACCTTTAACCCCTTAAGGACGGAGGGTTTTTCGGCTCATTTCTCGCTCTCCAACTTCAAAAATCCATAACTTTTTCATTTTTCCGTGTACAGACCTGTGTGAGGGCTTATTTTGTGCGTAACAAATTTGCCTTTCCCGTAATGTTATTTATTTTAACATGCCGTGTACTTCGAAGCTGAAAAAAAATTCCAAATGTGGAAAAATTGTCACGTTCTTGTGGGCTCAGTTTTTACGACTTTCACTCTTCGCTCCAAATAACACGCCTACTTTATTCTTTGGTTCGGTGCGATCGCGGTGATACCAAATTTATACAGGTTTTATTGTGTTTTAATACATTTTCAAAAATTAAACGAATGTGTACAAAAAAAAAAAATGTGTGAGGGGTCATTTTTTGCGAAATGAAGCGACGTTTTCATTGCTACCATTTTGAGGTCTGTGCGACATTTTGATCATTTTTTATGTTATGTAAAAAGGTGTAAAAGTCGCATTTCGGACATTTGGGCGCCATTTCCCACCTTGGAGGTCACCGCCGGCCGTAACCGTTTTTATATTTTGATAGATCGGGCATTTTGGGATGCGGCGATACCTAATATGTTTGTGATTTTTACTGTTTATTATGTTTTATATCAGTTCTAGGGAAAGGGGGGTGATTTGAATTTTTAATATTTTATTAATTTTTTTATTTTTTAAACTTTTTTTTTTCACTATCTTTTAGACCATCTAGGGTACATTAACCCTAGATGGTCAGATAGCTCCTACCATATACTGCAATACTTCTGTATTGCAATATATGGCATTTTTGCAGGTCATACATTACAATGAGCCCCTGGCTCATTGTAACGAATCTGCAGCTGCCAGATAGCCTCGTGTCAAAAGAAGACCCGAGGCTACCATGGCAACCGATCCCCGCCCCCCGATGACGTTCGGGGGCGTGGCGATCGAAAAAAAGATGGCGGCGCCCGCGCGCCGCCGTCTTTTAAATGCCGGCGGCAACGGGGGGGTTAATAGCCGCGATCGGTGCTAGCACCGACCGCGGTTATTAGCGGTGGGGGTTTTATGCATTATGCAAAAACCCCCACCTTTGTATGAAGAGGACTCAGCCCGTGAGCCCTCTTCATACATCCCTTATACCTCTGCGCCGTAGAGATACGGCGCAGAGCGTTAAGGGGTTAAGAAAGGACTCTGTGCAGGTCAAAGACGCTCTGGCGGCTTGTGACCTGCGGCTACTCTGAGTGGTCTTATCACACTGGCCACTCAGATTGACGTTCGGTTTAAGGAGCCCGCCGAGGAACTACGCTCCGAGCACCCTCAAGCCCATGTAAGACGTTTTCCTCGCCTAGCACCTGCCTTCCAAAAGCCGCTCCAGCCTCCACCTGTATTATCTGCTGAGGAACCTATGCAGGTGGACAGAATCCGTCTCTCCCTACAAGAGTGTTCCAGATGACGTCAGGAGAACCTCTGCCTGTATTGTGCCAGCCCAGACCACTTCATCGGGACTTTCCTGGATGTTGGGGATGGACAGGACAAGACCAGCACTTAGGGTTCTTGAGAGAAGCGTCCCTGAGCAAAGCTTCTCCACGCCTGACTATTCCTGTGTTCTTCAGTGTTGGCACCGGCACCCAGATCCAGATTTCTGCTTTCCTGGATTTGGGCTCTACAGCCAACTTTGTGGATGCTTCCCTAGTCTCCCAGCATCACTTCCCCGTGGTTTGTCTCGAAAAACTATTGTCCATTTCCTCTGTCAGTAGACAGATTCTCTCCGTTCCCATCTGGTTTCACACAGAACCCCTGCTCTTTCAAGTTGGTGCTTTACATAAAGAGAGACTTTCTTTTTTTGTGCTACCCCAAAGTACTTCCACCCTCCTGTTGGGTCTCCCCTAGTTGCAGCATCATGCCCCTGTGCTGGACTGGTCTTCTGGGGAGATTCTCCGTTGGTGCCCGTGTTGTTCCTCACACTGTATGGAGATCCCTCATCCGCTACCTGTCAGGATTTCTACCTTGTCTTCCAAGTCTCTGGAGGGGCTTCCCGCTCCATACCTGGACTTTGCAGATGTGTTCTCCAAGAAACAGGCTGAGACTCTTCCTCCACATCGTCCCTACGATTGCCCCATTGACCTGCTGCCCGTCTCTTCTCCTCCACGGGGTCGGGTGTACTCGCTCTCGGTACCTGAGACTGCCACCATGTCTGAGAGTATCAAGGAGAATCTGCAAAAAGACTTGATACACAAATCCATCTCTCCAGCTGGTACAGGTTTCTTTTTTTGTCACCAAGAAGGATGGCTTTCTCCGCCCCTGTATAGACTATTGCGGTCTTAACAAGGTCACCGTTAAGAATCCCTATCCTTTGCCGTTGATCACGGAGTTGTTTGACCGTCTACGGGGTGCAAGAGTCTTTTTCAAATTGGATCTTCGTAGCGCCTACAATCTCATCTGCATCAGGAAGTGTGACGAGTGGAAGACTTCCTTTAACACCCGTGATGGGCATTTTGAATATCTAGTTATGCCCTTTCGACTTTGTAATGCCCCAGCCTTTTTCCAGGAATTTGTTAATGACATCTTCAGGGACTTATTGTACATTTGTGTTGTGGTTTACCTGGATGACATCCTTGTGTATTCTGCTGATCTCGAGTCCCACCAGTCCCACATGTGGCAAGTGCTCCGCCACCTCAGAGCTAACCATCTCTTCGCCAAACTGGAGAAATGCCAGTTTCATCAGAAGAGCCTTCCATTCCTCGGCTACATAATTTCCGATAAAGGCTTGCAGATGGATCCGGCCAAGTTATCTGTGGATCTTCAGTGGCCACACCCAGTGGGACTGCGTGCTATTCAAAGATTTCTGGGCTTTGCAAATTATTATAGACAATTTATCCCACATTTCTCGTCTCTGGTAGCTCCGATGGTGGCACTAATAAGGAAAGTTGCCAATTCTCGTGTCTGCTCTCCAGCGGCAGGGTAGGCCTTCACGGGATTAAAGACTGCTTTTTCTTCTGCATCAGTTCTTACCCGACCTGATACCGAAAAGCCGTTCCTTGTGGAAGTCGATGCCTCCTCTGTGGGAGCTGGGGTGGTCCTTACCCAGAAGGGGCCTAAGGGCCGAACTCTCACCTGCGGCTTCTTCTCCAAAACCTTCTCCTACGCAGAAAGGAATTATTCTATTTGAGATTGTGAGCTACTGGCTATCAAGCTTGCCTTGGGAGGAATGGCGCCATCTGCTAGAGGGAGCCAGATTTCAGCATTTACACGGGCCGCAAGAACCTCCAGTATCTACAGATAGCTCAGCGATTGAATCCGCGTCAAGCCCGGAGGTCTCTCTTCTTTTCTCTCTTTGACTTTCAGATCCATTTTCGTCCTGCCAAGAAAAACGTCAAGGCTGACTCCTTGTCCCGTGCTTCCGATGTTATAGGGGAGGACTTTGCTCCGAGACATATCGTTCCTCCAGAGAGGCTTGTGCTTGCAGCGCCGGTGGACCTCCGGCAATCACCTCCCGGCAAGACTTATGTGCGACCTGGTCTTCAAAAAGAGGATCCTGACCTGGGGACATTCTTCTCATGTGGCTGGGCACCCTGGGGTGCAGCGCTCTGTGGCCCTCATTTCCCTTTACTATTGGTGGCCTGACTTGGTCAAGGACATTCGGGATTTTGTGGGTTCCTGTGCCACTTGTGCTCGCAATAAGCCCTCATGACAAAAACCTGCTGGTCTTCTGTTGCCGTTTGCCTTGCCTACCTGCCTGTGGTCTCATGTGGCTATGGACTTTATTACAGATCTGCCGCGATCATCTGGCAATACCGTTATCTGGCTGGTAACTGACCGCTTTTCTAAGATGTCCCATTTGCCTTCTCTTCCTCGTCTTGCCAGGCTCTTCTTCCAGCACATCTTCCAGCTTCATGGCCTTCCCCGGCACATTGTTTCAGATCCAGGTGTTCAATTCGTATCCATCTTCTGGAGATTTCTGTGCAGCCAACTGCAGGTGAAATTGGACTTTTCTTCTGCCTATCACTCTCAGTCTAATGGCTAAGTCGAAAGGGTGACGACTGGGCTTCTCTTCTAACATGGGCGGAGTTCTCCTTCAATTGCCTGGACTCCACTTCTGCCGGTTCTGCTACCTTCTTTATAATTTATGGACTGCATCCATGGCCTCCTCTTCCGTTACCCATGTCTTCAGATGTTCCTGCTGTGGAGGACTTGGTACAGTATCTAAAAGCTAATCTGGGAACAAGTCCATACCTGACTGCTCCAAGCTTCTGCTCAGACCAAGCGTCATGCAGACATTTCCTGTCATAGCTCCTGGTGACAGGGTCTGGTTATCCTCCAAGTACATCCGGCTGAAGATCACTGGCTACAAATTGGGACCGCGGTTCTTGGGTCCATTTGAAGTCCTCAGTCGCATCAACCCAGTGGCCTACAAATTGCGGCTGCCTCCTAGCATGCGCATACACATCTCGTTTCCCTCCTCAAACCAGTCATCTTCAACCGCTTCGCCCAGCAAGTTCCTCCTCCGGCGCTACAGGTGGATTCTACTGATCTGGTCTTCGAGGTGAAGGAGATCCTGGATATGAAGACGGTGAGAGGTAGACAGCTCTTTCTTGTAGACTGGAAAGGATTTGGTCCTGAGGAGAGACAGTAGGAGCCAGAGGATAACATTCTGGACAAGAGCCTGCTTCAGCGATTTTTCAGGCTCAGAAAGAGGGGGAGGCCGAAGTGGGGGAGTACTGCCACAGGTGCTCCCACGAACCCTGTCTCGGATCGCGGGCGCACCCATGTCCCTCCCTGTGCCTGTCGCTTCTTCGAACTCACTTGTCCCGTTTCCTGTTCTTCAGCAGACTGCCGTGTGCACGCATCCCCTCCTCCTAGGGCGCGTGCGACGGCTGTCAGAAATTTAAGGGGCCAATGCACAGCTGATTGGTGCGCTGGCTGAACGCCTCCACTTTATAATCCGGAACCTCCCTTCCTGCCTTGCCGGATCTTTGTGCTTACGTCATTGAGAAAGCTTCCTTGCTACATTCTTGAGTATTCCTGTGTTCTAGTGTCTTCCTGCTCCTGAGTCCTGTGTTGCCATGTTGCTGTGTTCCCGTTACCATCTGCCTGGACCTCCCGTTGCTAACCCCGGATTGGACTTGACCTTGCATCTCTGCCGCCTCCCCTGACCCTTTGCTGGACCCGACCTAACCTCTTCCGTTAAGGTACCTTGACCGCCACCACAGGCTAGCCGCACCTGTGGAATGACCTGGTGGTACCCTGCCTCAGCAAGACAATCCCGCTTTTCGGCGGGCTCTGGTGAAGACCAGGTGCCACTTAGATTCCGGTCCCAGGTGTCAGCTAGTACAACCTCCCGCAGTGGTCCAGAAGATCCACTGATCCCAAATCCTGACATCCCATAGAGCAGTATTCGTACACATATAGGACAGTAAGTGGGTCACCCCAGGTACAAGACATATGTCTGAGCGTCTTGCAGGGCAGCGAAAAGAAGGATTGCTGTTTGAAGCACAGATTTTGTTGGGTTGGATTTTAGTTGCTGTGGTGAATTTACAGAGTCCCTGAAATACGTAAACTGCATAAACTAACAGCCGCACTGCTAGATCTTACCCCTGTCAGGATCTTGCAGGCAGCCTAGGGCTGTAATGGAGACAGCGGCCAACTGTGGATGGGGGAGATGATTGTCTGGGAGAAAGCTGTCAAAGCCCTATAGACAGCACAGGCACGTGCCTTATGGGTTAAACATCGGGGTTCACGACACGTCACAGTCCTGGTTTGTTTGTTTTAGCGATATATATGGTTCGTCGTATGCACAATATCAGTTTGGTTGGCAAGAAACATCTAACAGCGGAAATTTTTTTATATTTGCTACTTCAACAATGGTTTATATCTCTGGGACTTTAGTTTTATCATGAATTTTGAATGAAAAAAGTTTTGACCCTCTTTCCTTTTGCACTGTGGCTGCCCGGTAAAATGTATATTTTCTATCTTCAACTTAACATGTTGAATCCTCTTTCCTTTACCTTATATTTTAAGCGACATGGAAATCATGTTGGGGGGACAAACCTTTTACACTGATTGTTACATTTATTGTTATACATTTATATAGGAAAGAAATTCAACAACTGGTAACAAATTCATCTAAACTAATGTTCACATGGCTTCTGTCCCTTGTGACTCCTCTGATGTCTGACAAGAACAGATAAGTATAAGATTTGACACATTAGGAAGATAATAATTCCTTTATTTATATAGCGCACACAGATTACGCGGCGCTGCAATCTATTCAACCTACCAGTATGTTTTGGAGTGTGGGAGGAAACCAGCTTCTCCCCCGTGTGAGTTTTCTGAGGGTTTACAGAATATCATTAGTAAAACTAAAAATATCATTGACTAAAACATTTCCCACATTTTAGGACTTGAAACTGTCTTCTCCCGTGTGAGTTCTCAGGTGTCTGAAAAGTTTATCTTTAGTGGCAAAACATTTTCTACATTCAGAACATGAAAATGTCTTCTCTCCTGTGTGAGTTTTCTGATGTCTAGAAAGCTGGCTTTTACTGCAAAAACATTTCCCACATTCTATACATAAAAATGGCTTCTCTCCTGAGTGGATTTTCTTATGTTCATTGAGATTTGATTTATAACTAAAGAATTTCCCACATTCAGGACATGAAAATGACTCGTCCCCTAAATGAGTTTTCTCATGGTTGACAAGTTGCCATTTTCGAGTAAAACATTTCCCACATTCAGAACATGAAAATGGCTTCTCCCCTGTGTGAGTTCTCTGATGGTAAATAAGATCCCATTTATGATTAAAACATTTCCCACATTCTCCACATGAAAATGGTTTCTCCCCCGTGTAAATTTTCTCATGCTCAGCAAGATACGACTTCTGGTTAAAACATTTCCCACATTAAGAACATGAAAATGGCTTCTCTCCTGTGTGAATTTTCTGATGTCTAGAGAGCTGACTTTTACAGCTAAAACATTTCCCACAATCAGTACATAAAAATGGCTTCTCTCCTGTGTGAGTTCTCTGATGGTCAACAAGATTCCATTTATGACTAAAACATTTTCCACATTCAGAACATGAAACGGTCTTCTCGCTTGTGTGAGTTTTCTGACGTCTATAAAGCAGAACTTTACTGCTAAAATATTTTCCACATTCTCCACATGAAAATGGTTTCTCCCCTGTGTGAATTTTCTCATGCTCAACAAGATGTTGCTTCTGGTTAAAACATTTCCCACATTCAGAACATGAAAACGGCTAATCTCCTGTGTGCGTTTTCTGATGTCTATAAAGCAGTGCTATACTGGTAAAACATTTTCCACATTCAGTACATAAAAATGGCTTCTCCCCTGTGTGGATTCTCTGATGGGCAACAAGATGCCATTTATCACTAAAACATTTCCCACATTCTGCACATGAAAATGGCTTCTCCCCTGTGTGTGTCTTCTGATGACTAACAAGCTGTCCTTTACAGCTAAAACATTTCCCACATTCTGCACATGAAAATGGCTTCTCCCCTGTGTGAGTTCTCTCATGTGCAACAAGCATTGATTTATAACAAAAACATTTCCCACATTTAGGACATGAAAATGGCTTCTCCCCTGTGTGGATTCTCTGATGGGCAACAAGATGCCATTTATCACTAAAACATTTTCCACATTCAGAACATGGAAATGTCTTCTCCCCTGTGTGTGTCTTCTGATGTCTATAAAGCAGAACTTTACTGCTAAAACATTTCCCACATTCTGCACATGAAAATGGCTTCTCCCCTGTGTGTGTCTTCTGATGACTAACAAGCTGTCCTTTACGTCTAAAACATTTCCCACATTCTGCACATGAAAATGGCTTCTCCCCTGTGTGAGTTCTCTCATGTGCAACAAGCATTGATTTATAACAAAAACATTTCCCACATTCTCCACATGAAAATGGTTTCTCCCCTGTGTGAATTTTCTCATGTGCAACAAGATATGGCTTCTGGTTAAAACATTTCCCACATTCAGAACATGAAAACGGCTTCTCTCCTGTGTGAATTTTCTGATGTCTAGAGAGCTGACTTTTACAGCGAAAACATTTCCCACAATCAGTACATAAAAATGGCTTCTCTCCTGTGTGAGTTCTCTGATGTCTATAAAGCTGTGCTATACTGGTAAAACATTTTCCACATTCAGTACATAAAAATGGCTTCTCCCCTGTGTGGATTCTCTGATGGTCAACAAGATGCCATTTATCACTAAAACATTTTCCACATTCAGAACATGGAAATGTCTTCTCCCCTGTGTGTGTCTTCTGATGTCTATAAAGTAGAACTTCACTGCTAAAACATTTCCCACATTCTGCACATGAAAATGGCTTCTCCCCTGTGTGTGTCTTCTGATGACTAACAAGCTGTCCTTTACGGCTAAAACATTTCCCACATTCTGCACATGAAAATGGCTTCTCCCCTGTGTGTGTCTTCTGATGACTAACAAGCTGTCCTTTACGTCTAAAACATTTCCCACATTCTGCACATGAAAATGGCTTCTCCCCTGTGTGAGTTCTCTCATGTGCAACAAGCATTGATTTATAACGAAAACATTTCCCACATTCTCCACATGAAAATGGTTTCTCCCCTGTGTGAATTTTCTCATGCTCAACAAGATATGGCTTCTGGTTAAAACATTTCCCACATTCAGAACATGAAAACGGCTTCTCTCCTGTGTGAGTTCTCTGATGTCTAGAAAGCAGTGCTATACTGGTAAAACATTTTCCACATTTAGTACATAAAAATGGCTTCTCCCCTGTGTGGATTCTCTGATGGTCAACAAGATACCATTTATCACTAAAACATTTTCCACATTCAGAACATGGAAATGGCTTCTCCCCTGTGTGTGTCTTCTGATGTCTATAAAGCAGAACTTTACTGCTAAAACATTTCCCACATTCTGCACATGAAAATGGCTTCTCCCCTGTGTGTGTCTTCTGATGACTAACAAGCTGTCCTTTACCGCTAAAACATTTCCCACATTCTGCACATGAAAATGGCTTCTCCCCTGTGTGAGTTCTCTCATGTGCAACAAGCATTGATTTATAACAAAAACATTTCCCACATTCTCCACATGAAAATGGCTTCTCCCCTGTGTGAATTTTCTCATGTGCAACAAGATATGGCTTCTGGTTAAAACATTTCCCACATTCAGAACATGAAAATGGCTTCTCCCCTGTGTGAGTTCTCTCATGTGCAACAAGCATTGATTTATAACAAAAACATTTCCCACATTTAGGACATGAAAATGGCTTCCCTCCTGTGTGAGTTTTGCTATGTCGGAAAAGTTGTCCTTTCCCGATAAAAGATTTCCCACATTCTGCACATGAAAATGTTTTTTTAGTTGTGTTCATTTGATCTAGACTTGATTTCTGGGTATAATTTTTGTCGCGTCTAGATTGCGAAAAAAACTTGCGACTTTGACGATGAATAAGATTTGATTCTTCATTGAAAAGCTTCTCAAATTCTGAACATGAAAACTTCCTCTTCTCTCCATGATTTCCCTCCTCTGTGGGAAGATGTGACGGATTATCTTCTACTTCACCACAAGGAGATGAGGAGGGACGTCCATGGGAACCTCTTGTACTTTCATCTCCTGAAAAACATGTTTCGAAATCAATGTTGCAGGTTTCTTTCTCAGATGATATCCTGAATCGTATCTGGCGAGTAATGCACGAACGCCATCATAACCTTGTGTGTATGCACTAGCATCACTGTCACTTTGTCTATGTCCTAAATGCCGGATCTACCAAAATATAAAACTAATTATCCCAATCGCCAGGCTAAGGGGACAAGATCTGGGTCCTACTTTCTGATGTTAGAACCTTTACATTTTCAGACAATGTATCAGAAACATAAGAACACACTAAGCTGAAGGGGTTTTTTCTTTTGCCTGAAATAGCAGCGTAGCGGGGTTGCTTGGCTGGCAGTGTTATTATACTTGATTTTTTTAACCCCTTCCCGCCGCGGCCCTTTTTCGATTTTGCGTTTTCATTTTTCACTCCCCAGATTCAAAAATCTGTAACTTTTTTATTTTTCCATGTACAGAGCTGTGTGACGGCTTATTTTCTGCGTAACAAATTACACTTCAAAATGGTGGTATTTAATATTCCATGCCGTGTACCGGGAAAAAAATTCCAAATGCAGTGAAATTGGTAAAAAAACGCATTTGTGCCGTATTCTAGTGGGCTTGGATTTTACGGATTTCACTGTGCGCCACAAATGACATGTCTACTTTATTCTTTGGGTCGGTGCGATTACGGGGATACCAAATGTGTATAGGTTTTATAATGTTTTCATACATTTAAAAAAATTAAAACCTCCTGTACAAAATTTTTGGGGGGGATTTTGCCATCTTCTGGGGCTAATAACTTTTTCATACTTTGGTGTACGGAGCTGTGGGTGGTGTAGTTTTTTACGGATTTTGATGACGTTTACAATGTTATCATTTTTAGGACTTTACGACCTTTTGATCACTTTTTATAGAATTTTAATTTTTTTTTAAATGGCAAAAAAGTGCCATTTTCGACTTTGGGCGCTATTTTCCGTTACGGGGTTAAACGCAGTGAAAAACCGTTATCATATTTTGATAGATCGGACATTTTCGGACGCGGCAATACCTAATGTGTTTATGATTTTTACTGTTTATTTATATTTATATCAGTTCTAGGGAAAGGGGGGTGACGGATCGCCGCTCCCCGATGACGTCACAGGGAGCGACGATCCACGGAAAGACGGCGGCGCAGGCACCGATCGCGGGTGTTACCGGTAAGCCTTTGCTGCAATTTGCAGCAAAGACTTACCGGCTATGGAGAGGGCTCGGCCCGCGAGCCCTCTCCATGTATCGGGACCCGAACATGTGACGTACTATTACGTCACATATCGGTAAGGGGTTAAAACTGTGTTTTTCACAAATATTTGATAATTTGCTTTTTTGTGGCTGTAACATTTAAAAAATTGACAAAAGTTAAAAGGGGTATGAATACTTTTGCGAACCAGTTTCGGTCATCTCCATCTCCTCCCCTGGATGTGACCTCTCCCTGCAATGTATAAGGGAAGAATAACCCACAAGATACATGAAAGGCTCTTACCCTCCTCTGTCACTGATGAGGGGATTTCCTCTCCGCTCCTCCTTCCACCACAACTTTCCTGGAAAGATCCAACATGAAGGACATGAGGAAACAAGGAGATTATATTATATCCGCGTTAAGGTTTATAACATTTACAAACCAGGAACCAAGAGACTTACATGGGATTCTATTCTCAAACTTCAATCCCCTAGTGATGTTTACACAATAATCAGATCACTCAGTGTAAAATTCCAGAGTGTGGCATGGATTATGTAAGTAGACACTTAATGATCCCGCTGTGCTATGAGATGCTGTGTGCTGACAATGTGCTTAGATTATCAGAATACAGGTTTATCTACACTTTCATTTACCTTCTGTACATTCTACTAGTATCTGACACTTGGAAAGAGAGATGAGACAGGTCAGAGATGAGGGATGATGAGATCCCTATTGCACATGACTTTCTCCCCTCTGCTATCACAGCCATTACATACTCTCAGCTCTACTGTATACCTCTCTCCCTCAGTCCTGGATAAACTTATCTGCCTGTAGCTTGCAGCTCTCCTCACGCTGTGCACATGCTGGCAGGACGTCAGTGTTTGTGTCAGAGCTAATACAGGGGGGAGGGGCCCCTGCAGAGGGAGAGAAAAGCTCAGGCAAGATGACAGCCGACCCTAAAGTAAGAAGTTACAGGATGTGTCTAGGAGCAACCAAAATTGTGTACACTAGGACTGATAGACATAGGTTGGACTTATATCTGTAAAATGCTGTATTTTTGTTAATATCAGTGAATTAGAGAATGTGTTATTTTGTTATCCCGAGTACATTTAAGAAACTTGTCTTCGTGCGAATACCCCTTTAAAGGAACCTTAGCTTCATCTACCTGATGATGCAGTAGGATATTCTGCTCTGGATCTTCAGAACAATCGTTGGAATTTTGATGACTGGAACATCTCCCTGGTGGATTTCTTTGACGAGAACCATCTACAGGAAATATAGACAGTGACCGTAAGGAATTTATTTTGGATCTTTCCTCATAGTAAATCCTAAAGGGGTCTCCACCACGTTGGACCTGTGTTGACTGGGTCTGACCCGATGGAGATTTTAGCTTTAGTCTCCCGCTTACCCCATCCATAGGGGTGTTTGGACTGAAAAAAAAACAGGAAACTAGTGGAGATAGGATGTAATACATGCCTTCTCAGCAAGACAACTGGAAGAATGGTAAATTTAGTGAAGTGCAAAAGATGGGTAAATTTAGGTAACACTCATATGTGGACTATCAGGAAGGTCTCCTCTTACCTGGTGATGTGAGGGGCTGGTGGTCCTCCATCATGATGTCCTTGTACTGGTCCTTGTGTCCTTCTATATACTCCCACTCCTCCATGGAGAAATAGACAGTGACGTCCTGACACCTTATAGGAACCTGACACCCACAATGACACAGTCATCACCCAGACCCCTCCCTTGTGTTATTGTACAATGTCCCAGCATTCCCGGCAGCGCTCACCTCTCCGCTCAGCAGCTCAGTGATCCTGGAGGTAAGTTCTAGGATCTTCTGCTCATGTATCAGTGAATGAGGTAGAGGCTCGATGATGGGGCTCTGGGTCCATCCTCCTGACACACAGGGAGTCACACATTCACGAGACAATTTTTTCATTACTGTGTAATCCTGTGTATGGGGAGACACTGATCACTACATAGATCCTAAGAATCCTTCACCTCTCCAGTCATTTCCCGCTGTTATTCCTAGAGATAAGAGCCGTGTCCTGGGAGACTCTCACCTCTCCGGTTATCAAGGAGATCATCTCCAGGGTGAGCTCCAGGATCCTGGCCGCAATCTGCTCTCTGTCCTCCTCCATCCCTGGTGGACCCTTCATCATCATGATGTCCTTGTACTGGTCCTTGTGTCCTTCTATATACTCCCACTCCTCCATGGAGAAATAGACAGCGACGTCCTGACACCTTATAGGAACCTGACACCCACAATGACACAGTCATCACCCAGACACCTCCCTTGTGTTATTGTACAATGTCCCAGCATTCCCGGCAGCTCTCACCTCTCCGCTCAGCAGCTCAGTGATCCTGGAGGTAAGTTCTAGGATCTTCTGCTCATGTATCAGTGAATGAGG
This sequence comes from Engystomops pustulosus, assembly GCF_040894005.1. Taxonomy (NCBI): domain Eukaryota; kingdom Metazoa; phylum Chordata; class Amphibia; order Anura; family Leptodactylidae; genus Engystomops; species Engystomops pustulosus. The sequence goes on along the minus strand of NC_092412.1, from coordinate 13,769,818 downwards.
TGGAGGCTCGGTGATGGGGCTCTGGGTCCATCCTCCTGACACACGGGGGGTCACACACTCACCAGACGACTTCTTCACTACTGTGTAATCCTGTGTATGGGGAGACACTGATCACTACATAGATCCTAAGAATCCTTCACCTCTCCAGTCATTTCCCGCTGTTATTCCTAGAGATAAGAGCCGTGTCCTGGGAGACTCTCACCTCTCCGGTTATCAAGGAGATCATCTCCAGGGTGAGCTCCAGGATCCTGGCCGCCATCTGCTCTCTGTGTTTCTCCATCCCTGGTGGATCATTGATGGAAAATAACATTGTTATTAAGAAAAACAAAAATGGAAAACAGAATTAGATTTTTATACTACAAAATGCCATCCAGTCCAGCGAATTATCTTTCTGTATGACAATATTAAATTTTTGACAACAAAGAGGAAGACTGCAATCCTAAGGCATAAATCAAATTATGAAACTATATGTGCTGGGTGCCCGTAGCTGACAACCCTGTTATGAGAATCCTTAGACAAAGAGCAGAAAAGAAGAAGAAACAGAATTCAGGATTAGGTAAAAATGATCAGGGTCTTTATGTTTGCCATAAACACTACCATCCTCTATTCCAGTGGCACAGGTTCAAGAGGTAGCACTTGCAGATATCTCTGTGAATCGTCCCTAAGGCTGGATTCACACGAAAGCATGCCCGCCGGGTATATGTCTGGTGCGATTGAAAGGAGGAGGGGGTCACTCCTCTCCATAGAAATGCACAGCGTACAGGCTGTGAACACGGGGAAAGATAGGATGTCCTTTCTCTTCCCCGTGTGCGGCACTGTAAACTTGGTTGGCTGGCTACACAGTGATTTGTTTATAGTGACCGTCTCAAACTTACATAGGTGTCTATCTTTCCATACAATATCAAATAGACTGGCTCCTTGATTGAGCTTTGGGCCCTCTTTGTAATTTTAGCAAGTTTAGTTTCGTCCCTTCCATTTATGCTGCCCCTCTCCCAGCAGACGATGGCATAGTGTCAGGATTCTGGGGTAGTGAACCCCCTGGACCACCGCGGATGATGACACAAGCTGACACCTGGGACCGGAATCTAAGTGGCACCCGGTTTCCAACAGAGCCCACAGCAAAGGCGGGTTGTACTTGCTACGGCGTAGTACCACCAGATGGTTCCACAGGTTCGACTTATCCGCCCTACCAACACAGGTCAAGATACAGAGTCGGCAGGCAATCTCGTGGTCGGGGACAGGCTGGAGGTCAAGACAGGCAGCAAAGGATCGGGGTCAGAGGCGGAGTAGGAGGGGGGCATATGGAGGGGCACAGGACCACCAGATGACAGTACCCCCCTTCAGCCTCCCCCTCCTCTTGGGCTGGAGGAATCTCTGAAGCAGAACATGGTCCAGGATATTGTCCTCAGGCTCCCAAGATCTCTCCTCTGGCCCGAACCCCTTACAATTACCAAGAAGAACTGCTTACATTTCACCTTCATGTCAAGTATCTCCTTCACCTCATAGATGTTGGTGGAGTCAGCCTCAGGAGCAGGACGAGGTACTTGCCGGGAAAAGCAATTCAGGATGACAGACTTGAGCAGGGAGACATGGAAGGAGTTCGGGATGCGCATGGTGGGAGGAAGGTGCAGCTTATAGGACACCGGATTGAGTCGAAACAGCACCTTGAAGGGACCTAGGAAAAGAGGACCAAGCTTGTTGCCAGGAATCTTTAGCCGGACATACCTGGAGGATAGCCAGACTTTGTCACCTGGAGAGAAGACAGGAGGAGGTTTTGCGTTTTTAATAAGCCTGGAGCTTGGTTCGGACAGAAGCCTTTAATAGGAAAGGCAAGTCTGCTCCTCGATGAACTCCCGTACCAATTCCTCAACAGCAGGAACATCCGAAGACACAGGCAGAGGAAGAGGAGAGTGTGGATGCAGTCCATAATTGATAAAAAATGGAGCGGAGCCTGGGGATGCTGAGTCCAAGGAGTTGTAAGAAAACTCTGTCCATGGCAACAGAGTGGCCTACTCGTCCTCCAGCCCGGACCCCTTCCAATCAACCAAGAAGAACCGCTTAGCTCTCACCATCTTCATGTCAAGTATCTCATTTTCCTCATAGATGTCGGTGGAGTCAGCCTCAGGAGCAGGAGGAGGTACTTGCCGGGAAAAGCAGTTCAGGATGATAGGCTTGAGCAAGGAGACATGGAAGGTGTTCGGGATGCGCATGGCACTTCTCAAGTTTGGCGTAAAGTCGATTGGCCCTTAAACGACTGAGGACTTGCCGTACCTGGAACTGGTGGGAATGTCATCCAGGAAGACCACGACACAGGCATATAGCAAGACTTTAAAGATGTCATTAACAAATTCCTGGAAGAGGGCTGGTGTGTTACAGAGTCCAAAAGGCATCACCAGGTACTCAAAGTGTCCATCACGGGTATTAAAAGCGGTCTTCCACTCATCTCCCTCACTGATACAAATGAGGTTTAAGACCCCTCAAAGATCCAGTTTGGAGAAGATCTTGGCTGCACGAAGACGGTCAAGTTCAATGTGCAAGGAGCACTGAGTAATAAAGCCCCTGCACAACTTGGGGTCCCCATCATACTTGGTAGGCATAGAGAGTCTCAGCCTAGGTTCAGCGGCAGGTAGACAAGCCGGTGTAGCAAAAGGAGTCACTGGAGTAGTTGCAGGAGTCTGACGCTGATTCTGAGTGGCAAGCAACTGTTGCAGCATGGCCGTGACATTATATAAAATTTTTGGTAAGGCCAGCGCCAATTAAGGGCACGCTGGCTCTTTAAATCATGTAAGCCGGCGCGTGCGCTCTAGAACACTGGGACGCGCGCACAGCCGAGGACCCGGAAGCAGGAGCGAGGATGGGTAAGTTGTTGTGCTGCAGAGGGCCACGAGTGAGCCCGCAACTCAAGACGTGGGTCGTGAGACCACCCGTGACACATAGATAATGACATTGGCAATGGTTGTCTCGTACAACATCATCAAGATCTTGCTGCAAAGGATTTGATCTTCCTGAGGAAGTACATATGCGACCATGCTTTTTTTGTACACCATGTCACTGTTAGACGTCCACTTGAGTTTGTTGTCAATCAGTTCAGTACGCCTTGGTACTTATAGGAGCTGCCTTGGTCAATTGTCTGGAAATTTCTGTGGAGAGGTATGCAAACTATTTTGTTGCTTTTGTATTCTTGATATTGTGAGAGATATCATATTTCTCTCCAGAAGCCATCCTGTTCACTGTCAGTTATCTCATTATTCACACACCATTTTGTGTAATTTTCCTGCTTGTTCATCAACATTTTGGGAAAATAGTTAAAGAGTGTTTCTGGAGGTTCTAGTATATTCAAGCTAACCTATAGCATTGCAGTATTTTATCACCTTTTCCCACCCACATTTTCTGCTTCGATATATACAATTGCCTGCTTGGAATAAAAAGTGTGATTTGAGTGCAGCTTATGACCAAGTGTCTGTGTTTTTTCTGTGCTACGTATCTCAACGCTGGGAAGAATGACCTATAAATTTGCAGATCACCTTACAAGGATTTTTGGAAGTGGCAAAGATCTGACTAGTATCTGAAGTCCACGGTATAACCATAACCGTTGGGTCAAAGTTGTGGTTTGCCTATTTTTCCCCCCGTGAGAAAAGGATCAATGGTATTAAACACACTTTAGACCATAGTTAGGGTTTCCAAGTAGTGTGTAACCCTAACTATGGTGCCCTTCTGTTCCAGGTATGTACATGTCCTGCAAAGGAGGAACAGGACGTTGTCGACTCCCATTTTTTCATTATACGCAATTTGTAAAAGGTCAGTATTTTCTTTCATCGCTTCCTACAGGTGCGGCAAGATCATTTTTTTGAAGCTCTTCACTATGTAAGAGAACAATTGGTCTGAAGTCACTGTATCAGGTAGGTCATCTTATCTTTTGTGGTGGGTACACACACAGCAGTTTCTAGATGTCAGGGACCTTTACGTAGCTAAGGCTGTGGTTGAAAAGCTTTTCAAGTGTCTGGCTCAGCTCATTGGAGTATGTTCTTAGTAGTTTGGAGCATATTCTGTCAGGCCCATGGGTTTTGTTCAGTCTGAAGGCCGACAGGATGTTCCCCGCGTCATTTACCGACACTCTCCCCCTATCAGTTGGGATGCGAGTTTGGGATTCAGCGACTTCTGTTGGTTGTCATTGTGTCTTTCAGAGAAGCAGTTAAAGAATTAGTTTAGTTCTTCTACCATCTTTTCCCATCCCTCACTATGCCTCAATTTTTCACCCATTCCAGTGATTTTTCTAAATTCCACCCAGATCTCTTTTGTGTTGTTTTTTCCTAATTTGACCTTCAATTTTTTTCCACATATTCTATCTTGTACTCACATATTTTGGTGGTGAGTTCTGTTTGGATCTTTCTTATGGCCGCGCTGTCGCTGTTCCTGAAAGCTTTCTTCTTTTTATAATCCATTCTTTTTTATTCAACAGTTTTTCAGTTTACAACATTCAAAACAAAAACAGATACCCAGCCCCCCACCCTCCAGAGACCGTACAGCATGAAAGGATCTTTTTTTACATACAGTATGCATTATACATTGTGTGATGGAGTTAGCAACTTATACAGAAGTAGAACGAGGGCCACAATTTCTTGTTACATGTATATCAATAAAGCTTACAACAGCCAGTTTCCGTTTACAGTGGTTATTCCATGTTTCTCATAGAATATCTTACAAAATATTAAACAGGTTCCTGTGCAGGTACACAGATGGCAGTCCTGGTGAGTCAAGCCAAGGCCCCCATATTTTCTTAAATCGATTTTCTGCCTTTCTTTTAATCTATACCCCCCTTCTCTAACCTTATTATCTTATTTTATTAATGAATTCCTGTTTAGTGGGAGGAGCGGCCTGTATCCAGTGGTTTGCAATCAGTTTTCTTGCTTGGTACAACATACGGGCAATGCCCAGTCGAGGTCCCCTTTCATCTGATACCTCATCTACCCAATGTTCTGTGGCATAGGAATAGTTGTGAGAGTCTATGCTTCTCACTAGGAGAGAGGTCAGGTGTCCAAGCTATGATAGAAGTCCATTGGTCATCCGTTATGGGCCCAATATCAGCTTCCCATTTAGATCAAATTGTCAACGGGAATTTTTTATGATATTCGTCTAGTAATTGTCTATATATAAGTGATATTATTCCCCTGCCATTCCCTGGGGAAATCAAAGTGTTAATAACTAGATGGTTTTCAATTGTCAATGGGATACTTCTCATTTGAGTATCCAGAGCATGCCTAAACTGGAGGTACCATGCTATGTGGCAGCTGATACTCCTCCCATAGCTGCTCAAAGCTCTTTACTACCCCATCTGATACCACTTGTCCTACCCTATGGATCCCCTTATTTTCCCATATCCCAACTTCTTGTAATTTATTCACCTTGATGAGTTGTGGGTTCCTCCATAAGGGATTAATCTTTGTGCAGCCCTCCAGTCCTAGCATTAGCTTAGCTCTCCTCCAGACTTCTATTAATAAAGCTACCATAGGGAGCATGTCAGGGGATCGGGTCTGGGCACCTATTTCCAGGAGATAGAGAGGGGGCCTCCCTCCATTACAGTAGGACAGAAGGCGTTCCACTATAAAACTACGCGGCTGTCCCCAGCTCTTCAGCTGTTGTAATTGGGCAGCCAGAAAATACAAGTATGGATTGGGCACTGCTAGTCCCCCTTCATCTTTTGCCCTTTGTAGCGTCTCAAGCCGAAAGCGTTCTACTTTCTTTCGCCAGATCAAGGCCTGAATATACTTTGTATATGGTAAAAGTTTGACATTGGGATCCACACTGGTGAGTTGTGTAGTAGATAAAGAAATTGTGGCATCAGAACCATTTTGGCTAGGTTCGCTCTCACCACCACAGACAATGGCAACTTACACCATGCGGGCCCTGGCCATCATTGGTTGAATGTTTAGGGATATATAATCCTTGGGGTTAGCTGACACCCACACACCCAGGTATTTAAATGTTGAGACTACCTGTAACTGACCTGTGTTAAAGTTTCCAGGAAGAGGGTCTAAAGGTAGAAGTACAGATTTATTCCAATTTATTTGAATACCTGAGTATTCTCCTTATTCTGTCATAAGACTCATTAATGGGGATAGGGAACTCTAACATTATCAAGGAATAGTAGCATGTCATCAGCATATAGTGCAATGCACTAATCTAGTGGCCCATATTTAAATCCTCCAAGAGCTTCCGACGTCCTGACCATGCATGCAAATGGTTCCAGTGCTAAGGCAAACAGAAATGGGTGCAGGGGACAACCCTGCCAGGTTCCTCTCCCCAAATTAAACGGTCTTGATAGCTTTCCATTTACTCGGATTCTGGCTTTAGGTTCCGAATACATAAGCTGTACCCATCACAAGTAGTTTGGCCCAAATCCCATCCTCCGCATGACTGCCCATAAAAATTCCCACTCGACGCTGTCATAGACTTTGGCAGCATCAACTGCAGGGGACATCTGCAGAATTATAAATAGACGACGGATATTAATAGTGGTGGATTTTCCGGGCATAAAGCCGGTTTGATCTCCATGAACCAGGTTAAGGATGACCTCCACCAATCTATTAGCAAGTACTTTGGCAATGAGTTTGATGTCTGTACACAAGAGTGATACGGGGCGATAAGATTCCGGCTGTAGCGGGTCCTTGTCAGGCTTAGGGATCAGTACAATTGTCGCTTCCTTCATGGATGCTGGAAGATTGCCCGTCTCATGGACAGTGGCAGCTACTTCTAAAAGTTTAGTCAGAAATATTTCCGGATACTGTTTAAATAGTTCTACAGGGAGACCATCTACCCCAGGGGCCTTGTCATTCTCGTTAGGGCCTGCTCCAGCTCTTCTATGGTTATGGGGCCATCTAACATTGATCTCTGTTCCTCTGTTAGAATGGGTAAGGAGACGTCAGCTATAAAGTCGTCTCTCTCTCCCCTGCTATGTGTCAGTCTTGATTTGTAAGTATCAGCATAATATTGCTGCATAACCCTCATTATCTCAGTGTCTGAGCTGACTAACGTTCCATCCCCCTCTCGGAGTGAGGAGATATGAACTGGGCCACCTTGTGCCCTAATAATCATTGCTAAGAGACGTCCTGTCCCTTCCCCTTCGATGAAGTACTACTGCTGAGTGAAGTATTGTTTGGCCTCTGCCGTCTGTTGGTAATGTGTTTTTAGGAGATCCTGCGCCTCTGTCCAATCTCCCTTTGTCGCATCAGTGGGGTCCAGCACATAGCTTTCCTCTGTATCACTAACTCACTGCTGTAAGGTTGCGAGATATTCCTTCTTTTTGGCCTTGTGCCCACAAATTTTACAATGGAATAGCCCTCTAATGGATGATTTTAAGGCATCCCACAACCATCTGATTATCTCTGATGAAATTCCTGACAGCATCCTCCACCTCACCTGTTAAATGAAGAATTTGTAGCCAGAATGGATTGAGGCGCCACAGTCGCCCCCCTGTGTCTGCAGCCCTGACCAGCGTAACCAATACGGGGGAGTGATCCGAGACGCTTCGTGGCAGGTATACAACATCTGGATAGGGAGCCATGTGAGGTGGAGAAGCAAGAATAATATAATCCGGTATACCTTATAACATGAATGTGTTCTTAGTACTGTGTATTATTACCATTATTACAAAATATAACGACATAACTCACTGCAGCCTTTAAGTATAAGGCAGACTTAATCAGGAGGCACCAACATAACGTGTAACTATTGAGCTGCGGGAGCCCGTGGCTTCAGCCGTCTCCCTCTCCTTCAGGCCGCGGCTTTTATTTCTTCCGCCGCCAGCCACTGCAACGGAGGATGATCGCTCACCGCCTGGGACACTGTGTGGGCTGACAAAATGCCGGTAAGCAGGCAAAAGGATGGACTATCAGGATGCGTTAGCGGGAGCTCCGTTCCACACGTCTGCTCACATCCTCGTTCAGGCCACGCCCCAAGCTTTCTTCTTTTTATTTAATAGTCACGAAGAAAAGTTCAAGGACGGTGTTCACACCAATCCGGAAAACCGCCGGCACAACCAGACCAATTTTAATCAGAATAGATGGCAAAGGCGCTATACTCTGGCCCAGGTGCATCTAGAACCGGGACCGATCTGACATGTTTTGTGCAGCGCTGCGTAATCTGTGTGCACTATATAAATAAAGAATTATTAATCCTATCGGGCTTTCTGCCTCGGTTCTAAGGATCCTTCTCGCTTCACAGCGAAGCAATTCTCTAAGTCTATCCACTCCATTTTGGAACCTTTTCCTGTAATAACCGAACAATGGTGTTCTCTAAATACAGGGGTCCAATGGTTTTACCTATAGAACCGTCTACATGCACACAAAAAAATCACATAAACCACAGTTTTGCGATTTATGAAACAGTTGCAGTAGTACCCCCCCCCCCTCTTGATGATCTGAATTCTCCCTCCTTCTTTCAACTGTATTGGTTTACTAAGGACGCCAATACGATTGAGCAGGGAGTAGTACGTTGCAGATGTAATCAGCGTTTTGGCACTTTGTGATAAGTTATTGGCTGTATTTTCGGCATTTGTCCTCCATAATGTTCCCCATCCCCCATGTCATTGTGTGATTCTCTGGCGGGGGAGGTTTGTGTGGTTGTACTATCCTGTACTATGAGGTTACAGCCAGTAATGACCATGCGGATGTGTAGCTGCTCCGCGCGGATGTCTAGCTGCTCCGCGCGGATGTCTAGCTGCTCCGCGCGGATGTCTAGCTGCTCCGCGCGGATGTCTAGCTGCTCCGCGCGGATGTCTAGCTGCTCCGCGCGGATGTCTAGCTGCTCCGCGCGGATGTCTAGCTGCTCCGTGTGTGCGCGCTTCTATCTTGTCCTGTGGTTCTGAGGACCAGGATTTCTCCCTGTATTTTCCTGAGTGATCCCGGTGTATGATGCAGCTGACACTCGCTCAGTCACACGTCCCATGGAGTTATGGGGATTGTAGGGATCATCTTGGTGACATCTGTAAGATTGGTTTATCATGGATCAGCCCCTAAGTGCAGCAGGAGAGTCCGTGTCTCCCTGTGTATGAGGTCACAGGATCCTCCTCCTAATACACACATATTATCAATAGAACACAGTCAGGAGCTCAGCAACTCACCTCCAGGTAAGTATCAATGGGGCCGAGCAATGATGATGCAGATCCATGTGGGAGAAGGATTTACTGACCGGACCGAGAATCTGAATCATTTACTAGGAGCCGGAAGAGCTGGACCGCCCATCACTACAATGTGTGTGCCCCAGGAGCATGCTGGGAGGTGTAGTCCCTCCATATAGTGTGTGTGTGTGCCCCAGGAGCATGCTGGGAGTTGTAGTCCCTCCATATAGTGTGTGTGTGTGCCCCAGGAGCATGCTGGGAGTTGTAGTCCCTCCATATAGTGTGTGCTCCTGGAGCATGCTGGGAGTTGTAGCCCCTCCATATGGTGTGTACTCCTGGAGAATGCTGGGAGTTGTAGTCCCTCCATATAGTGTGAGCGGCCCTGGAGCATGCTGGGAGTTGAAGTCCCTCCATATAGTGCGTGCGCTCCAGGAATATGCTGGGAGCTGAAGTCCCTCCATATAGTGTGTGCTCCTGGAGCATGCTGGGCGTTGTAGTCCCTCCATATACTGTGTGTGTGTGCTCCTGGAGCATGCTGGGAGTTGTAGACCCTCCATATACTGTGTGTGTGTGCTCCTGGAGCATGCTGGGAGTTGTAGACCCTCCATATAGTGTGTGTGCTCCTGGAGCATGCTGGGAGTTGTAGTCCCTCCTCTGGTCACTTACCTCTTCTCTCCTCAGTGCAGGACACTCTCTACCTCACACACGTCTTCCCGCTTACTATTCAATAGTCATGTGACCCTGGTAGTGTGATGTCACTGAAAGGGCGGGGCCTCCCGTGAGGACAGGAGGCAGCTGCAGAGGTGGATGAAGGGCCTGTGATGATGTAATAGATCATGTGATGAGTGTAGGCGGGGCGCTGGTTATGAGGGGGTGGAGTCTGTACTGATCAGTGTGAATAATATTTGGTGTAATTTCCCTGAGGAGACCTGTATGTGGTGGAGAATATAGAGTACAGGGAGAGGGGCAGCAGTACAGTATAGAGCATGAGGGGCAGCAGTACAGTATAGAGCAGGAGGAGCAGCAGTGCAGTATAGAGCAGGAGGGGCAGCAGTACAGTATAGAGCATGAGGAGCAGCAGGACAGTGCAAAGCATGAGGGGCAGCAGTACAGTATAGAGCATGAGGGGCAGCAGTACAGTATAGAGCATGAGGAGCAGCAGGACAGTACAGAGCATGAGGGGCAGCAGTACAGTATAGAGCATGAGGGGCAGCAGGACAGTATGGAGCGGCAGTACAGTATAGAGCATGAGGGGCAGCAGGACAATATGGAGCGGCAGTACAGTATAGAGCATGAGGAGCGGCAGTACAGTATAGAGCATGAGGGGCAGCAGTACAGTATAGAGCATGAGGGGCAATGACGTGTGTGTGAGGGGTTTGTGTACGTCGTATACAGACTCTTCAGGTGTTGGTAATGATCAGGTTGGGGATTATTGTTCTGTGATCAGTCGTGTTCTGTGTATGATACAATGCGATCCTGCTCTTATACTGCAGAGTCACACGTCCAGCTTGGCCAATCACAGACATGCCTGCAGGAAGACACGGCTGCAGGAGGACACGGCTGCAGGAGGACACCCCTACAGAGGACGTGCCTGCAGGAGGACATCCCTACAGAGGACACGCCTGCAGGAGGACATCCCTACAGAGGACACGCCTGCAGGAGGACATCCCTACAGAGGACATGCCTGCAGGAGGACATCCCTACAGAGGACATGCCTGCAGGAGGACATCCCTACAGAGGACACGGCTGCAGGAGGACATCCCTACAGAGGACATGCCTGCAGGAAGACACGCCTACAGAGGACACGGCTGCAGAGGATACGGCTGCAGGAGGACACGCCTGCAGAGGACGTGCCTGCAGGAGGACATCCCTACAGAGGACGTGCCTGCAGGAGGACATCCCTACAGAGGACGTGCCTGCAGGAGGACATCCCTACAGAGGACGTGCCTGCAGGAGGACATCCCTACAGAGGACGTGCCTGCAGGAGGACATCCCTACAGAGGACGTGCCTGCAGGAGGAAATCCCTACAGAGGACGTGCCTGCAGGAGGACATCCCTACAGAGGACGTGCCTGCAGGACGACATCCCTAGAGAGGACGTGCCTGCAGGAGGACATCCCTACAGAGGACGTGCCTGCAGGAGGACATCCCTAGAGAGGACGTGCCTGCAGGAGGACATCCCTACAGAGGACGTGCCTGCAGGAAGACACGGCTGCAGGAGGACACGGCTGCAGGAGGACACGCCTGCAGAGGACGTGCCTGCAGGAGGACATCCCTACAGAGGACATGCCTGCAAGGGGACATCCCTACAGAGGACGTGCCTGCAGGAGGACATCCCTACAGAGGACGTGCCTGCAGGAGGACATCCCTACAGAGGACGTGCCTGCAGGAGGACATCCCTACAGAGGACGTGCCTGCAGGAGGACATCCCTACAGAGGACGTGCCTGCAGGAGGACATCCCTACAGAGGACGTGCCTGCAGGAGGACATCCCTACAGAGGACGTGCCTGCAGGAGGACATCCCTACAGAGGACGTGCCTGCAGGAGGACATCCCTACAGAGGACGTGCCTGCAGGAGGACATCCCTACAGAGGACGTGCCTGCAGGAGGACATCCCTACAGAGGACGTGCCTGCAGGAGGACATCCCTACAGAGGACGTGCCTGCAGGAGGACATCCCTACAGAGGACGTGCCTGCAGGAGGACATCCCTACAGAGGACGTGCCTGCAGGAGGACATCAGTACAGAGGACGTGCCTGCAGGAGGACATCCCTACAGAGGACGTGCCTGCAGGAGGACATCCCTACAGAGGACGTGCCTGCAGGAGGACATCCCTACAGAGGACGTGCCTGCAGGAGGACATCCCTACAGAGGACGTGCCTGCAGGAGGACATCCCTACAGAGGACGTGCCTGCAGGAGGACATCCCTACAGAGGACATGCCTGCAGGAGGACGTGCCTGCAGGAGGACATGCCTGCAGGAGGACATCCCTACAGAGGACATGCCTGCAGGAGGACGTGCCTGCAGGAGGACACGCCTGTGTTTTCTAAGGGTCTGGAAGCTGCTTGCTTGGTTGCTTCATCAGTCATCAAGCAGATTGGCCCTTTTTCCCCAGACACGGACCCCGATACCAAGTAACAGTGCTTGTTTGGTCTCTGGTTTTTTGGGTGCCGAACCCATCAAATACGGTATGGACCCGAATGATGTGCTTTGGGTTCCCTCATAACTAGTCACCAAGATTTGAACATTTTGCAGAGTTTTAATAAACAAACTCCATCATCCAGTCCAGTGCTGGAACTTCTTTTTATTTAGGATTTTGAAGACAGATACATTTCCACAAGGGAGGTTAGAAAAACTTTATGCGATTTACAGTTCTGTATTACCAGAACTTGTTTAGTCCGGTTATAAGACAACTGGCGCATCCGCATCGCCCTTTTCAGGGATATTCATACATTTGCAGTAGGCAGACACTCACTCAACTGTCCTGTTCTGGAATTTTAACTATTCAAAACATTGCCATCAAGCTGAGCTGAATAAAATATCATGGATTCAGTGAAGTACTGAAAGGTACTTCTGCCTTTATCCCTTTCAGGGAGGATGGCTTCTCTCCTGTGTGAGTTCTCTTATGTGTATCAAGATATGATTTCTTGCTAAAACATTTTCCACATTCAGGACATGGAAATGGCTTCTCTCCTGTGTGAATTCTCTCATGTGTATCCAGATACGCTTTCTTGATAAAACATTTTCCACATTCATTACATATAAATGGTTTATCTCCCGTGTGCATTTTCTGATGTTGAATAAGACTTGATAGGTGACGAAAACATTTCCCACATTCATTACACAGAAATGGTTTCTCCCCTGTGTGAATTCTCTGGTGTTGAACGAGACTAGATTTCTCACTAAAAAAAAGTCCACATTCAGTACATGAAAATGGCTTCTCACCTGTGTGAGTTCTCCGATGTTGAATAAGAGCAGATTTCCACCTAAACCAGATTCCACATTCAGAACATAAAAATGGCTTCTCCCCTGTATGAATTCTCTGATGTTGAAAAAGAGTAGATTTGTCCCTGAAAAGGTTTCCGCATTCAGTACAAGAGAATGGCTTCTCTCCCGTGTGAGTTCTCTGATGAGTAACAAGCACTGCTTTCTTGCTAAAACATTTTCCACATTCGGCGCATGGATATGGTTTCTCCCCTGTGTGAATCCTTAGATGTCGAACAAGAACAGACTTCTCGGTAAAACATTTTCCACATTCAGTACATGAGAATGGCTTCTCTCCTGTGTGAGTTCTTTGATGTTTTAGAAAATCTGATTTATTAATGAAACATTTTCTACATTCAGAGCATAGAAATGGCTTCTCCCCTGTGTGAATTTTCATATGTTGAAGAAGATTTGATTTTTTTGTAAAACATTTTCCACATTCTGAACATGGAAAAGTGGTTTCCTCTCGGTGACTTTGAAGATGAGTGATAAGATTAGATTCTTGACTAAAAGACTTCTCACATTTCGGACATTTAAACTGCATTTCCTCTGTGGAAAGATTTGACTGATTATCTTCTGCTTTACCACAAGGAGATGAGGGGGGACGTCCATGGGAACCTCTTGTACTTTCATCTCCTGGAAAATATAACCAAGAAATCAGTATTGGAGATTTCCTTTTTCCCCAGTTACAAGCAGACGTAAAGTGACGGGTCAGTAACATACAGTCTGCTATGTATAGAAAACTAACAACATGATTTTAATAGTAAATATAATCCGTTGAGACATAATTTGATGGAAATCCAACAACCCAAAAAGTCATTAAATCCTTAAAAACTTCTACTTCCCAGACATAAGAGAGTTCTGTAACTAAATATACATTCAGGAAGCCATTTATCTACTTGAGCATAAATCAATCCAAATGTAAACTGAGTCATCTAATTTTTCCACAAAATACTAGGTTGTAAAATGTCCAGCAGCCTCCCCTCACTGATGAAATGGCCAGCAGCCTCCCCTCACTGATGAAATGGCCAGCAGCCTCCCCTCACTGATGAAATGGCCAGCAGCCACCCTCGCTGATGAAATCTCCAGCAGCCTCCCCTCACTGATGAAATCTCCAGCAGCCACCCCTCACTGATGAAATCTCCAGTAGCCTCCCCTCACTGATGAAATGGCCGGCAGCCATTGTTTTTTAGGAGTTCTCTCATTTTTGTAGGAGGTTATGAGGTTTATAACTTTAGGTGCGTTTTTTCACATTTTCATTCAATTCACCAAAGCCTACGTTTTAAGGGACCTGCTCCGCTTTTAAGTAGGTTTGAGAGGCCTAAAGAATAGCAACACTTCCCCCCTCCACTAAGATACATGAAAGGCTCTTACCCTCCTCTGTCACTGATGAGGGGATTTCCTCTCCGCTCCTCCTTCCACCACAACTTTCCTGGAAAGATCCAACATGAAGGACATGAGAAAACAAGGAAATGTATCCAGAAATTATCTTATAACCAAGCGATGGACAGAAACCTCCAGAACCAGGAGCTAAGGGGAATAATCAACGAGATTCATCCAAATATTTTACCCATCAACAATGTTCCGGTTATGTTACTGCATGAAACAATGTGACCCGATCCTGAGGTGGAGACTGCGCTCATGGACACCAGGACTTAGCTTATCCAGTTCTTCTACTCTGGACTGAGCGTCGCCATCTTGGATTAAAGTTACCATATTAAACCTCCTTTAATCGGAGAATAGCTAGAAATTAACTAGCTTTAAAATGGTATCTAAGGAGTGTGAGGGGCTCCATAGGTATTAATGGAGCCTGGAGACCCTCAGACTCATTTGCATACAGCCCTTCATCCTGGTGGTAGATACCCTTTAATTAAGGGTGTGACGTGAGAGGAGGGAATTATAACATATGTTCTTTGCTAAGATGATGCAAAAAGAAGCTTGTAGAAAAAGGAGTCTTAGTGCGTCTGGCTCATACACGCAGCTTATGACGCAAGTTCCTTGATTATCCCATATTGGAGTGTGGCCAACTCTTCGGTGGGACAACCATTGGGTCAAGGTCCTGCATAAACAAGTTATCAGTTAATGTCAGGAATTATAATACTCCAAAAGTGGGGGCTACCCAGCCATGTTGGGGCTCATGAGCCACACTAGGGATGACTTGCTAATGGACTATGACCAGTGGGTCTGAAGAACATAGGACCCATGGGCTGCCAAAGCCTGTTCCTGATATCCCTGTGCCGTATGAACGCACCACCCCTGGGACTCCCAAGCGACTGTGTGTTACGTTCAGCCACATGCATGCTGAGATCTTATTTCATGAACTACATCTAGAGAGGCAGTAGGTGGCCATGTAATTGCGTTTGAAGGATATAACATACACCTGAGATACTCTATATATGATATCTGGACTAAGCTGAATTCAGATAAAGTTAATAAAGAACTTATTTTTTTATAATCATTCTATGGATAGTATGGCTTGTTATTACTTTTCTGGGCATAAAAGTTCAATTTGATTAAAATAAATTCAATTTATTAACATTAATTTAAAGCACAATTTCCTGAATTAGGGCTCCAAACTTGGAATCCTACCCAATCAGTAATGAGTACGTCCGGACCAGTCTTTTATTGGCAAAACACACAACGACCAACATCATCCCAGAGACCCTCCACCTAAATGCTGTGGGAGAAGGTTAGTAGAAGCGTCTTTACATCAATCTACAGAGGATTCACAGGAATCTATATCTACCTGATGTTCCAGTGGGATGTTCTCCTCTGGTTCCTCTTTGATATTTTTGAAATATTGAGGACTGGGACATCTCTCTGGTTCCTCTTTGATATATCGGTAATCTTCAGGACGGGGACATCTCTCTGGTTCCTGTGTAATATCTCGGGAATCTCCAGGACTGGGACATCTCTCTGGTGGATTTCTCTGACTGGATCCATCTATAGGAAATATACACAGTGACTGATACATTGTCTATATGTGATGATGAGATGATGGAGGAGGTGACCTCACACCTGCTCTGTCCTCTATAATCAGGAAGGTCTCCTCTTACCTGGTGATGTGAGGGGCTGGTGGTCCTCCATCATCATGTCCTTGTACTGGTCCTTGTGTCCTTCTATATACTCCCACTCCTCCATGGAGAAATAGACAGTGACGTCCTGACACCTTATAGGAACCTGACACCCACAATGACACAGTCATCACCCAGACACCTCCCTTGTGTTATTGTACAATGTCCCAGCATTCCCGGCAGCGCTCACCTCTCCGCTCAGCAGCTCAGTGATCCTGGAGGTAAGTTCTAGGATCTTCTGCTCATGTATCAGTGAATGAGGTGGAGGCTCGGTGATGGGGCTCTGGGTCCATCCTCCTGACATACGGGGGGTCACACACTCACCAGACGACTTCTTCACTACTGTGTAATCCTGTGTATGGGGAGACACTGATCACTACATAGATCCTAAGAATCCTTCACCTCTCCAGTCAATTCTCACTGTTATTCCTAGAGATAAGAGCCGTGTCCTGGGAGACTCTCACCTCTCCGGTTATCAAGGAGATCATCTCCAGGGTGAGCTCCAGGATCCTGGCCGCCATCTGCTCTCTGTCCTTCTGCATCATGATGTCCTTGTACTGGTCCTTGTGTCCTTCTATATACTCCCACTCCTCCATGGAGAAGTAGACAGTGACGTCCTGACACCTTAAAGGAACCTGACACCCACAATGGCACAGTCATCACCCAAACACCTCCCTTGTGTTATTGTACAATGTCCCAGCATTCCCGGCAGCGCTCACCTCTCCGCTCAGCAGCTCAGTGATCCTGGAGGTAAGTTCTAGGATCTTCTGCTCATGTATCAGTGAATGAGGTGGAGGCTCGGTGATGGGGCTCTGGGTCCATCCTCCTGACACACGGGGGGTCACACACTCACCAGACGACTTCTTCACTACTGTGTAATCCTGTGTATGGGGAGACACTGATCACTACATAGATCCTAAGAATCCTTCACCTCTCCAGTCATTTCCCGCTGTTATTCCTAGAGATAAGAGCCGTGTCCTGGGAGACTCTCACCTCTTCGGTTATCAAGGAGATCATCTCCAGGGTGAACTCCAGGATCCTGGCCGCCATCTGCTCTCTGTCCTTCTCCCGGATCCCTGGTGGATCATTGATGGAAAGGATCATCTTTAGGAGAAACCTCTGGGAGTCCTGGATCTATAGAACCTGAGGAAACATGAGAAGAACTAAGAGCAAACTCTATATGAAGCAATTGTGTCCATGACATGTGTGACATGACAGATGGGGATTCTCCAGGACGGCTCCGAGCAGATATTGGAAGGGATGTCCCTGAGGACTGAAGGGATGAGTGATGACGGGACATGTATGGAGACTTTGGCTCAGCTATTGCCCCTTAAAGGGATTATTTGACAATAATGATGACAGGCTGCTATAAAGGTCACATTGGCTCCTGATCTTTGCTCGTTCCTATAATCCAGGTTCCAGAATATCCGACAGAAATAATATATTCATTATAATAATATTCACCAGTTGTTTCCAGTTCTGGACATCCATAGATCCTCTCTCGCGGGTGCTCCCGCGATCCCTGTCTCGGCACTCACCTCTCCCGGCTCCTGCTCTTTCCCGGACTGCCGTGCGTGCGCGTCCGCGGCTCCTGCCGAAAATTTAAAGGGCCAGCGCACCGCTAATTGGTGCACTGACTGAACACCTCACCTTTAAGAATCCTGCCTCTTCCTGTGTCCCCTCCAGATCTTTGTATCTTTGTGCCTCACAGCCTAAGAGAAAGCTTCCTGGTGATTATTCCTGCGTTCCTGTGTATTCCTGCGTTCCTGTGTGTCTCCGCTCCTGAGTCCTGTGTAGCCGTGTTACCCGAGTTCCTCCGTGTTGCTGTGTTCCGTGTGCCTGTGTTCCCGTTCCCACCTGCCTGGACCTCCCATTGCTGACTTCGGATTTGGACTTGACCTTGCATCTCTGCCGCCTGCTCTGACCCAAAGCCTGGACCTGACTACGAGACTGTCTTCCTGACTACCTCGACTGCCA
This sequence comes from Engystomops pustulosus, assembly GCF_040894005.1. Classification (NCBI taxonomy): domain Eukaryota; kingdom Metazoa; phylum Chordata; class Amphibia; order Anura; family Leptodactylidae; genus Engystomops; species Engystomops pustulosus. Next base: position 13,751,670 of record NC_092412.1, on the reverse strand, counting down.
CCGCGGGCTAGTCGCACCTGGGAACGACTTGGTGCAGCAGCAAGTCCAACCCGCTTTGCGGCGGGCTCTGGTGAAAACCCAGTGCTCCATAATCAAAACTATAACCCAGTGCTCCTTGCACATAGAACTCATGCTGTCGCAATTTGTCACAGAGCAGTCCAAAGTGACATTTGTTCTCAGCCTTCTTTCCGGGAAAGCCCTGGCCTGGGCTACCCCTCTTTGTGACAGAGACGACCTGGTCACGGCTACTCTGACAGCATTTCTGGCGGAGTTCTGGTCAGTCTTCGAGGAACCAGCACGAGCCTCCTCTGCGGAGTCTGCATTGTTGAACCTGCGTCAGGGCAATTCATCTGTGGGAGAGTACGCAGTTCAATTCCGCACCCTGGCTTCCGAACTTGCTTGGAACAATGCAGCCCTCATCGCTACATTTAAGAAAGGGCTCTCTGCGCAGGTCAAGGACGCACTGGCAGCTCGGGACCTTCCATCTACCTTGAGTGGCCTCATCACCTTGGCCACTCGAATTGACGTTCGGTTTAAGGAGCGTGCTGAGGAACTACGCTCCGAGTATCCCCAAGGCCGTGTTAGACGCCTTCCTCGTCTGGCACCAGTTTTCCAAAGACCGCCCCAGCCCCCGCCAGAATCTTCTGCTGAGGAACCCATGCAGGTTGACCGAACCCGGCTCACTCTACAAGAGCGTTCCATACGACGTCAGGACAACCTGTGCAAGTATTGTGCCAGCCCACAGCACTTCGTCGGGACTTGTCCTGTCCGTCCCCAACGCCCGGGAAACGCCAGCACCTAGGCTTCTCAGGAGAAGTGTCCCTAGGTGTGAATAAAGCTTCTCCACGCCTGATTTACAGCGAACTTTGTAGATGCTGCCCTGGTCTCCCTGCATCACTTCCTGGTGGTTCGTCTTGAAAAAGCCCTTGTCTATTGCCTCAGTTAGTGGCAGATTCTCTCCTGCTCCTTCAAGTTGGTGCATTACATAAAGAGAGACTATCCTTTTTTGTGCTGCCACAGTGCACTTCCACTCTCCTGCTGGGTCTCCCCTGGTTGCAGCATCATGCCCCTGTTCTGGACTGGTCCTCTGGGGAGATTCTTCCTTGGGGTCCGGATTGTTCCTCACGCTGCATGACTGTTCCACATCGGCTCCCTGTCAGGACTGCTACCTTGTCTCCCAAGCCTCTGGAGGGACTTCCAGCTCCGTACCGGGACTTTGCAGATGTGTTTTCTAAAAAACAAGCCGAGACCCTTCCTCCACATCGTCCCTACGATTGCCCCATTGACCTGCTGCCTGGATCTTCTCCACCACGGGGTCGGGTGTATCCGCTCTCGGTTCCTGAGACTGCCGCTATGTCGGAATATGTTAAGGAAAATCTGCAAAGAGGTTTCATCCGCAAATCCTCCTCACCAGCTGGCGCTGGTTTCTTTTTTTTCACTAAAAAGGATGGCTCTCTCCGCCCCTGTATAGACTATCGCGGTCTTAACAAGGTCACCGTTAAGAATCGCTATCCTCTGCCGCTTATCACGGAGCTATTTGATCGTCTGCAGGGTGCAAGAATTTTTTCAAAATTAGATCTTTGTGGGGCCTACAACCTCATCCGCATCAGGAAGGGTGACGAGTGGAAGACCGCCTTTAACACCCGTGATGGGCATTTTGAATATCTAGTTATGCCCTTCGGACTTTGTAATGCGCCAGCCGTTTTCCAGGAATTTGTGAAGGATATTTTCCGGGACTCATTGTACAGTTGTGTTGTGGTTTACCTGGATGACATTCTTGTGTATTCTGCTGATCTCAAGTCCCACCAGTCTCATTTACAGCAAGTTCTCAGCCGCCTCAGGATGAACCACCTCTATGCCAAGCTGGAGAAGTGCCAGTTTCATCAGAAGAGCCTTCCATTCCTCGGCTACATAATTTCTGATAAAGGTTTGCAGATGGATCCTGCCAAGTTATCTGCGGTTCTTCAGTGGCCACGCCCAGTGGGACTGCGAGCTATACAAAGATTTCTGGGCTTTGTTATAGACAATTTATCCCACATTTCTCATCTCTGGTCGCGCCGATGGTGGCGCTTACGGAAAAGGGTGCTAATCCCCGTGTCTGGCCGCCAGCAGCAGAAGAAGCCTTGACGAAATAAAAAACTGCTTTTTCCTCCGCTTCAGTCCTTACCCGACCCGATACTGAAAAGCTGTTCCTGGTGGAGGTTGATGCCTCCTCTGTGGGTGCTGGGGCGGTCCTTACCCAGAAGGGGCCTAGGGGCCGAACACTCACTTGTGGCTTCTTCTCCAAAACCTTCTCCTCTGCGGAGAGAAATGATTCCATTGGAGATCGGGAGCTTCTAGCCATCAAGCTGGCTTTGGAAGAGGGAGCCCGATTTCCAGTCAGAATTTTCAAGGACCACAAAAACCTTCAGTATCTACAGACGGCTCAGCCTTTGAATCCACGTCAAGCCCGGTGGTCTCTCTTCTTTTCTCGCTTTGACTTCCGAATCCATTTTCGTCCTGCAGAGAAAAACATCAAGGCTGACGCCTTGTCCCGTGCTTCTGATGTTATGGGGGAGGACTCTGCTCCGAGGCATACTATTCCCCCAGAGAGACTTGTGCTTGCCGCGCCGGTGGACCTCCGGCAGCTGCCTCCCGGCAAGACTTATGTGCGATCTGGTCTCCGAAAGAGGATCCTGACCTGGGGACATTCATTCTTCTCGTGTGGCTGGGCACCCTGGGGTGCAGCGCTCTGTGGCCTTAATTTCCCAATTCTACTGGCTGGCCCGAATTGGTCAAGGACGTTCGGAATTTTGTGGGTTCCTGTGCCTCTTGTGCCCGCAACAAGCCCTCACGACTAAAACCTGCTGGTCTTCTGTTGCTGTTACCCGTGCCTACCAGCCCATGGTCTCATGTGGCTATGGACTTTGTTACGGATCTATCGCCATCTTCTGGCAATACCGTTATCTGGGTGGTGACTGACCGCTTTTCGAAGATGTCTCATTTTGTCCCTCTGCCAGGTTTGCCTTCTGCTCCACGTCTCGCTAGCCTCTTCTTCCAGCATATTTTCCGGCTTTATGGTCTCCCTCGGCACATCGTCTCGGATCGAGGAGTTCAGTTTGTGTCCAAATTCTGGAGATCTCTATGCAACCAGTTACAGGTGAACTTGGACTTCTCTTCTGCCTATCATCCACAGACTAATGGCCAAGTGGAGAGGGTGAATCAGACTTTAGGTTGCTATCTCCGCCACTTCGTCTCTGCCCGTCAGGACGACTGGGCCTCTCTTCTACCATGGGCGGAGTTCTCTTACAATTCCCTGGACTCCACTTCTGCTGGTTCTGCTCCCTTTTTTATTATCTACGGACTGGATCCTCGGCCTCCTCTTCCGTTATCCATGTCTGCAGATGTTCCTGCTGTGGAGGACCTGGTCCGTGATCTAAAAGCTATCTGGGAACAAGTCCACACCTCATTGCTCCAAGCTTCAGCCCAGATCAAGCGTCAAGCAGACAAAAGACGCCGACCATTTCCTGTTTTAGCTCCTGGTGACAGGGTCTGGCTGTCCGCCAAGTATGTTCGGCTGAAGATCCCGAGCTATAAATTGGGACCCCGGTTCTTGGGTCCATTTGAAATTCTCCGCCGCATCAACCCGGTGGCTTACAAGTTGCATCTGCCTCCCAGCATGCGCATTCCTATCTCTTTCCACGTTTCTCTCCTTAAGCCAGTCATCTTCAACCTTCTGCTAAGGTACCTCGACCTCGGCTGCCACCGCGGGCTAGTCGCACCTGGGAACGACCTGGTGGTATCCTGCCGCAGCAAGTCCAACCCGCTTTGCGGCGGGCCCTGGTGAAAACCAGGTGCCACTTGGATTCCGGTCCCAGGTGTCGGTTAGTTCCATCTCCCGCGGTGGTCCAGAGGATCCACTGTTCCTGACATACAGTCTGTTCTCCTCTCACCATTTTACATCTTCACAAACCTTCACAAAATTTAATGACTTATTTAGGCAAAATTTATGAATTTTCGGGCATAGAAGCACTGAAATAATCCAATTTCTTGTGCAGTGCAAGAAGGTGCAATTTTCCTGGCGACTCCATGTGGGCGTGAAGGGGGCATAAAGAGGTGTGGCCACTGCTGAAATGAACAGGCACAGGGTGTTTCTGCCCGCGCCCATTCAAGAATCTGAAAGCATTCAATGTTAATATACCACAGATTTTTACTGAAAACAACGACAGGTTGGACCTGGCGTATTTTTGTCCGGCAGCCAGCACAGGCTGCAGATACATCATGAGGTCTAGGTTGTGGTGGGGCTTTATCATACGGTGGTGCTCAGCATATGATAGGTCTCTCGCAATGATATCTCCACAGGTGAAGCTCCTCCTCAGCTATTCCTGTCTCCTCCCCCTGATGTCTCCTCAGTAGAAGCTCCTCCTCCTCAGCTATATCTGGCTTCTCCCCCTGATGTCTCCTGAGAAGAATCTCCATCTTGGGTGAAGATGGTGGCCGAGAGTGTGTGTGTGTGTGTGGGGGTGAAGATGGCGAGTGGGAGTATGTTGTGTATGAGGGGGGTATGGTCTATGTGTGTGGGGGGGGGGGGGGGAGGGAAAGATTGCGGCTGGGGTGTGTGTGGTGACAATTGTGGCTGGGTGTATGGGCTCATGGAGGCAGCCCGTGACAAGGGGGAGAAAGTCATCAGAGAAGATCACAGCTATACGGACTGCAGAACAAAAAGTGCTTAAAGGGGTTGTCCGGGACCAATTAAAAAAACAAAAGGTGGCCGGGAGGGGGCAGTTTAAAAAAAATAAAGATGTACTTACCTTCGGGCGCCCTCCAAGTGTCCCACGCTGCTGTTGATCTGGTCCGCGCGCTATTTAAAAAAACATGGCCGCCGGAGCAGTGCTGGACCCACACAATTGTATATGCAGGTCGGGTATTTGTCGGGTCCGGCAGGAATCTGAGTCCAGCACTGCTCCGGTGGCCATGTTTGTTTACATGGCGCGTGGACCGGAGCGACAGCAGCGTGGGACACTCGGAGGGCGCCGGAAGGTAAGTACATCTTTATTTTTGTTACCTTTTGTTTTTTTAATTAGTCTCGGACAACCCCTTTAAAGAGGACCATCACCATGTAGGTGTTTGCAAGTGGATTCAGGGGCACTTTTACCTGCAGCAAGACAGTGGTCATGCATTTATGCTTATCTTCTCTGACACTGTCCCAACAGCAGCAGACAGTGTCACAGAAGATACTGAAGCAGTGGTGTTTGAGATCTCACTATACTACAGCCAACACGACCGCACTGCCTTCTGATTCTGCGCTCTCCTGTCTGACATCAGTGTCTCTCAGCACACAGATGCTGACAAGAGAGACGCCAACAAGGAGTGAAGGGGCCACGGGGAGGGAAGTATCAATGTGTAACACCCCCTATGCATCAGACACGTTGTTATCAGTAATGTGGTACAGCATTAGTAATCCTAGACAACAAGCACTTACCTTTGGCAATGAGCAAGTAACATAGTACTAGGTCCCTGGCAAATTGCAGTTTATATAGATGTGGCCTCTAGGTTCATTTTTTTTCCTTCAACAGATCGGTATATGCCGTGGTTTCCTCGGGATTCGGTGGACCCGGCAATTTTTCCTGTTTTCTTTTAACTTGAACTTTATCTCAGTAGTGGTGCGGTCTTATAGCCGGCATCCATTACTATGGCCAGGGCTAGGTGTAATCCACTATAAAAGCTAAACACTAATCTCCTTATCATTACCCCGGGAAGATCCAGTACCCGACCATCTATAGATAGTCCGGTACTGAGCCGGCTGTAGGCTGTTATTTGCGCTGGTAAAGCCCAAAACCCTTTTGTCACCCCAGTCATGTCAGGCTGCTGATGACTAATTGTATCTGGCTGCTTATATAAAATGAGAGGAACCTCATGGCATTTTTTTTTATACATTTCAATAAAAAATTGCTATGGGGGACTAAGCACTAACACAACCCTTTAGGTGCAAAATTTTGTGGCATGGTGGGTATAGTGCAGACACTGGAGCAGACACTATAAATACAGGTGCGAGCAGTTTTCACATTATTTTCAGTGCAAAGTCAGACAGAAAACTGTCCGGAAATGTCCTGAATCCACTTACAAGCCCCTCCATGACAGGGAGTTCAGTAAAACATATTTAAGATGGTGAGAAGTCCTCTGTGTGTCCGGCTTTGTTATACCCTTTCTGCAGTGCAATGAATAGCAATCTGATGGGTTTGGGCTCCAGCGTTCTGCTCCTGCCTGGGCCTCACAGTTGCCGCTTGTAAACAGACTGCAGCAGGAGTTGCTCATTTTCACCCCAGTCTTCTACTGGCCTCAGTCACGCTCCATTAATATTATGTCCCCGCAGCAGCTGTGGTCTTCTTGCCAACAGGCGAGTTTGATGTGTGCAAATCACATTGGGGCTCAATTACTTACCCGGTCCTGTCGCGATCCAGCGGCGCGTTCTCCGACGAGAATTCGGTTCTTCCGGCGATTCACTAAGGCTATGCGCCCGATGTGCACCAGGTGTCGCTGCTGCGCCGAGGTCCGCCGGAGTTCACCATCCGATTCCTGGTGCATGTGAGTGCAATTTTTAAATAGCGCGGTTTTTCCGAATCCGTCGGCCCCCATTTTTTGTTGCATGCAAGCCGGCGCCAATGTAACACAATCCAATTGCGTGCAACAAAAACCCGGGGCAATTCGGCACAAACTCACCTCGGTGTCTGAGGCCAGTAGTAGACTGCAGCAGGCCTGGAGCTATTAGCCAGTGGATAGATTCTCCTGCTACTGAGGAAATATTCTATGGTGCTACATTAACAAAAAAATAGATTGAATAAAGTTATATAAAATATTTTTTTAAATGTCATTTTATCTTCCACTTTTTCACTTCAGTTTCTGAACATTCTTAAATATTCTCTAATGAGGAATAATATTAAAATAATAAGTTACTTCACAGCAAAAAAATCCTAGACTTATCCGGGAGAAGATATTAGATCATTTGGGTGACGCTTAATTCATAAAAACAAGGTTCCTACTGTTGGAAATATGACATGATGTGGCTTGAGACAGTGTAAGGGTCTTTGTGGACAGAGGAAGAACTAAGCCATAAATGCCTACATTGCCCCTAATAAAGATTGCAGAGACAGCTGCATGTGATAACAATGGACTGTGCTATTACACCTGGAGGCTAAGGCCTCCTGACAACACTGAGGACAGCTGCTTGTCATTGCCCCCTGGACATTCTATAAGATCCTGTGGGAAACAAAGACTCAAGTTACTTGTCCTGCAAGTTGTGTGATAAGAATGTATTGACTCTACATCATCATTGGATTGGCCAAGACAGTGGTGGAGGTGGGATGATGGGCAATGTGTGTGAGCTATGTGTGTGTGTATATAAGATGGTATACAGATCTTTAGTCAGAGCACTTCCTTCCCACCATCTCTCTGTCCCCTAGTTAGTTTACCCTCTATGTGTATTTCCCTGTATTGTACCCTTAATAAATCCCCTATAAAGATCCATTGAATATTGTTGTTAATTTAATATTAACTGGCACCCCAAAACCAAGCAGATTTTACATTTGGCACCCCAGTCTGGACCTGTAATTTAAATTCTACAGAGAATCCACGGCAAAATATCTGCGCTATTTCAATCTGTGAACGGAATTTGGATCTTTGGTACAGAGGAAATCCTGGTAAGTAACAAGTTTTCATATTACATTACTATCTTTGATAAGCCAGGTTGTTTTATGTGAATGTATAGGAAGTCGCTTGTTGAGATTGTAGGTTAACGTTAAGTGTGAGCTGTTGTGTTTTAGTGTACAGAGGTAAAGTTGTAGGAAAAAGTTTGTTGCTGGTCATAGCTGTACATTTTCCTAGATTGAATGAGTCTAAAGGCTTAAGCAGTGTGTAAAGTAGCCTTTCGGAACGTTAGTATAGTAGATAATTACACAAACTGTGTTTGCTCAGTTTGTCATTTTGTGTGTTTGTCAGTGTGTATTGTGGTAACAGAGATGGAACTTGTTCAAAAGTTTGTGAAAAAGTATTCCTCTGCTCGCTACCATTCATGTGCAGATGGTTCACTGGAGGAGCAATATAACGAGCTGATGATGCAATGTAAGGCCCATAATGAGAAGTTACATAGGAAAGTGCTCAGTAAGAGAGGGAAGAAAGAAAGGTTGGGCAATGAAATTATGATGTTAATTAAGATGAAAGAATTGGCTGAGGTAAAGGAAGTAAATTGGTACATACAAAGGCTCCAATGTAAGGAAAGTATAGACAGAATCAGTGACTCTGTGATTGACATTTCTGCTAAAACAACTAGTGAGATGGATAATCTACAAGTAAAGGTGGATGAGCTGTCTATAAGAAATGAAGATTTGGATAAGCAGCTACATGAGTGTAGATTGAGTTCTGTATCTACTGAAACTCATACACAGTCCTTAGAAAGGGAGATACATCAGAAGGACGTGATAATTACCTCACTAAAGGGTCAGTTGTCTGAAACAATGACCCAACTGTATAAACAAGAAGAGCAGATCCGGTCCCTCCAACTACAGAACCAGACGTGCCATAAAGCAGCAGATGTCTGTATTGTCACACCCGGGGGTTGGAGTGATGAACACAATCTAATACCTGCAGATAAGTCTCCAACACTCACCATCCAGGATAGACTACATCTGTGTCAGGTCATTGGAGAATGGGATACAAATGAATCACCAATAATTGTATCCAATAAATTTGAAGCTGTGGTGAAGCAATACAACTTGTGTAATGCGGATGCCTGGTCTCTGCTCCGAGCATGGCTTCCTGGGCCTCTGGCCACACAATTGTCATCTACACACATGGGAGATGATGATAGTGGTGCAGACTTAAGAAGGAAGCAACTGCAGCGTATCATGGGAGGGAGAGACATAAGGGGTGAGAATACCCTGAGAAGATATAGGTTCAGGCAAGGTGATGACCCCCTTATTTTCTGTAATAAGTACCTGACCTTATTTAGGAGTGTTTACAACTGCCCCGATATGTCTCAGGATGACTCCGATTTCCTCTATTCAATGGCAAATCAGTGTAATGTGGATTACACCACAAAAATTGGCCTGAGGAACGCCAAATCCCTAGAGAACTTTATTAATATACTCAGGGACTGGTGTGAGGAGAACAATAGGGATGAACCATCAGGAAATCTGTCTACAGAGTACAGAGCAAGGAGGACAAGATATGTCCGGTATTGCTATGGATGTGGGAGGCCCGGGCATATTAAACGTTTCTGTAATGTAAATAATGCAAACCATGAGACACATTATAATTCATTGCATGCAGAAATTGACGCCATTGAGCCTGAGACCAACCAGAACACAGTGATCACAGAGACATGTGAGGAGGCCATGGCACCTCCTGGAAGTAGCCACATAGAGACATGTGAGGAGGCCATGGCACCTCCTGGGACTAGCCATACAGAGACATGTGAGGAGAACACATCACATGCAAATAAGATTCCCAATATACACAGGGATAAGAAAGAACAGCCTCCCTCTCACCGCAGACAGCACAAGGAAGGTGCTAATGTCCCAGTGTACAATCCATGGGCAGGGCTGCCATTCTGGCTATTCTGGAGCTGGTCACAGATCGCCCTCCCCCTGCTAATAAACTCTGCACAGTACAGCAGCAGCATGGCTTATTAATGTGTGGCTATAGCGATATACATTGTGAATAAATGGATTTGGAATTGTGTTAATGGTATGAATTGTTTGGTTTCTAACAATGTTTTCTTTCTCTTGTAGACTGGATTTCTTTTGTCACATGACTCCAGGACAAAGAAACTAACACTTTGTTTTGTTTCTACAGGTTCCATGCTTTGATTTCGTGTTTTACATATCTGTTTTGAGTATTGTTTGTGTGATAACTGTCATTATGTTTTGTTTTAGGCAACAAGGTGGTTGGCTGAAGAAACAAATTATTAATATTGACATTTTGTTTACAGGTCATAAAAAGGTAGTATGTGTACAAATAAAACCATGTGGTGTAATGAGCTAAAAATTTATGAGGGTTAATTGTTTGCAAACAATTAAAAAACATGAAATAACATCCCATTGTGATGTGTAGGTCCTGTATGTAATATAATTGTTGTTGTTTTTTGTGGTATTTTTTTTTTGTGCTATGTCTGTTCTTTATCTTGTCCCATAGATGACCTTACTTAATCATTGACAGAAGAAGGATTGGAAACTGCCTGCTGTCGCACCCTAAGATGTGTAGAAACTGAATTAGCTCTCATTGTTTTATGTTGTCTGTTTTGTGTTCTGTTAAATGTAGTATGTAAACTGTGTCAATACACATTTTTGTTCCTGATGCTCAGGAATGTTGGATTTTTTTCTTTTTCCCCATTTTTTTTAAATGGAGCATTTTTTTTTTCTTGATTCAAGTATTATTTTTTTTTTATACAGTGTTTGGTACCATTGTGTGGTACCAAAGGGGCATGGTTTTAGAGAGTGATGCAGTGCCAAAGGGGCAGACTATAGTGAATTCACATCAATATTTAATTTTTTTTTTTATATAAGAAAAAATATATATAAATAAGGAGGATGAGGATCATTTGATATTTAGCTTTATTTTTTTCCTGTTATGCATTTACCAGAGGACTGTAAACAAGACAGTCTCAGATACATTCTAATGTGTTTTTTTCTCTGATACATTTGTCTCACTGGCAACTTAATTTTAAGTTTCTCAAACAAACTGCACGCTCCTTTATACCAGTAAAGCATCTAAATGAAGAACATAGGGTATTAAAAGCAGCATTCAGTTTGAATTTTTTTAATTTTAATGTTCTTAATCTATGTGTGTGTCTTCAAGGTTGCATAAAACATATAGTAATTAATGGCTGAGTATACGGTTACTATATTGTATAATGCACAAGTAAGATTACCAATATAAGAGGTTAGATGGACACCTACTCTAAAGGTTGATTAGTGGAATGACTTATAATTTTTTTTTTTTTTTTTGCTATGTGTTTTATGCACTTGATATACTTTTGATTAATTTATAAGTCAGGACAATGGGAGACATATATAAGGTGTGATATGAACATTTCTGTGGAGTGTAAATATAAAACCTGGTAAACTTACAGAATTAGATTTGGTAATGGGAAAAAGCTAAATGAAAGTTTATGTTTAAACTAAATATATTTGAAGTCAAGTAAATCTGGAAACCCTTAGATAAACCACCCTGCAAACTTCTACTTGAAATCAATCCTTTGATTTACTATTGGTAATGTTTTATAGTTCTGTTTGGGTTTCCTTTTATGTAATTTCATATCTATAGCTTATTTTGATATCTAGGATGTTATTGCCAGCTTGCATTCTGTATGACGTGGGATTTATATTTGCATATTGTAAATATGACAGACAATTACTAGCATATATGGAGATCTATATTTGTTGGATAAATGGTATAGATGAAAAATGTCATTCAAGAAATGGATATGAGAATGAATGTGAGTGAATGGTGTGATGACCATTGGTGCCCTATCCCTTACCCATACAACCTTCAACTACTTTGTCTTGAGGAAAAGCCAGAAGAAGAAAGATCATTTCCACACCCAAAGAAGATAATGGAGGAGAAATGGATTTTATTTCTGTTCTAAATATGGTCTAATGGTGTGTGGGCCTTTCAGGCCCAAAGGGGCATAATGTTGGAAATATGACATGATGTGGCTTGAGACAGTGTAAGGGTCTTTGTGGACAGAGGAAGAACTAAGCCATAAATGCCTACATTGCCCCTAATAAAGATTGCAGAGACAGCTGCATGTGATAACAATGGACTGTGCTATTACACCTGGAGGCTAAGGCCTCCTGACAACACTGAGGACAGCTGCTTGTCATTGCCCCCTGGACATTCTATCAGATCCTGTGGGAAACAAAGACTCAAGTTACTTGTCCTGCAAGTTGTGTGATAAGAATGTATTGACTCTACATCATCATTGGATTGGCCAAGACAGTGGTGGAGGTGGGATGATGGGCAATGTGTGTGAGCTATGTGTGTGTGTATATAAGATGGTATACAGATCTTTAGAGAGCACTTCCTTCCCTACCATCTCTCTGTCCCTTAGTTAGTTTACCCTCTATGTGTATTCCCCTGTATTGTACCCTTAATAAATCCCCTATAAAGATCCATTGAATATTGTTGTTAATTTAATATTAACTGGCACCCCAAAACCAAGCAGATTTTACACTACTGACAGCTCCGCTCTATCCGTCTCTGTATAGACTAGAATAGTGACAGCTCCGCACTATCCGTCTCTGTACAGCCTAGAATAGTGACAGCTCCGCTCTATCCGTCTCTGTATAGACTAGAACAGTGACAGCTCCGCACTATCCGTCTCTGTCCTGTACAGACTAGAATAGTGACAGCTCCGGTCTATGCGTCTCTGTACAGACTAGAATAGTGACAGCTCCGCTCTATCCGTCTCTGTACAGCCTAGAATAGTGACAGCTCCGCTCTATCCCTCTCTGTACAGCCTAGAATAGTGAGGTATACAATAGAGGCATCAATGGCCTTGTATATGCATGGGGATTATAGGCATTAGGTTAAACACAGTCTATGAATCAGCAGAAGTGCATGTACGTACATGATAAACAAGTATAGTAAATCTTACCCATGTGAAGGATGATCGTTGCCCGGAATGACAGCGCCCCTTGTCATTCCGGGCAACGATCATCCTTCACATGGGTAAGATTTACTATACTTGTTTATCATGTACGTACATGCACTTCTGCTGATTCATAGACTGTGTTTAACCTAATGCCTATAATCCCCATGCATATACAAGGCCATTGATGCCTCTATTGTATACCTCATAATTTTGATGATCCTGTTGCCTGGGTCACAGCTTCTTTTTGTGTCCCCCGTGGGGTTGTACCTTTTTCTCACCAGTTTTTGTTATTTATTATTGTATTTTTTTTTATTTAAATAAAGGAATTTTTTACTTTTATTTCTTGTCTTTCAATTGTGCTATTGTGTTGGATTTTATCTTCCATTTGGTGGAAGATTAATAGGTTATAGATTAATGTTTCCAACCAGCTAGAACATGGTATTATACCGTGTAGGGAGAAGGATAGGTCCCAAAATACTATTCTAGAACATTAGTACCTTGTCACTCACTCCTCCTTCTTCCCTATTTTTGGTTTTGTTTCAAAGTCATTTGTTAGCCTAGAATAGTGACAGCTCCGCTCTATCCCTCTCTGTACAGCCTAGAATAGTGACAGCTCCGCTCTATCCCTCTCTGTACAGACTAGAATAGTGACAGCTCCGGTCTATGCGTCTCTATACAGACTAGAATAGTGACAGCTCCGCTCTATCCGTCTCTGTACAGCCTAGAATAGTGACAGCTCCGCTCTATCCCTCTCTGTACAGCCTAGAATAGTGACAGCTCCGCTCTATCCGTCTCTGTATAGACTAGAACAGTGACAGCTCCGCACTATCCGTCTCTGTCCTGTCGCGATCCAGCGGCGCGTTCTCCGACGAGAATTCGGTTCTTCCGGCGATTCACTAAGGCTATGCGCCCGATGTGCACCAGGTGTCGCTGCTGCGCCGAGGTCCGCCGGAGTTCACCATCCGATTCCTGGTGCATGTGAGTGCAATTTTTAAATAGCGCGGTTTTTCCGAATCCGTCGGCCCCCATTTTTTGTTGCATGCAAGCCGGCGCCAATGCAACACAATCCAATTGCGTGCAACAAAAACCCGGGGCAATTCGGCACAAACTCACCTCGGTGTCTGAGGCCAGTAGTAGACTGCAGCAGGCCTGGAGCTACTAGCTAGTGGATAGATTCTCCTGCTACTGAGGAAATAGAATAGTGACAGCTCCACTCTCTCCGTCTCTGTACAGACTAGAATGGTGACATCTCCGCACTATCCGTCTCTGTATAGAATGGAATAGTGACAGCTCCGCTCTATCCGTCTCTGTATAGACTAGAACAGTGACAGCTCCGCACTATCCGTCTCTGTCCTGTACAGACTAGAATAGTGACAGCTCCGGTCTATGCGTCTCTGTACAGACTAGAATAGTGACAGCTCCGCTCTATCCGTCTCTGTACAGCCTAGAATAGTGACAGCTCCGCTCTATCCCTCTCTGTACAGCCTAGAATAGTGACAGCTCCGCTCTATCCCTCTCTGTACAGCCTAGAATAGTGACAGCTCCGCTCTATCCGTCTCTGTACAGACTAGAATAGTGACAGCTCCGGTCTATGCGTCTCTATACAGACTAGAATAGTGACAGCTCCGCTCTATCCGTCTCTGTACAGCCTAGAATAGTGACAGCTCCGCTCTATCCCTCTCTGTACAGCCTAGAATAGTGACAGCTCCGCTCTATCCCTCTCTGTACAGCCTAGAATAGTGACAGCTCCGCTCTATCCGTCTCTGTATAGACTAGAACAGTGACAGCTCCGCACTATCCGTCTCTGTCCTGTACAGACTAGAATAGTGACAGCTCCGGTCTATGCGTCTCTGTACAGACTAGAATAGTGACAGCTCCGCTCTATCCGTCTCTGTACAGACTAGAATAGTGACAGCTCCGGTCTATGCGTCTCTATACAGACTAGAATAGTGACAGCTCCGCTCTATCCGTCTCTGTATAGACTAGAACAGTGACAGCTCCGCACTACTCCGACAGCTGGTGCATGTGAGTGCAATTTTTAAATAGCGCGGTTTTTCCGAATCCGTCGGCCCCCATTTTTTGTTGCATGCAAGCCGGCGCCAATGCAACACAATCCAATTGCGTGCAACAAAAACCCGGGGCAATTCGGCACAAACTCACCTCGGTGTCTGAGGCCAGTAGTAGACTGCAGCAGGCCTGGAGCTACTAGCCAGTGGATAGATTCTCCTGCTACTGAAGAAATAGAATAGTGACAGCTCCACTCTCTCCGTCTCTGTACAGACTAGAATGGTGACATCTCCGCACTATCCGTCTCTGTATAGAATGGAATAGTGACAGCTCCGCTCTATCCGTCTCTGTATAGACTAGAACAGTGACAGCTCCGCACTATCCGTCTCTGTCCTGTACAGACTAGAATAGTGACAGCTCCGGTCTATGCGTCTCTGTACAGACTAGAATAGTGACAGCTCCGCTCTATCCGTCTCTGTACAGCCTAGAATAGTGACAGCTCCGCTCTATCCCTCTCTGTACAGCCTAGAATAGTGACAGCTCCGCTCTATCCGTCTCTGTACAGACTAGAATAGTGACAGCTCCGGTCTATGCGTCTCTATACAGACTAGAATAGTGACAGCTCCGCTCTATCCGTCTCTGTACAGCCTAGAATAGTGACAGCTCCGCTCTATCCCTCTCTGTACAGCCTAGAATAGTGACAGCTCCGCTCTATCCCTCTCTGTACAGCCTAGAATAGTGACAGCTCCGCTCTATCCCTCTCTGTACAGCCTAGAATAGTGACAGCTCCGCTCTATCCCTCTCTGTACAGCCTAGAATAGTGACAGCTCCGCTCTATCCGTCTCTGTATAGACTAGAACAGTGACAGCTCCGCACTATCCGTCTCTGTCCTGTACAGACTAGAATAGTGACAGCTCCGGTCTATGCGTCTCTGTACAGACTAGAATAGTGACAGCTCCGCTCTATCCGTCTCTGTACAGACTAGAATAGTGACAGCTCCGGTCTATGCGTCTCTATACAGACTAGAATAGTGACAGCTCCGCTCTATCTGTCTCTGTATAGACTAGAACAGTGACAGCTCCGCACTATCTGTCTCTGTCCTGTACAGACTAGAATAGTGACAGCTCCGCTCTATCCGTCTCTGTACAGACTAGATAAGTGACAGCTCCGCTCTCTCCGTCTCTGTATAGACTAGAATAGTGAATGCTCCGGTCTATCCATCTCTGTCCTGTACAGACTAGAATAGTGACAGCTCCGGTCTATCCGTCTCTGTCCTGTACAGACTAGAATAGTGACAGCTCCGGTCTATCCGTCTCTGTATAGACTAGAATAGTGACAGCTCCGGTCTATCCATCTCTGTACAGACCAGAATAGTGACCGCTCCGATCTATGCGTCTCTGTCCTGTACAGACTAGAATAGTGACAGCTCCGCTCTATCCGTCTCTGTATAGACTAGAATAATGACAGCTCCGGTCTATGCGTCTATGTACAGACTAGAATAGTGACAGCTCCGCTCTATCCGTCTCTGTATAGACTAGAATAGTGACAGCTCCGGTCTATCCGTCTCTGTATAGACTAGAATAGTGACAGCTCCGGTCTATCCGTCTCTGTACAGACTAGAATAGTGACAGCTACGCTCAATCCGTCTCTGTATAGACTAGAATAGTGACAGCTCCGGTCTATCCGTCTCTGTATAGACTAGAATAGTGACAGCTACGCTCAATCCGTCTCTGTATAGACTAGAATAGTGACTGCTCCGCTCTATCCGTCTCTGTATAGACTAGAATAGTGACAGCTACGCTCAATCCGTCTCTGTATAGACTAGAATAGTGACAGCTCCGGTCTATCCGTCTCTGTATAGACTAGAATAGTGACAGCTCCGGTCTATCCGTCTCTGTACAGACTAGAATAGTGACTGCTCCGCTCTATCCGTCTCTGTATAGACTAGAATAGTGACAGCTCCGGTCTATCCGTCTCTGTACAGACTAGAATAGTGACAGCTACGCTCAATCCGTCTCTGTATAGACTAGAATAGTGACAGCTCCGGTCTATCCGTCTCTGTATAGACTAGAATAGTGACAGCTCCGGTCTATCCGTCTCTGTACAGACTAGAATAGTGACAGCTACGCTCAATCCGTCTCTGTATAGACTAGAATAGTGACAGCTCCGGTCTATGCGTCTCTGTACAGACTAGAATAGTGACAGCTCTAGTCTATCCGTCTCATGCTGGGTAGTTGTAGTGTGTGTGCTCCTGGAGCATGCTGGGAGTTGTAGTCCCTCCATATAGTGTGTGTGCTCCTTGAGCATGCTGGGAATTGTAGTCTCTCCATACAGTGTGTGTGCTCCTGGAGCATGCTTGGAGTTGTAGTCCCTCCATATACTGTGTGCGCTCCTGGAGCATGCTGGGAGTTGCACTCCCTCCATATAGTGTGTGCTCCTTGAGCATGCTGGGAGTTGTAGTCCCTCTATATATACTTTGTAAGCTCCTGGAGCATGCTGGGAATAGTAGTCCCTCCTCTGGTCACTTACCTCTTCTCTCCTCAGTGCAGGACACTCTCTACCTCACACAGGTCCTTCTGCTCGCTATCCACTAGTCATGTGACCCTGAGAATGTGATGTCACCGATGGGCGGGAATCGCTATACACTGGTCATGTGACCTTGAATGTGCCGTCATTGAAGGGGCGGGGCTTCCTGTAAGGACAGGAAACAAGGGGCACAGTGTAGATGTGTATAGAGGAGAAGTGATGGATGAAGGACCTGTGGTGATGTCATAGATCATGTGATCAGTACAGGAGGGGCTGCTGGTTGCTGGGAGACACAATGAGGCAGTTACTGGGGCTGTCCGTTCCCGTCAGGCTTTGTACATTCTCTTGCACAGGTATAAGAAGTGTCTGCACCACAATTGTTTTGGACGTGACCCTTTTGTGGCGCGGCTGCACTGGTCTCCACGCGACACAGATTCGGAGGCGTTTCGGTGCTCAGTTGGACCGTGCGCTGTATATAACAAGCCAAGTGTGTCGCACGTCCTATGGTATAGGTGCAACACAAAAAAGATGGTGCCCTCTGTGGGGCTGGTGCAGGAAAAGATAGATTCATGATTTCTGCCGCACAATCTTAATGAATCGCCGCACCCAGCATTATACACGGGCAGGGGCTTCTAGTGATGTTTCCGACTTTCTAAGTAAATGGCCCAAAAGACTTGTATGTGGTGGAGAGTATTGTGCAGTGTGAGGGGCAGCAGTGCAGTATAGAGCATGAGGGGCGGCAGTGCAGTATAGAGCATGGGGGACAGCAGTATAGTATAGAGCAGTGGTTCTCAACCTTTCAATGCTGTGACTACGCAATACAGTTCCTCACGTGACCCCAAACCATGTACAAGAATATACTATAATACTGCCCCCCCTATGTACAACAATATAACTATTATAACACTGCCCCCTATATACAAGAATATAACTGCTATAATACTGTCCCCTATGTACAAGAATATAACTACTATAATACTGCCTTCTATGTACAGGAATATAACTACTATAATACTGCCCCCTATGTACAGGAATATAACTACTATAATACTGCCCCCTATGTACAAGAATATAACTACTATAATACTGCCCTCTATGTACAAGAATAGAACTACTATAATACTGCCCTCTATGTACAAGAATATAACTACTATAATACTGCCCTCTATGTACAGGAATATAACTACTATAATACTGCCCCCTATGTACAAGAATATAACTGCTATAATACTGCCCCCTATGTACAAGAATATACTATAATACTGCCCCCTATGTACAAGAATATACTATAATACTGCCCCCTATGTACAAGAATATAACTACTATATTACTGTCCCCTATTTACAAGAATATAACTACTATAATACTGCCCCCTATGTACAAGAATATAACTACTATAATACTGCCCTCTATGTACAAGAATATAACTACTACAGGCGGTCCCCTACTTAAGGACACCCGACTTACAGACAACCCATAGTTACAGACGGACCCCTCTGCCCACTGTGACCTCTGGTGAAGCTCTCTGGATGCTTTAAAATAGTCCCAGATTGCAATAATCAGCTTAAAATTGTCTGCAATGAAGCTTTATTGATAATTCTTGGTCCTATTACAGCAAAAAAATTTGAAACTCCAATTGTCACTGGGGCAAAAAAAAAAAATTGTCGGGAACTACAATGATAAAATATACAGTTTCGACTTACATACAAATTCAACTTAAGAACAAACCTACAGTCCCTATCTTGTATGTAACCCGGGGACTGCCTGTATAATACTGCCCCCTATGTACAAGAATATAACTACTATAATACTGCCCCCTATGTACAGGAATATAACTACTATAATACTGCCCCTTATGTACAAGAATATAACTACTATAATACTGCCCCCTATGTACAAGAATATAACTACTATAATACTGCCCCCTATGTACAAGAATATAACTACTATAATACTGCCCCCTATGTACAAGAATATAACTACTATAATACTGCTCCCTATGTACAAGAATATAACTACTATAATACTGCTCCCTATGTACAAGAATATAACTACTATAATACTGCCCCCTATGTACAAGAATATAACTACTATAATACTGCCCCCTATGTACAAGAATATAACTACTATAATACTGCTCCCTATGTACAAGAATATAACTACTATAATACTGCCCCCTATGTACAAGAATATAACTACTATAATACTGCCCCTATGTACAAGAATATAACTACTATAATACTGCTCCCTATGTACAAGAATATAACTACTATAATACTGCCCCCTATGTACAAGAATATAACTACTATAATACTGCCCCCTATGTACAAGAATATAACTACTATAATACTGCCCCCTATGTACAGGAATATAACTACTATAATACTGCCCCCTATGTACAAGAATACAACTACTATAATAATGCTCCCTATGTACAAGAATACAACTACTATAATACTGCCCCCTATGTACAGGAATATAACTACTATAATACTGCCCCTATGTACAGGAATATAACTACTATAATACTGCTCCCTATGTACAAGAATATAACTACTATAATACTGCCCCTTATGTACAAGAATATAACTACTATAATACTGCCCCCCATGTACAAGAATATAACTACTATAATACTGCCCCCTATGTACAAGAATATAACTACTATAATACTGCCCCCTATGTACAAGAATACAACTACTATAATAATGCTCCCTATGTACAAGAATACAACTACTATAATACTGCCCCCTATGTACAGGAATATAACTACTATAATACTGCCCCTATGTACAGGAATATAACTACTATAATACTGCTCCCTATGTACAGGAATATAACTACTATAATACTGCCCCCTATGTACAAGAATATAACTACTATAATACTGCCCCCTATGTACAGGAATATAACTACTATAATACTGCCCCTTATGTACAAGAATATAACTACTATAATACTGCCCCTTATGTACAAGAATATAACTACTATAATAGTGCTCCCTATGTACAAGAATAAAACTACTATAATACTGCCCCCTATGTACAAGAATATAACTACTATAATACTGCCCCTTATGTACAAGAATACAACTACTATAATACTGCCCCCTATGTACAAGAATATAACTAATATAATAATGCATCCTGGGTCTCCCTTTCTCCCTGATTACATCTTCTTGGTAATGTGATTATCTTTTGATTTATTCATTGATTGTATGCATCATACCAGTATTTTGCCTGTATACTAAATGTCACATATTTGTAGTCCACTGTCTATTTATTTATGTAACCCTTAGTGGTAATTGCTTTATCTAACTGCTGTATATTATTTGCATCAAGTATTTCGGCTTACTGCAGTGACATCATCCACATTACAGTTGTTTATTGGTTATTATTGGGATTTGGGAGATCTTTTGTTCCCATCCCCCTTTTTGTTGGGGGTTTTTAAATGTTTTTATATTTATCTTTGTAATTATTAAAGTTTGATGTGTTCGATATCGTACATGTGTCGCTTTCCCGCTCAGTTCCGCCGGAACATGCAGGTCCAAATCAGTCAGACCCCCCCCCCCAATTTCTGTTGATGTGCGGCACAATCTGATTGTGTGACCCCTAGTAAATAAGCCACCAATGTGCAGAGGAAGTCCATGAAGCTGGAAGATGTGGAGGAAGAATAAGCCGGCAAGACGAGGAGATGACAGTAGACCAGGCAGAGGAATGAAATGCGGCATCTTAGAGAAACGGTCTGTGACACCCCAGATGACGGTATTACCGGGGGATGGCATAAGATCCGTAACCAAGTCCATAGCACTTGAGTCCACGGGCAGCTGGGTATTGGCAGTGGCAGGAGCAGACCTGCTGGTTTGAGCCATGATGACTTATTTCGAGCATAGGAAGTGCAGGAACTCACAAAGTTTTCTACATCTTTCACCAGACCTGGCCACCAGTAGAAACAAGATGAAAGGGACAGATCTCTGCACCCCAGGGTTCCCCAAGTTAGTATCCTCTTTCGGAGAACAGGTCAGACATAGGTCTTGCCAGGAAGGATCCTCTGGAGCGGCAACGACAAGCCATTTGGGAGGAACAATATGTTGAGGAGTTGGTTCGTCCCCAAGTACATTGGAGGCATGAGAGAGGGCAACGGCTTTGACATTCTTCTCTGCTGGACAGAAATGGATTAGGAAGTTAAAGCGAGAGAAAAAGAGGGAGCAAGAGCCTGTCGTGGATTGAGATGCTGAGCAGTTTGGAGATATAGGAAGTTCTTGTGATCTGCATAGATACAGACTGGGTGACAAGCTCCCTCCTGAAGATAACGCCACTCTTCCAAGGCAAGCTTTATTGTTAGAAGCTCCCGATCACCTATGGTGTAGTTCCTCTCTGCGGCTGAGAAGGTTTTTAAGAGGGAGCCGCAAGTGAAAATTCGGCCTTTAGGCCCTTTCTGGGTGAAAACGGCACTAGCTCCTAGTGATGAAGCGCCAAATTCTAGCAGGATCGGTTTCTCCGTATCAGGCCGAGAGAGTACAGGAGCAGAGGCAAAGGAAGACTTCCGCTTGAGGAAAGCTTCTTCAGCCACCGGTGGCCAGAGCTTAAGATTGTTCGTTTTTCTTGGTCAGCGCCACAATGGGAGACATAAGGGAGGAAAAAAGTGGTATGCACTGCTGGTAGTAATTAGCGAAGCCCAGGAATCCCCGAAGTCAAGGCGAGGCCTCTGAAGTACCGCAGACAATTTTATGGGTTCCTTCTGTAGTCCCTTGTCAGGGTTGACATACCCAAGGAGAGGAAGACTCTTTTGATGTAGTAGACACTTCTAGATCTTGGCATTCAGGCGATTGGCCCTTAGGCACCTAATTACTTGTCGTACCTGAGCCTGATGGGGCTTGAGGTCCGCAGAGACGCAGGTACAGTGCCTACAAGTGGTATTCAACCCCCTGCAGATTTAGCAGGTTTGATAAGAAGCAAATAAGTTAGAGCATTCAAACATCAAACAAGAGCAGGATTTATTAATAGATGCATAAATCTTACAAACCAAAAAGTTACTCAGTTACTTGTTGCTCAGTTAAATTTTAATACATTTTAAACATAAAAGTATGGGCCAATTATTATTCAACCCCTCAAACCACCAGAATTCTGTTTGGTTCCCCTAAAGTATTAAGAAGTAGTTCAGGCACAAAGAACAATGAGCTTCACATGTTTGGATTCATTATCTGTTTTTCCAGCCTTTTCCGACTATTTAAGACCCTCCCCAAACTTGTGAACAGCACTCATACATGGTCAACATGGGAAAGACAAAGGAGCATTCCAAGGCCATTAGAGACAAAATCTTGGATTGTCACAAGGCTGGCAAGGGGTACAAAACCCTTTCCAAGGAGTTGGGCCTACCTGTCTCCACTGTTGGAAGCATCATCCGGAAGTGGAAGGCTTATGGAACTACTGTTAGGCTTCCACGGCCTGGACAGCCTTTGAAAGTTTCCTCCCGTGCCGAGGCCAGGCTTGTCCGAAGAGTCAAGGCTAATCCAAGGACAACAAGGAAGGAGCTCCGTGAAGATCTCATGGCAGTGGGTACATTGGTTTCAGTCAATACCATAAGTAACGTACTCCACCACAATGGTCTCCGTTCCAGACCAGCACGTAAGGTACCTTTACTTTCAAAGCGTCATGTCAAGGCTCATGTACAGTTTGCTCATGATCTCAGACAGGCTGGCTCAAGGTTCTCTGGTCTGATGAGACCAAGATCGAGATCTTTGGTGCCAACCACACACGTGACATTTGGAGACTGGATGGCACTGCAAACGACCCCAAGAATACCATCCCTACAGTCAAGCATGATGGTGTCAGTATCATGCTGTGCAGCTGCTTCTCATCCAAGGGGCCTGGCCATCTGGTCCGCATCCATGGGAAGATGGATAGCACGGCCTACTTGGAGATTTTGGCCAAGAACCTCCTCCATCAAGGATCTTAAGATGCGTCGTCATTTCATCTTCCAACAAGACAACAATCCAAAGCACACAGCCAAAAAAACCAAGGCTTGGTTCAAGAGGGAAAAAATCAAGGTGTTGCAGTGGCCTAGTCAGCCTCCTGACCTTAACCCAATTGAAAACTTGTGGAAGGAGCTCAAGATTAAAGTCAACATGAGACACCCAAAGAACCTAGATAACTTGGAGAAGATCTGCATGGAGGAGTGGGCCAAGATAACTCCAGAGACCTGTGCCGGCCTGATCAGGTCTTATAAAAGACGATTATTAGCTGTAATTGCAAGCAAGGGATATTCCACAAAATATTGAACCTAGAGGTTGAATAATAATTGACCCACACTTTTATGTTTAAAATTTATTAAAATATAACTAAGCAACATAACTTTTTGGTTTGTAAGATTTATGCATCTGTTAATAAATCCTGCTCTTGTTTGAAGTTTGAAGGCTCTAACTTATTTGCTTCTTATCAAACCTGCTAAATCTGCAGGGGGTTGAATACTACTTGTAGGCACTGTATATGGCAAGTCTCTGAAAATGTTGTTGACGAATTCCTGAAATAGGGCTGGTATGTTACAGTGTCAAAACGGCATGACAAGATGCTCGAAGGGTCCATCACGCGTATTGAAGGTGGTCTTAAACGCATCGCCTTCGCGGCTGCGATTATACGCCCCACATAGGTCTTATTTGGTGACCATAGCTCCACATAGACGATCAAAGAGTTCCGTGATCAGAGGCAGTGGGTAGCGGTTCTTCACAGTAATTTTGTTTAGACCGCAATAGTCAATAAAGGGATGGAGTGAACCATCCTTCTTGGCCACGAAAAAGAAACCAGCACCGGCAAGAGAAGAGGACTTGCGTATGAACCTCTTCTGCAGATTCTCCTTCACTTAGGCTAACATAACCGCAGTTTCAGGCACAGACAGTGGATAAACCCTACTTCGTGGAGGAGATGTACCTAGCAGCAGCTCTATAGGGCAGTCGTTAGGGACAGTGCGTGGCACAGTCTCTGCTTGCTTCCCAAAGAAGACATCAGCGGGGAGACCCACCAGAGGCTTGGAGGACACCGGAGAAGACATAGTGGACACAAGATGAAGTGCCACTAGACAGTGTGACTGGCATTCCAAAGCCCAACAAAGAACTTCCCCAGTCTACCAGCTGAGCACAGGTGCGTGGCGCTGCAACCACGGAAGACCCAGACGAATAGAAGATGTAGAACGGGTTGGCGCGTAAAACGACAGTCTCTCTTTGTGCGATGCCCCAACTTGCAGACATAGAGGCTCGTTGGACTGGATCACAGAGAATCTGACGGACGAGATGACCAGCGGCTTCTCAAGATGGACCATAGGAAGATGATTTTGGGAGACCAGGGCAGCATCTACAAAGTTTCCTGCAGAGCCGGAAACTGGCTAGCTGTCATAGAGCTGAGAAGAACAGGGATATTCAGGCATGGAGAAACTTTGCTCTCACTTAGGGACGCTTCTCCCAGAAACAATAGGTGCGTGCATTTTCCGGAGGCTGTGGACAAAGTGGAGAAGTCCAGAGAAAGTGCTCCGGGCTTGCACAGTAGATGAACAGATTCTCCTGTCGATGTTGGGAGTGCTCTTGGGGTGTCAGGCAAGCTCTATCCACCTGCCTGGCCTCCTCTACAGACAAAGAGGGCGGTTGTGAAGGTCTTTGGAAGATAGGGGCCAAATGAGGCAGTCAACGGATCCTGATCTGCACTTGTACAAGGCGCTGCTCCTCCAGATGTCTGAGAACTGGATGTCAATCCGAGTGGCCAGGGTGATGAGCCGTCTTTGACTCGACTAGCCAGTCCTTTCTTGAAGGTGGCGATCAAGGCCGCTTCGTTGCATGAAAACTCGGAGGGAAGAGTACAGACCTTAGCCGCATAGTTGCCAACCGACAACTTGAATCAGCAGGGCAGTTTAAGCGGAAGATGCCTGGGCAAGTTCCTCGAAGACGCATCAGAATTCAGTGAGAAAAATTGTAAGATTAGCTGTGACTGGGCTGTTCCTGTACTGGAGAGGGTTAACCCAGGCCAGAAATTAGTCTGGCCACAAATGCCATCTTAGACCTTTCCGTGGTGAGTAGGCTTCAGCTCGATGTGCAGTGAGCACTGGGTGATGAATCCCCTGCATAACTTGGGGTCTCTGTATTACTTGGAGGGCATAGATAATCGCAGCCTGGGTTCTGTAGAAGACAATGTAGCCGTGGTAGCGAGAGGTGCCACAGAAACTGGACGCTGCTGCTGAGTAACCAACAATTGCTGCATTATGGTCGGTGAGCTGGTTAAGTTGCTGGCTCTGCATGGCAATCTGCTGGGACTGCTAAGCCGCGTTGGTGGCGAGGTCAGCCAGTTCGGGTAGCGGAACCTTGGCAGGATGTAGGTGGCCAAGGCATGGTACAGAATCTGGTCATGGTGCAGGACAGTCGGCAGATGAGCGGAGTCAGGAACATAGTGGAAGGTCAAGGCAGGCGGCAGAAATAAGAGGTCAGGAACGGAAACAAATGTCACAACATATTATCACAGAACTCGCAAAATCAAGCTTTCTATCTGGCTATGAGGCAAAAAGATCTGGCAGTGGAAATTTTTTTTCTGATATAACTTTCCAGGAGGTTAATGATGGCCATGATGTAATACACGATTGGGGGTCTTCCGCTTCTGGTGCGGTCAAGTAAGGTGCAGAGGAGTGGAACTCCGGCGGTGTGCCGCACCCAGGCCAATACCCAGCCATTCCCACAGCTTACCGGAGGTCCTGGGGAGGCAGTTTATGGACCGATACCTTGTCCTCAGCACTGCTAAGCTGGCAAATCAAGCGCAGCCGCAGGAGGCAATGATGCCCGGAGATCCCACGATGGCGCCGGCGCCAGAATGCAATGGGCCTGCTGTGAGACTGAGGAGCTGGGGCATTCTGACTTGGAACGGTCCGATGTGCACACAAATCAGGAAGGCATAGATTATAAAGCACTGGCTAAAGAGGAGGCTTGGCAGCTCACCCCTGACATTCAGAAGACACTGAGATGCACATTACAAGCCTCCTTTTATAGACTGGGGGAAGATATACAGCAGCATGCTGCACATCTCACTACATTGGAAACCAGGGTAATGGCCCTAGAGGGTGATAAGGAGCACATGAAAAATTTGCTTACTAAAGTATGGCAGGAAAATAAAGCACTGCTCCATCGCATAGAGTATCAGGAAAACAGGGGCAGACGAAACAATTTAAGAATAGCGGGCTTCACAGAACAGGTTAAGCAGAGTGGACTGTGGGTATGCGAGAGAGAACTGCCGTATGCACTAGGATACATTTGTGCAGAATTGAACATAAACACTGCATCGGCAACTGTGGGACTCTCAGAGTAAAACTAGGCAAGTAATAATGCGCTTTTTGGACTATAATGACAAAGTAGATCTACAGAGAGCATACCACAAAAGCCACAGACCGCTCACCTACAAAGGTAAACAGGTGCTCATTTTCGAGGATTATATGGCCTCAGTAGCTCAGCAATGCCAAGCGTTCAGCGCAACCTTCACCAGCCTATTCAAGCACAAGATAAAGTTCCAGCTGGCATACCCGGCAGTGTTGCAAGTGTTTCTAGACAATGCTGCACCAAAAGTTTACCGTACCCCTGAGGAGGCAGGCAGGGCAGACAGGTCATCTAGAAGGACCCAGGGAAACGCAACATCCTCGAAGCCTGAAATTTCTGCGGATACATCACCTAAAGAGAAAAGGGAACTACAAAGGGCCAAGAAGATGGATTCATCTGCATCACAAGGAGTGCACAGATGCAGTCCTGCATCTACCTAGAGTACCGCAAAAAGTGAAGGACGCAATACTAGGCAATGGGGGTACTCCATCATGCCCTAGCTGTTTCAATGCTAAGGTGCACAGTTTTGTTTTTTGTTATGCCTTTCTTATGTTATCTCATATGAGATGCTGTTTATTTGTTAGATGTAATCCGGTGTGTGCTGTTGTCTGTTGCTGCTGATCCAATCCCCGGCTGCCCCCCGGGGGGCCCAAAAAAAGGATGGGCTTCGAACATATATCTGCTGTCTCGCATATTGGGGTTGCAGCGAAAACAAAAAGTCTCACACACCTTCCCTCGCTCCAGCGATGGTCCCCTTGGCCGATGATTGGCGCTGACCGGCATCCGTCCTGCTAAATTTACGACTCCTTCCTGTGTCCTCTGCCGAATCTCTGTGACTTGTACTGCTGAGAAAGCTTTCCTATTGTTATTCCTGTGCCTATAGTGATTTCCTGTCGTGACCTCGATTCCTGTTCCTGATGCTGATTCTCTGCCGCCTGTCTTGACCTTCTACCTTGTCTCCGACTCTGCCAGACCACGACTCGATGTCTGCTGATTCTGTACCTCGCCTTGACCACCACTGCTAGCAAAGTTGCGCCTGTGGAGCCAAGAAAGAGAGCTTCCACCAAATGTTGAAGAACTGGTGGATGTAAATTACCACTAGTCATTCACAGCATCAAGATGAGCCTAAACTGTACTGGAATGGAGAAAAGGTAATGAACGGGGGGATGATTATCTCTTACGTTATAGCCCAGAAGAAAATAAAAAGAAATGAGCTTGCAGCTTTGGAATGCATACATAGCCACCATGTCCCAATCTCACATGGTAAATGTATCACGGCCAGTGGGTAGTAAGACTCCTGGGTGGAGCTTAAAGAGGGATGTTGACCTTTTTAAATTGGGAGATAAATCTGGGAATTTACTAGCTCGCTTAGCCAAAGGACAGACTCCCGCAACCAATATCATGGCCTTAAGGGACCCCTACAGATTGATACCATTCTAAGGGACTTCTATGATAAACTCTACGCAGATTCACCTAGCAGTAAGGAAAATGGCTTAGCTTTTTTTTAGATGCTGTTAAACCCCCCACCTTCACTATAGAGCAAAGAAACACCCTTAACGCAGTGATCTCAGAAGACAAAGTTAGAGGTATCATGAAACAGCTTCCCAAGGGAAAAGCACCAGGCCCAGACGCTTTTCCTGGAGAGTTCTACAAAAACCAACATGTCCAGGTAGTCTCAGAGCTGACAAAATTGTTTAATCATATCTTAGAAACAGGACAAATAGGGAAGGACTCTAAGAACGCCCTTATTTAACATACCTAAATCAGGAAGGAACGGACTTGAGCCAGGGTCTTACAGACCCATTTCTTTGATTGATGTGGATATGAAGATTCTGTCCAAGATACTGGTGTCACGGATCGCAGGTGCACGCGTGCCCCCCGCGCTGGTCCCGCTGCCCTGGACTTCCCCGTCACGGATTGTGGGAGCACCCCTGCCCCCCACACTGGTCCTACCCCGGCTGTGGACTTACCACTCCATGCTCCTGCTCCTCTCCGGACTAGGGTGCGCACGGCCGTGCTCTCAGATTTAAAGGGCCAGCGCACAGGTGATTGGCGCTGGCCACTTCCAGGTCTGCATTTAATCCAGCAGCTCCCATCATTCCCCGCTGGATCTTCAAGCCATTCCTGTGAAGAGAAAGCCCTCCTGTGTCTCCAGTGTTCCAGTTCCTCCTCCTGTGTTCCCGTGGTCCTGCTCCTGCTTTCCTGTTCCGTGTCCTAGTGTTCCTTCCTGTGCTGTTCTCCGCTGTCACCCCGGGTACGGACTGCCTCCTGCATTGCTACCTTGGCTACCACCATGGGCTAGTCACACCTGTGGAACGACCTGGTGGTACCCAGGCGCAGCAAGACCATCCTGCTTAGCGGCGGGCTCTAATGAAGACCAGGTGCCACTTAGACTCCGGTCCCAGGAGTCAGCTAGTACCATCGCCCGTGGTGGTCCAGAGGGTCCACAGACTCAGAAGCCTGACAACTGGCTTTTAGATTTAGTAGGTCCATCCCAGGTGGGCTTCATCAAAGAGAGAGCAGTGGTGGCTAACCTGAAGAAGGTGCTGGTGGTTCTAGACAGAGTCCAACACCATCCCAGGCCAAGAGAAAGAACAACTTTTGTGGCCTTGGATGCTGAAAAAGCTTGGGAATGGCTTGGGATGGTGTTGGATAAGATGGTAATCACGGGGAAGATCCGTTATTATTTGGGAGGGATAAACAACAACCCCACAGTGCAGATAAGTACACCAGGATTCCTCTATAACCCCTTTAAACTCTGTCATGGGACAGACATGCGCTATGTCCCTCATTTTTGACATTGCGCTAGAACCCCTTGACAGGAACTTTGAAGACTCAGGTCTTTATAAAGGGTATAAAAGTCAGGGAAAGGGAGGTAAATATAGCATTATTTGCCGACAATGTGATTGTGTTTATGGCGGACCCACTAAAAGAACTCCCAACATTTTTTGATACAATTACAAGATTCGGAACCTTTGAGGCTATAAAATAAACGTCCAGAAAAGTAGTTTAACAGGTTCCCTTTAAATAGATCTGAGGGCCTGGTAACACGATCTGCTGCAGGGGAGGACAAGTCTCGATCTAGGATTGATTGAACCTTTTACACAAATTGATACAAGATATATGAGGAACAATAGAAAATTTATTGTTGGTAACAGTGAAGCTGCGCCAGTGTTCAAGACACCGGGGGATGAGCGGCTGACACTGACGGGAGATGGGAGCCTCCTACCCTGGTCCTCTGCCACACCGCACCTATACCAACTTGTTATCGATCACTCGTTAGCACCTGTTGTCCTCTTGTTTTTTTAGACGGACATATCAGGCATTTTTATTTTATGTGCGCAACAGATCTGAACAGGTAAGATTCATAGTATAAGAAAGATTATCATGCCTTCTCTCCTGTGTGACTTTTCTGATGTCTAACAAGATGTGAATTTCTGCTAAAACATTTTCCACATTCAGAACACGAAAATAGCTTCTCTCTTGTGTGAATTCGTTGATGAGTAACAAGACTTGAATTCTGGTTAAAACATTTTCCACATTCAGTACATGAAAATGGCTTCTCCCCTGTGTGGATCCTGCGGTGCTTAACAAGACCTGAATTTTTCTGAAAACATTTTCCACATTCATTACAACAAAATGGCTTCTCCCCTGTATGATTTCTCTGATGTTGATCAAGACTTGATTTATGGGTAAAACATTTTCCACATTTAGTACAGAGATATGGTTTCTCTCCTGTGTGAATTCTCTGATGTTGAACAAGACTTGATTTATGGGTAAAACATTTTCCACATTTAATACACAGAAATGGTTTCTCTCCTGTGTGAATTCTCTGGTGTTCAACAAGATAGGTTTTCTGGTTAAAACATTTTCCGCATTCAGAACAAGAAAAGGGCTTTTCTCCGGTGTGAATTCTCTGGTGTTCAACAAGATAGGTTTTCCGGTTAAAACATTTCCCACATTCAGGACATGAAAATGGCTTCTCCCCTGTGTGAGTTATCCTATGTTCAAGAAGATGCGCTTTCTGGGTAAAACATTTCTCACATTCTGGACATGAAAATGGCTTCTCCCCTGTGTGAATTCTCTGGTGTTGCGCAAGTTCTGATTTACTGCCAAAACATTTTTTGCATTCAGAACATGAAAATGGCTTCTCTCCTGTGTGACTTCTCTTATGGCTAACAAGAGCTGCTTTATAAATAAAGCATTTCCCACATTCAGAACATGAAAATGACTTCTCCCCTGTGTGACTTCTCCGGTGTTCGACAAGACTTGCACTATAACTGAAACATTTTCCACATTCTGCACATGAAAATGGCTTCTCCCCTGTGTGAATTCTCAAATGTTGAACAAGTTGTGATTTCATTAGAAAACATTTTCCGCATTCAGGACATAAATATGGCTTTTCTGCTGTGTGAATTCTCTGGTGTTTAACACAACCTGAATTATCACTAAAACATTTTCCACATTCTGAACATGAAAATGGCTTCTCTCCGGTGTGAATTCTCTGGTGTTTAACAAGATTAGATTTTTTGCTAAAACATTTTCCACATTCAGGACATGAAAATACATTCTCCTCTGTGTGAGTTTTTTTGTGTTGATCAAGACTTAATTTCTTGGCAAAACACTTCTCACATTTCGGACATGAAAATTTCCTTTCATCTCCATGATTTCCCTCCTCTGTGGAAAGATGTGACTGATTATCTTCTACTTCCCCACAAGGAGATGAGGGGGGGCGTCCATGGGAATCTCTTGTACTTTCATCTCCTGATCAGTATTGGAGGTTTTTTTTCGCCAGGTACTAGCAGGAGTAAACCGACGTGTCAGTAACTTACTGTCATCTACGGATAAAGAATTTATGTGTATTAATTGCAAATATAAACCACTGAAAAAAATATCCATTAGAAAGTGTTAATGCAGGTCAGGGTGGCAAGAAAGATGCATTCACAGAGATGTACCAAGGACACCTGGGGCTGTGTTACCACCTCCGTCTTCGAGATGCCCTCCCCCACACCCAGCATGAAGATCAGCGAGAAGATGGAGTAAAGGGACATTTATTTGTTAGGTCTGCTCTTCTTTCTTAGGTCACCAACATTATATGCATGTGCATAACTTACCACGCATGTGTCACTCTCGGCATCGTCAATAAACATATGGACCATGTGCGGCAGTGGATCGCTGCCACATCACTGGGCGACAATCAGTATGTGTCCGTACTAATACCGATCATTATGTTGAGCTGACGTCTAACCAATTGCTGGCTTTGGTTTAAATACACAAATGATCCCACCTTTAGTTTATAAAAATTAGCTGTGATTCCTCCTTTCCATAGTAGCCCCAATCCCCTGAGGACTCTGGGTTGCCAGCGATACATGTAGGGGGGCTTCTAGAGGGATTTTATTAGCAATGTGAGCCTGGGCATTACGATCAGCAGCACTATTGTTGAAGGGTATGCGTCCACAGCCACACAAGCTTTAGCACCGGTTACATTATCATATCCTCATAGAAGCCGATCAGATTAGTCTGACAGGACCGGTCCCCCAATAACCCATGCTGATGCTGGGTTATAACGTTATGTACAGTGTAAAACTCCAAGATGGCATCTCTAACAAACCCCTCAAATATTTTCCCATAAATGAAGTTAGACTCACAGGTCTGTAGTTTCCCAATAGCTTTTTTAACCTATTTTAATAATAATGGTGTTAGGAAAACTCACGACTGGAAAACTGTACACACAAAAAGAACTACCACACAAGTCTAGGTGCCGGCTGACAGAAGTGAGAGGATGGGCGAACTATCCCTGTGCTGATCTACAGACTAGACCCTACCAAGGCAGAAACCCCCTTGAAGGGAGGGAGCCTCTGCCGCAGGAACCTCCTATCTACCCTGCAAGGCCCTGGGAGGTGAGAGGAACCCAAATAGGTCTGTCAGTCACTGTGAGGTGGTATGGACAGAGTGAAGAAACAGGACAAACAATGAAGAAACAAACAATATTTAAGACAGCATAGGAAACTAAAGCAGACACAAGACAAGAGAACTAAAGATGTACAGACACAGAACATAGAAGAGAAAGCAGAACTGCCGGGTCACACCAGAGAGTATGTCAAGGTCAAAACCGCTAGTCAAGGAAAAGTAACTAACTGGCAAATACAATACCGGGGAGAAGCAACAACGCTAAGGGAGAAGGTCCAGATCCAATTTATGCAGCCTGAGATTCGCCCCCAGAATCCCATAAGAGCAGGAACCCAGGCTGACTCTGAAGACAGACAGCATTAACTTCCCTAAAGCGCATGCGTCCTGGATGCCCGCTGACCCGAGCTTGAAGCAGTGTAACTCGCTGTGGACAGGGGGCCGAGTTATCGCGGAGATGTGCAGAAACTCGGGGAAGACCGCTAGCATTTCTCAGCATGGAGAGTGGAAGGACCAGCAGACACGGTGTCCCTTCCAGCGGATCTGACAAATGGTCTATCACAGCACATAATTCATGCAGCACCAGGGGTGTATGCCATTTGGGCCTGGGGATTTAGCGGTTTTGAGGTGATGCCGTACCTTTTCCTGGTTTAAACTGTTCACATTCAAAAGAGAATTTACATTATTCCTCATCGTGTCCTCCTGCAGGGGATTTTCCTGAGTAAAGACAGTCGAGAAGGCGACATTCAGTAGATTGGCCCTTTCCTCATCTCTTTTCACCATAACCCCCAGTTTATTCCTCAGAGGGCCCACACTCTCCAGTTTTAGTTGCTTGTCATTTATATACTTAATATAATTTGGCATTAC
Source organism: Engystomops pustulosus (assembly GCF_040894005.1). Classification (NCBI taxonomy): domain Eukaryota; kingdom Metazoa; phylum Chordata; class Amphibia; order Anura; family Leptodactylidae; genus Engystomops; species Engystomops pustulosus. The sequence goes on along the minus strand of NC_092412.1, from coordinate 13,718,395 downwards.
TTTTATTTTTTAGGCAGTCTTTTTTTCAGTCTGTATTTTGCTGCCTTTATCTGTTTTTTTTACAGAATTAATTTTTTTTCTATAATCCTGTAATGCCTCATCGCTACTTTCGTGTTTTAGTAACTTAAACGCCTTAACTTTCTTGCTTATTGCTCTTCTTACAGTACTAGTTAACCACATTGGAATTTTCTTGTTTTTCTTATGCTTTTTTCATATGGTATCTTTTTCAGGACCTTTATAGAATATTTTTGAAAATGTCCTCCCTTGCTGAAAATTTGCCCTCCAGAATTTAAGAGTGTTTGTTGCTCTTCTATCTTAGTAAAGCATAATATAAAATCTAGTTGTGACAGGTAATTGTCTTTGTTACTGACAAAAGCCTGCTGCCTTTGAAGGACCTGCAAGTATCCGCCCCCTCCCAGTCTATATCAGGGTAATTGAAGTCCCCCATGATGAGCACTTTACCGCATCTATTTGACTAACTAGCAGTTTCTCTGCTGAATCTGTTCTATTTGGAGAGTTGTATATTATTATTCATTGTTTCCCCTTTATCTCCCCTTGTTTTTTGGCTCCAGTGAATACTCTATGCAACTGTGGTGAAATTGACAAAAATAACCCCACATTTGCTGCGTTTTCTTGTGGCCCTATTTTTATAGCTTTCATTTTACGCCCCAACTTCCTCTTTATTATTTGGGTCTATACGATTATAGGAATACCAAATTATATAGGTTTAAGTAGATCTTAAAAAATGTAATCTTTTGATAAAAAAAATAGGGGTAAAAACACAATTTGTGTGTTCAGATTTGGGGTTTTTTCACTGTATACAATAACATTCCTCAGAGCCTCATAGTAAAACAACATGTGGGTATAGACTGATGTGACTGGAGGAGGAAACCAAAGACGGATCAGCAGGTGTCTATGTCATCTCCATCTCCTCCCCTGGATGTGACCTCTCCCTGCAATGTATAAGGGAAGGGCAACATCCCTGCCAACGCATAGACAAGGTGGTAGTTGCGAATAGTGCCCTCTACTTGTCAGGAGCTGTTAGGGAGATTGATCACCTCTCTAGGAGGTCTCTAGGTACTGGAGAACTTAGTAATTGCAGCAGCAGCCACTGCCTGGTAAGGCAAGAATTAACAATGCTTAATGCTATTCTTCAATTATGTTCTTGTAAAGCAAGCTGGAAGCTGATTGGAGAAGTGCTACCACCTGACCAAGGAAGTATAGAACCCCTGCTGGGAGAGAGCACATGGTCTTCGAATCCAGTAAGTAGAGAAACAGGTCCAGTGTGCAGCTCCCTGCAGAGCTGCTCTCCAAACCCACTACCAGGAAGAAGAGGTACCTCAGGCTGCTGCCTGATACCTGAGGGCAAGTCAGGAGACTTAAGCCCCAGAGCACAGGTCCCCGTCTGGACTCAGCTCCATCCCTACCAGCCCAGACTGAAGCTACTAACAGGCTGAGAGTAACATTCCAGCAGATCAGCCCTCAGCAGCTTGCTGAATCTACTGCTGTTATCATTTGGCCGTTGCCTGCTGTTAAATAAACAACTGTAAGTTGATTTGCACAATGTTGACTCCATCTGATCCCTGGATATGGCTGTTTACCACCACGGGCTTCCCCATCATTCACCCAGGGACTCACCCTATAGACACTCATGGATTACCCCAGGGAGAAACCATTGCATCAGCCTCTCTCTCCATATTTCTTGCACACACCACCTGCTGGAGACCTGCCAGGCTGTAGGACAGCCCTCCGCTCCCCATACCAAGCACCGTGACATCAGCGTGCCTAGGCCGCAACCGCCAGCAGAGGAATAACCCACAAGATACATGAAAGGCTCTTACCCTCCTTTGTCACTGATGAGGGGATTTCCTCTCCGCTCCTCCTTCCACCACAACTTTCCTGGAAAGATCCGACATGAGGGACATGAGAAAACAAGGAAATGTCTCCAGAGATTCTCTTATATCCAAGTGATGGACAGAAACCTCCAGAACCATGAACTAAGGGGAATAATCTCCTGCAGGAGGAGACAGGATCAACGTTCATCCAAATATTTTACACATCAGCATCAACGTTCCGGTTATATTACTGCATAACCCGATGTGACCCGATCCTGAGGTGGAGACTGGACACCAGGGACAAGATTATCCAGTTCTGCTGCTCTGGACTGTAAATTCCATATAATAGGTTCTCTTTACTACAATATTTTATAAAAATAAACAACATTTGTAGTTATGTCCTACCACAACGATCAACATCACCGCATAGACCCTCCACCCCACTGCTGCTGGAGAAGGTTAGTAGAAGCCTCATTACATCCATCTATAGAGGATTTACAGGAACGTCAGCTCCATCTACCTGATGATCCAGTGGGACGTTCTCCTCTGGTTCCTCTTTAACAACATGGTAATATTGAGGACTGGGACATCTCTCTGGTTCCTCTTTAATATCTCGGGAATCTCCAGGACTGGGACATCTCTCTGGTGGATTTCTCTGACTGGATACATCTGTAGGAAATATACACAGTGACCGATACATTGTCTATATGTGATGATGAGATGATGGAGGAGGTGACCTCACACCTGCTCTGTCCTCTATAATCAGGAAGGTCTCCTCTTACCTGGTGATGTGAGGGGCTGGTGGTCCTCCATCATGATGTCCTTGTACTGGTCCTTGTGTCCTTCTATATACTCCCACTCCTCCATGGAGAAATAGACAGTGACGTCCTGACACCTTATAGGAACCTGACACCCACAATGACACAGTCATCACCCAGACACCTCCCTTGTGTTATTGTACAATGTCCCAGCATTCCCGGCAGCGCTCACCTCTCCGCTCAGCAGCTCAGTGATCCTGGAGGTAAGTTCTAGGATCTTCTGCTCATGTATCAGTGAATGAGGTGGAGGCTCGGTGATGGGGCTCTGGGTCCATCCTCCTGACACACGGGGGGTCACACACTCACCAGACGACTTCTTCACTACTGTGTAATCCTGTGTATGGGGAGACACTGATCACTACATAGATCCTAAGAATCCTTCACCTCTCCAGTCATTTCCCGCTGTTATTCCTAGAGATAAGAGCCGTGTCCTGGGAGACTCTCACCTCTCCGGTTATCAAGGAGATCATCTCCAGGGTGAGCTCCAGGATCCTGGCCGCCATCTGCTCTCTGTCCTTCTCCCGGATCCCTGGTGGATCATTGATGGAAAGGATCATCTTTAGGAGAAACCTCTGGGAGTCCTGGATCTATAGAACCTGAGGAAACATGAGAAGAACTAAGAGCAAACTCTATATGAAGCAATTGTGTCCATGACATGTGTGATGTGACAGATGGGGATTCTCCAGACACTGGAGGGGAGGTCACTGGACTGAGGGAGGAGTGATGGCGCTGGACTGTGCCGCTCCTTACTAATAGCAGATACTGGACATGGAGGGAGACATTGGGGCAGATTTATCAAGCAGTCTGAAAGTCAGAATATTTCCAGTTGCCCATGGCAACCAATCACAGCTCAGCTTTCATTTCACCAGTGCTCATGAATATTTTAAAGGGGAGCTGTGATTGGTTGCCATGGGCAATTGGAAATATTCTGACTTTCAGACACTTGATAAATCTGCCCCATTGTGTGCTCCTGGAGCATGCTGGGAGTTGTAGTCCCTCCATATAGTGTGTGCGCGCTCCTGGAGCATGCTGGGAGTTGTAGTCCCTCCATATAGTGTATGTGCTCCTGGAGATGCTGGGAGTTGTAGTCCCTCCATATAGTGTGCACGCTCCTGGAGCATGCTGGGAGTTGTAGTCCCTCCATATAGTGTGCACGCTCCTGGAGCATGCTGGGAGTTGTAGTCCCTCCATATAGTGTGTGTGCTCCTGGAGCATGCTGGGAGTTGTAGTCCCTCCTCTGGTCACTTACCTCTTCTCTCCTCAGTGCAGGACACTCTCTACCTCACACACGTCCTCCTGCTCACTATCCACTAGTCATGTGACCCTGGGAGTGTGATGTCGCCGATGGGCGGGGCTTCCCGTGAGGACAGGAAGCAGGGCACAGTGTAGATGTGTATAGAGGAGAAGTGACGGATGAAGGACCTGTGGTTATGTCATAGATCATGTGATCAGTACAGGAGGGGCTGCTGGTTGCTGGGAGACACCTTGTTATGAAGGGGACACACTATGGGGCACAGTTACTACTGTAGGGGCTGCCGCCAGGTTCCTGTCAGGCTTTGTACATTCTCTTGCACAGGTATAAGAAGTGTCTGCACCACAATTGTTTTGGACGTGACCCTTTTGTGGCGCGGCTGCACTGGTCTCCATGCGACACAAATTCGGAGGCGTTTCGGGGCTCAGTCGGACCGTGCGCTGTATTTTACATGCAAAGTCTGTCGCACGTCCTAAGGTAAAGGTGCACCACAAAAAAAATATGGTGCCCTCTGTGGGGCCGGTGCAGGGAACAGGCAGATTCATGATTTCTGCCGCACAATGACTCGCCGCACGCAGCATTATACACGGGCAGGGGCTTCTAGTGATGTTTCTGACTTTCTAAGTAAATGGCCCAAAAGACTTGTATGTGGTGGAGAGTATTGTGCAGTGTGAGGGGCGGCAGTGCAGTATAGAGCATGGGGGACAGCAGTATAGTGTAGAGCATGAGGAGCAGCAGTACAGTATAGAGCATGGGGGGCAGCAGTACAGTATAGAGCATGAGGGGCAGCAGTACAGTATAGAGCACGAAGGGCAGCAGTACAGTATAGAGCATGAAGGGCAGCAGTACAGTATAGAGCATGAAGGGCAGCAGTACAGTATAGAGCAGTGGTGGTGAACCTATGGCACGGGTGCCAGAGGGGACACTCAGAGCCTTTCTGTGGGCACTCAGGCCATCGCCCCAGGGAAGAGCTCACAAAACAGGACCAAATTCACCAAATCTTCCTTCAGTCCCAGGCAACTGCTCTCAGTGCTATTTTAAAGCGACATTTCATTGACTGTTTGAAACTGGGAAAAATGAAAAGGTTTTGATCTTGTCATCCTGTCGGACCCACAATTCTTCCTGTACAGAAAGACCCTGGGGAGAAGCTATATAATGTAGTCTGAATTTGCCCTCCTTCTTTCAACTGTACAGTATAGAGCATGAGGGGCAGCAGTACAGTATAGAGCATGCGGAGCAGCAGTATAGTATAGACAAGTGATGGCGAACCTTTTAGTGACCGAGTGCCCAAACTACAACCAAGACCCGCTTATTTATCGCAAAGTGCCAAAATAGAAATTTAAATCATGATTTATACTCCCTGCTCTGTCACAGCTTTTATTCATACCAGCACCCTGAGGACATCAATAAAGCAGAAAATAGAAGAAATTTGGATGATCATTGGCCACCTCTGTAGCACCTAGTGATTATGTGGAGGTGAAGAAGAACAAAAGAAAGAAAAAAGATAATTCCTCCCGTAAGCCTGAGGAAGACTGTAGCTTAGGCCCTAAAACAATGAGGAAGGTGATGCCGGGGTCATGGTCCTTTCCATCCAGTTTGATACTCTGTCAGAGTCGGATGGGGATTATCAGCGAGAGCTCAAACGTATCGATAATGAGTGTGAGGTGGACGTGGGGGACCCCCCCCAACTAAAAAGAAGCCCCCTCCTGTGGACACCACTGTAGAATCAGACATGGAAACAGGTGGAAGACAGGGGGACTTTGACTCTGACACGTGATGATGGGGGTCACTGCTCTGCTCTTTTTCATTGTAATGGCTGGGTTCTTAAAGTAAGAAGGACCAGACACGCCGTGTATGACCACCTGAGATATCTGGACGCTGATGTCATCTTCCTGCAGGAGACCCATCTGACCACCTTAGGGCATCTCCGTGAGGCTGAGCGTGAGTGGCGGTCTGGTCCTTCTTACTGGTCACTGGCTGTGGAGACGTACGCCGGGGTCGCTATAGATGTGAGGGTCCACAGGCTGACGGAGGTCGCTATGGGGAGGTGCCTGGTGCTGGAAGTGACCATTCATGGTAGGTGGCTCCGGTTGATCAACATCTATGGCCCACAGACAGTGACAGAGAGAATCCAGCTGTTCAATGAGGTAAAGCAGTTTTTATTTACCTCTATCCCTGTGATAATGGCGGGTGTCATATTACCATGACATCAGGTGACAGGTCCTCGGGCAGAGCAGTGGTCAGAGACTCCAAACTCCTACGTAACATCATATCACAGGCCGATCTATGTGATGTATTCACCCTGGATGGTAGGACACCTAAGTACACCTACTCTTGTGCTGACAGACATAGCAGGATCGATATGGCGTTTGTGAGTCCCTCAGAGAATGTAAGTGGGATGAGTGAAAGAGTCGTCCCATATTGTCCATATGGCCTTATTGTTTTCCATGGGAGCCTCTAACCATCCTGATATTTGTCGGGGGTTATGGAGACTTAATTTCGGCATTCTGGATTATGTCTATGTCCAGAATTGTATCCACTCCCTTTTTCAGGACCAGCTCCAGAGACAAGACTTCTATGACAACATATCTCACTGGTGGTCCCTCTTAAAGAGACTATCAGTGAAGAAGGGTAAGAGTGAGTACAGCCAGTATCTCAAGCTGCGGAAAGAATTGGAGTCACTGTATTCGGCGGGAGGGGGGGACAAACATAAAATTGACTGACTAAAGTCTGAAATAAAGCAGTATCAGTACAGCCGCTACACGTCCCTGGTAATTGAAAGAGATTACGGAAAACTGGGTGTTCCTGATCTGTATGAAAATTGCCGGGAACGTGTGGCCAAGAAATCAATCACAGGTCTCACTGACTCCCGGGGAGTTTTACAGGAACCTTGGGAGGGAATCCTGGGGGTGGTGAGATCCTACTATGCTGAGTTATTTCAGAAAAAGGTTTTGGATAAAGAGAAAATGGCTCAATTCTTGGAGGCAACTCCAGGCCCTGATACTAGCCTGATACTAGAGATTTGGATTTTTTTTTCTCCTTTGACAGCAGGAATAACAGAGGAGGAGGTTAAAGAGGCCATTGATAAATTGCATCTGAAGAAGGCACCAGGTCCTGATGGTATAACATGTGAATTTTAGAAGAAATTTAGAGACCTCTTGGCTCCGATCCTTGTGGATGTGTTTACCAACTGTCTAGAGAATCACCTGATGCCTCCATCCATGAGAGTGTCCTCCCTTATTCTGCTGTCCAAAGGTAAGGAGCCTAGTGACATCAAGAACTGGAGGCCGATCGCCCTCTTGAATGTCAACAGGAAAATTCTGGCAAGAATTCTGTTTTCTAGGTTAGTCTGTTTGTCCCCGGCACTGTTGGCAGGCTCTCAGTATGGCACAGTAAAAGGGCGGAACATCTCTGGAGCAGTCATCTTCATAAGAGAGATGTTTGAGAGATGTAAAACTCTGAGGTGTGGGAGATATGTTGTAGGTCTGGACCAGGCTAAGGGATTCCGAGATCACTGCAGCGGTGTGATTTTTAGGAGGTACCAGTCCCCCATTGCTTGCCTTTGAAGGTAGTCGCCTACGCGGATGATGTGACTGTGGTGATATCAGAGCCTTGTGAGGTGGAGATGTTGTCTGCAGCCATCAAAAGTTACTCAGGGGCCTCCGGGTCTCTGATCAACCTTGAGAAGAGTCAAGCTTTCTGGACATCGAGTTCTGATCCTGGCTTTGATCTGCCACAATTCGCTATAACTACTATAATACTGCCCCCTATGTACAAGAATATAACTACTATAATACTGCCTCCTGTGTACAGGAATGTAACTGCTATAATACTGGCCCCTATGTAAATGTAAATTTTTTTCAATAATGGCAAAAAAGTGTCATTTTCAACATTAGGCTCTATTACGGGGGTTAAAAAAAGACATAATTACATTTTGATAGATCGGACACTTTGGGAGGCAGCGATACCTAATATGTTTATGATTTTTACTGTTTATATTTACATCAGTTTTTTATTTTAACTTTTTATTTAATTTTTTTTACTATTTTTCAGACCCCCTCTGGTATTTTCCACATACTGCCATACAACAGTAGGGATTTTAAACAGCATCTCTATCAGACAGTCTTAGGTCTTTTTAAGAACAGAGACTGTTACGGTAACCGATCGCCGCCCCCTAATGACTTTACAAGGGGCGCAGATTAAATCCAAAATGGCGGCACCCATGCACCACCAGGGTGTGACGTACAGATAAGTCGCCAGTCGGTAAAGGGTTAAAGAATATCATCATACGGGAGGTACAAAAGAGACAAAAATCCACATTAGAAAATTAAGTTATCCAGCATAAAGTCCACAATAAGAATAAGATGGGTATTAAAATAAAATGGGTATTATCAATGTAACTTAACCTGTTAATGTTTTATGTTCCAGGTAATGTGAGCGGCTATAGAGAATAGTATATTCATATTTTATAAATACTATTGCTTAAAATGCAATTGAGATAAATGAATATAAATAGCAATGTGTAAGGGCAGGACACGGACAGCGAGCACTGATTCTAAGTCCCACAAACAGGTACTGCTCACTTACTGGGTCCACCTTAAACAGTAGCTAATAACTGGGCATCTGTCCCTCCCAGATCCAAAGTGTGGACATGTTACAAGACGGACAAACAAATAATACATAAGGGAGGTGACAAACCGGGTACAACATAGAATTAAAAAGGAGAATAGTCGAGAACGTAAGCCAATATCGAAAAACCAGAAGTACAAACATATATAAAGATAACCACAGACAGAATGCTGGCAGACAAACTGTTTACCAGAAAAGAATGGTGCACATGGTTTTATATCGGGGTTCTTCACGTGAGAGAGGCAAAGCACTGAAGGCAAAGAGCCTGCAGGCCAACAAATAGAACACTGTTCAGACTGCCGGATGAAAAGCATTAGATGGAATTCAGCGCCTTCTCAGCCTGACAGTATGAACTGAAGATGACTGAGACACAGATGTAACAGTACCCCACCTCTTACAAGGGGCCACCGTGCCCTCATTAGGACCAACAGGTTTGTAGTAATTCTGCCATAATAAAACCTAAAGAGATGTGGGGCATGAAGATCTTTGCAAGAGAACCCATGTATGCTCCTAAGCACCATATCCTTTTCAATGCAATAAGTATTGAACAGCTTTGTGAACTCTTATGAGAACCACATTTTTTTCAACTTCAAGTTCTAATTCACCCATATAACAACAGGAGCTGGTGGTTTGTATGACTGGAGAAATGTATTTTTTCAACAGTGACTTGTGAAATACATTACGGATATGGGGTTTGCAGGACAACTGCACACTAAAAGACTCAGGATTAATCTTGGGCCTCCCAAGATCTATCCTCTGGCCTGAACCCCTTCCAATCGATAAGAAAGAACTGCTTCCTTCTAACTGACTTCATGTTAAAGACATTGGTGGAATCAGCCTCAGGTTTTTCACTTGTAATAAAGGACGATTTTACGATTTTATTATTATGTTTACTGACTGAGCACCACCACAGAGTCCTATACTGTGAATCTTGGTCTCCGATTTGAAGTAACTCGCTGCGTATCTAATAGAGGGATTGCCCCGATGGAAGATCCACGTCAGGAACATCAGAAGGCACAGAAAGAGGAAGAGGTGGGCGTGGATGTCGTCCATAAACAATGAAGAAGGGAGCGGCACTGGCAGATTCAGAGTCCAAAGAACTATAGGAGAATTCCGCCCACGGTAACCGGGTGGACCAGTCGTCCAGTTGGCGGAAACAAAGTGCTGAAGATAGCAGCACAGAGTGGGATTGACTCTCTCCACTTGCCCATTAGACTGAGGATGATAGGCAGAGGAGAAGTCCAGCTTTACTTGAAGTTGGTTGCACACGGAAGGCCAAAACCTGGAAACAAACTGGACCCCTCGGTCTGAGACAATGTGCAGAGGAAGTCCATGGCTGTCTAAGCTGGAAGATGTGGAGGAAGAATAAGCCGGCAAGACGAGGAGATGACAGTAGAGCAGGCAAAGGAATGAGGTGCGACATCTTAGAGAAACGGTCTGTGACACCCCAGATGACGGTATTACCAGAGGATGGAGTAAGATCCCTAACAAAGTCCATGGCTACATGAGTCCATGGGCAGCTGTGTATTGGCAGTAGCAGAAGCAGACCTGCTGGCTTGAGCCGTGATGATTTATTTTGGGCATAGGAAGTGCAGGAACTCACAAAGTCTTTTACATCCTTCACCAGACCTGGCCACCAGTGGAAACAAGAGATGAAAGTAACAGATCTCTGCACCCCAGGGTTTCCAGCCACACAAGAGAAATGTCCCCAACTTAGTATCCCTTTTCGGAGAACTTGTCGGACAGGAGGGATCCACAGAAGTGGCAACAACAAGCCGCATGGGAGGAACGATATGTCGAGGAATCGGTTCGTCCCCAATTACATCGGAGGCACGAGAGAGGGCATCAGCTTTGACATTCTTCTCTGCTGCATGGTAATGGATTAGAAAGTAAAATGGAGAGAAAAAGAGGGACCAACGAGCATGCCGTGGATTGAGATGCTGAGCAGTCTGGAGATATAGGAAGTTGTTGTGATCTGTATTGATACAGACTGGATGACAGGTCCTTCTAGAAGATAACGCCACTCTTCCAAGGCAAGCTTTATGGCGAGAAGCTCCGGATCACCTAAGGAGTAGTTCCTCTCTGCGTCTGAGAAGGTTTTTGAGAAGAAGCCCGAAAGTGAGAATTCGGACTTTGGGCCCTTTCTGTGTGAGAACGGCTCCAGCTCCTTGTGTGGAAACATCAACTTCTAGCAGAAACGGTTTCTCCGTACCGGGCCGAGAGAGAGAGTACAAAAGCAGACTTCAGCTTGGAGAAAGCTTCTTCAGCAGCCGGTGGCCAGAGTATAGCATTGGTTGTTTTTCTTGGTAGGCGCCACAATGGGAGACATAAGGGAGGAAAAATGTGGTATGAACTGCTGGTAGTAATTAAAAAAGCCCAGGAATCTCTGGAAAATACCTCTGAAATACCACAGACAATTTCATGGGACCCATCTGTATTCCCTTGTCAGAGATGACATACCCGAGGAAAGGAAGACTCTTTTGATGTAATATGCAAAGGTAAAGAACAGAGACATGCAAAATAGATCAACTGATAATATTTTTATTAATTGAAAAATGCACCACAAAACATGCTTAAAAACATTTCAAAATTGTGAACAAAGTCACAAGTGAACACATCCTCAGGACAGTGCAAAACACATGGTAATGTGCACTGTCCCAGTACTCCAGCTGTCCCCAGTGGCCACAATTAAATATTGCCATGTATAGATTAGTTCAATTGGTAGGCTGATCAGATCAGAAAGACAAATCTATATGAATAATACAAAGAATAAATAACATAGGGAAAAATCCCAACATGTTACAGATGAACACAAGATAAGAGACCAGCCAAACCATGCACAAGTAGAGAAAATATATGCCTAACTCTCAGGCTATAGAACCGGGGTGCTGGGAATAGATGCCCCACGCATATCGCTACCTTGTGGTAGCTTCCTCAGGGGTAATCTAGCAACACGGTGCGTTCTTCTTTTATGCTCCCCCCTTGCGTGCTTGTATAGCGTTAACTTCCGGTATGACCCGGAAGGACACCAGGCACCCATCAGGTCAACCCACCATTGAGATCAGCGGCGCATGCGCAGCACCGAGTCGAGTCACAAAGACCAAAAGAAGACTAGCGCATGCATAGCACCAATAAAAATAAAATGTTTCGCGGTGAAAAAGACAACCGGTGCGGGTGCGTGAAGAGTAATGTGAATGGAACCGAGCAGACCAATTAAAGGATCAATCTACTTTGGGAGAATATACACAAACATCATGCAAATAGAAAATAAATAATATATTATAAATATAAGCATATCAAAAGTAGATGATCACACTCCGATACATTCACCTCACACCCCCTCATGGGCCCATGAGTCATACATACCACACATACCACATACAAAAGACACAAATATTTAAATATAAAAATAAATTAAAATATATAGATCAATTTATCAAATATTACAGTGCATTTAAATGTATATTATAGCCTATGTATAAATGTGTATATTTACAAAATAGTGAACAGTAGGTCCCAAAAAGTGTAGAAGATGCCCCTGGCTATGGTGATGGTAGAACCACCTCTCCTCTAGGTGTAGAGGATGCCCCCTGTCTATGGTGATGGTAGAACCTCCTCTCCTCTAGGTGTAGAGGATGCCCCCTGGCTATGGTGATGGTAGAACCACCTCCCCTCTAGGTGTAGAGGATGCCCCCTGTCTATGGTGATGGTAGAACCTCCTCTCCTCTAGGTGTAGAGGATGCCCCCTATCTATAGTGATGGTAGAGCCACCTCTACTCTAGGTGTAGAGGATGCCCCCTGTCTTTGGTGATGGTAGAACCACCTCTCCTCTAGGTGTAGAGGATGCCCCTGTCTATGGTGATGGTAGAACCGCCTCTCCTCTAGGTGCAGAGGATGTCCCCTGTCTATGGTGATGGTAGGACCTCCTCTCCTCTAGGTGAAAAGGATCCCCCTGTCTATGGTGATGGTATAACCTCCTCTCCTCTAGGTGTAGAGGATGCCCCTGTCTAAGGTGATGGTAGAACTGCCTCTCCTCTAGGTGTAGAGGATGTCCCTGTCTAAGGTGATAATAGAACTGCCTCTCCTCTAGGTGCAGAGGATGTCCCCTGTCTATGGTGATGGTAGGACCTCCTCTCCTCTAGGTGTAAAGGATCCCCCTGTCTATAGTGATGGTATAACCTCCTCTCCTCTAGGTGTAGAGGATGCCCCCGTTTAAGGTGATGGTAGAACTGCCTCTCCTCTAGGTGTAGAGGATGCCCCCTGTCTATGGTGATGGTATAACCGCCTCTCCTCTGGGTGTAGAGGATGCCTCGTGTCTATGGTGATGGTAGAACCTCCTTTCCTCTAGGTGTAGAGGATGCCCCTGTCTAAGGTGATGGTAGAACTGTCTCTCCTCTAGATGTAGAGGATGCACCCTGTTGATGGTGATGGTAGAACTGCCTCTCCGCTAGGTGTAGAGGATGCCCCCTGTCTATAGTGATGGTAGAACCTCCTCTCCTCTAGGTGTAGAGGATGCCCCCTGTCTATAGTGATGGTAGAACCTCCTCTCCTCTAGGCGTAGAGGATGCCTCCTGTCTATGGTGATGGTAGAACCTCCCCTGCTCTAGGTGTAGAGGATGCCCCCTGTCTATGGTGATGGTAGAACCTCCTCTCCTCTAGCTGTAGAGGATGACCCCTGTCTTTGGTGATGGTAGAACCTCCTCTCCTCTAGGCGAAGAGGATGCCCCCTGTGTATGGTGATGGTAGAACCTCCTCTAGGTGTAGAGGATGCCCCCTGTCTATGGTGATGGTAGAACCACCTCTCCTCTAGGTGTAGAGGATGTCCCCTGTTTATGGGGATGGTAGAACCTCCTCTCCTCTAGGTGTAGAGGATGCCCCTTGTATATGGTGATGGTAGAACAACCTCTCCTCTAGGTGTAGAGGATGCCCCCTGTCTATGGTGTTGGTAGAACCTCCTCTCCTCTAGGTGTAGAGGATGCCCCCTGTCTATTGTGATGATAGAACTGACTCTCCTCTAGGTTTAGAGGACTTCCCCTGTCTATAGTGATGATAGAACTGCCTCTCTTCTAGGTGTAGAGGATGCCCCCTGTCTATGGTGATGGTAGAACCTCCTCTCCTCTAGGTGTAGAGGATGCCCCCTGTCTAAGGTGATGGTAGAACTGCCTCTCCTCTTGGTGTAGAGGATCCCCCTGTCCATGGTGATGGTAGAACGTCTTCTCCTCTAGGTGTAGAGGATGCCCCTTGTCTATGGTGATGGCAGAACTGCCTCTCCACTAGGTGTAGAGGATGCCCCCTGTCTATGGTGATGGTAGAACCTCCTCTCCTCTAGCTGTAGAGGATGACCCCTGTCTATTGTGATGATAGAACTGCCTCTCCTCTAGGTTTACTGGACTTCCCCTGTCTATGGTGACGATAGAACTGCCTCTCCTCTAGGTGTAGAGGATGCCCCCTGTCTATGGTGTTGGTAGAACCTCCTCTCCTCTAGGTGTAGAGGATGTCCCCTGTCTATGGTGATGATAGAACTGCCTCTCTTCTAGGTGTAGAGGATGCCCCCTGTGTATGGTGATGGTAGAACCTCCTCTAGGTGTAGAGGATGCCCCCTGTCTATGGTGATGGTAGAACCACCTCTCCTCTAGGTGTAGAGGATGTCCCCTGTTTATGGGGATGGTAGAACCTCCTCTCCTCTAGGTGTAGAGGATGCCCCTTGTCTATGGTGATGGTAGAACAACCTCTCTTCTAGGTGTAGAGGATGCCCCCTGTCTATGGTGATGATAGAACCTCCTCTCCTCTAGGTGTAGAGGATGCCCCCTGTCTATTGTGATGATAGAACTGCCTCTCCTCTAGGTTTAGAGGACTTCCCCTGTCTATGGTGACGATAGAACTGCCTCTCCTCTAGGTGTAGAGGATGCCCCCTGTCTATGGTGTTGGTAGAACCTCCTCTCCTCTAGGTGTAGAGGATGCCCCCTGTCTATTGTGATGATAGAACTGCCTCTCCTCTAGGTTTAGAGGACTTCCCCTGTCTATGGTGATGATAGAACTGCCTCTCTTCTAGGTGTAGAGGATGCCCCCTGTCTATGGTGATGATACAACCTCCTCTCCTCTAGGTGTAGAGGATGCCCCCTGTCTATTGTGATGATAGAACTGCCTCTCCTCTAGGTTTAGAGGACTTCCCCTGTCTATGGTGATGATAGAACTGCCTCTCTTCTAGGTGTAGAGGATGCCCCCTGTCTATGGTGATGGTAGAACCTCCTCTCCTCTAGCTGTAGAGGATGCCCCCTGTCTAAGGTGATGGTAGAACTGCCTCTCCTCTGGGTGTAGAGGATCCCCCTGTCTATGGTGATGGTAGAACGTCTTCTCCTCTAGGTGAAGAGGATCCCCCTGTCTATGGTGAAGGCAGAACTGCCTCTCCACTAGGTGTAGAGGATGCCCCCTGTCTATGGTGATGGTAGAACCTCCTCTCCTCTAGCTGTAGAGGATGACCCCTGTCTTTGGTGATGGTGGAACCTCCTCTCCTCTAGGCGAAGAGGATGCCCCCTGTGTATGGTGATGGTAGAACCTCCTCTAGGTGTAGAGGATGCCCCCTGTCTATGGTGATGGTAGAACATCTCTCCTCTAGGTGTAGAGGATGTCCCCTGTTTATGGGGATGGTAGAACCTCCTCTCCTCTAGGTGTAGAGGATGCCCCTTGTCTATGGTGATGGTAGAACAACCTCTCTTCTAGGTGTAGAGGATGCCCCCTGTCTATGGTGATGATAGAACCTCCTCTCCTCTAGGTGTAGAGGATGCCCCCTGTCTATTGTGATGATAGAACTGCCTCTCCTCTAGGTTTAGAGGACTTCCCCTGTCTATGGTGACGATAGAACTGCCTCTCCTCTAGGTGTAGAGGATGCCCCCTTTCTATGGTGTTGGTAGAACCTCCTCTCCTCTAGGTGTAGAGGATGTCCCCTGTTTATGGGGATGGTAGATCCTCCACTCCTCTAGGTGTAGAGGATACCCCCTGTCTATGGTGATGGTAGAACCTCCTCTTCTTTAGGTGTACAGGATGCCACCTGTGTATGGTGATGGTAGAACCTCCTCTCTTCTAGGTGTAGAGGATGCCCCCTGTCTATGGTGATGATACAACCTCCTCTCCTCTAGGTGTAGAGGATGCCCCCTGTCTATTGTGATGATAGAACTGCCTCTCCTCTAGGTTTAGAGGACTTCCCCTGTCTATGGTGATGATAGAACTGCCTCTCCTCTAGGTGTAGAGGATGCCCCCTTTCTATGGTGATGGTAGAACCTCCTCTCCTCTAGGTGTAGAGGATGTCCCCTGTCTATGGTGATGGTAGAACCTCCTCTCTTCTAGGTGTAGAGGATGCCCCCTGTCTATGGTGATGGTAGAACCTCCTCTCCTCTAGGTGTAGAAGATGCCCCCTGTCTAAGGTGATGGTAGAACTGCCTCTCCTCTGGGTGTAGAGGATGCCTTGTGTCTATGGTGATGGTAGAACCACATCTCCTCTATGTCTAGAGGATGCCCCCTGTCTATAGTGATGGTAGAACCTCCTCTCCTCTAGGTGTAGAAGATGCCCCTGTCTATGATGATGGTAGAACCTCCTCCCCTCTAGGTGCAGAGGATGCCTCCTGTCTATGGTGATGGTAGAACCACCTCTCCTCTAGGTGCAGAGGATGCCTCCTGTCTATGGTGATGGTAGAACCTCCTCAGCTCTAGGTGTAGAGGATGACCCCTGTCTATGGTGATGGTAGAACCTCCTCTCCTCTAGGCGTAGAGGATGCCCCCTGTGTATGGTGATGGTAGAACCACCTCTCCTCTAGGTGTAGAGGATGTCCCCTGTTTATGGGGATGGTAGAACCACCTCTCCTCTAGGTGTATAGGATGGCCCCTGTCTATGGTGATGGTAGAACCTCCTCTCTTCTAGGTGTAGAGGATGACCCCTGTCTATGCTGATGGTAGAACCTCCTCTCCTCTAGGTGTAGAGGATGCCCCCTGTGTATGGTGATGGTAGAACCTCCTCTCCTCTAGGTGTAGAGGATGCCCCCTGTCTATGGTGATGGTAGAACCTCCTCTCCTCTAGGCGTAGAGGATGGCTCCTGTCTATGGGGATAGTAGTACCTCCTCTCCTCTAGGTTTTGAGGATGCCCGCTGTTTTTGGTGATGGTAGAACCTCCTCTCTTTTATGTGTAGAGGATGCCCCTTGTCTATGGTGATGGTAGAAACTCCTCTCCTCTAGGTGTAGAGGATGCCACCTGTCTATGGTGATGATAGGACCTCCTCTCCTCTAGGTGTGGAGGATGCCCCCCGTTCTATGGTGATGATAGAACTTCCTCTCCTCTAGGTGTAGAGGATACCCCCTGTCTATGGTGATGGTAGACCCTCCTCTCCTCTAGGTGTAGAGGATGCCCCCTGTCTATGGTGATGGTAGAACCTCCTCTCCTCTAGATTTAGTAGATACCCCCTGTCTATGGTGATGGTAGAACCTCCTCTCCTCTAGATGTAGTAGATTCCCCCTGTCTATGGTGATGGAAGAACCCGCTTCTCCTCTAGGTGTAGAGGATGCCCCCTGTCTATGGTGATGGTAGAACCTCCTCTCCTCTAGGTGTAGAGGATGCCCCCTGTGTATGGTGATGGTAGAACCTCCTCTCCTCTAGGTGTAGAGGATGCCCCCTGTCTATGGTGATGGTAGAACCTCCTCTCCTCTAGGCGTAGAGGATGGCCCCTGTCTATGGGGATAGTAGCACCTCCTCTCCTCTATAGGTTTTGAGGATGCCTCCTGTTTTTGGTGATGGAAGAACCCGCTTCTCCTCTAGGCGTAGAGGATGCCACCTGTCTATGGTGATGATAGGACCTCCTCTCCTCTAGGTGTGGAGGATGCCCCCCGTTCTATGGTGAAGATAGAACCTCCTCTCCTCTAGGTTTAGAGGACTTCCCCTGTCTATGGTGATGGTAGAACCTCCTCTCCTCTAGATGTAGTAGATGCCCCCTGTCTATGGTGATGGTAGAACCTCCTCTCCTCTAGATGTAGAGGATGCCCCCTGTCTATGGTGATGGTAGAACCTGATCTCCTCTAAATGTAGTAGATGCCCCCTGTCTATGGTGATGGAAGAACCCGCTTCTCCTCTAGGTATAGCGGATGACCCCTGTCTATGGCGATGATAGAACCTCCTCTCTTCCAGGTGTAGAGGATGCCCCCTATCTATGGTGATGGAAGAACCTCCTCTCCTCTAGGTGTAGAGGATGTCCCCTGTCTATGGTGATGGTAGAACCTCCTCTCTTCTAGGTGTAGAGGATGCCCCCTGTCTATGGTGATGGTAGAACCTCCTCTCCTCTAGGTGTAGAGGATGCCCCCTGTCTAAGGTGATGGTAGAACTGCCTCACCTCTGGGTGTAGAGGATGCCTTGTGTCTATGGTGATGGTACAACCACCTCTCCTCTAGGTCTAGAGGATGCCCCCTGTCTATAGTGATGGTAGAACCTCCTCTCCTCTAGGTGTAGAAGATGCCCCTGTCTATGATGATGGTAGAACCTCCTCCCCTCTAGGTGCAGAGGATGCCTCCTGTCTATGGTGATGGTAGAACCACCTCTCCTCTAGGTGCAGAGGATGCCTCCTGTCTATGGTGATGGTAGAACCTCCTCAGCTCTAGTTGTAGAGGATGACCCCTGTCTATGGTGATGGTAGAACCTCCTCTCCTCTAGGCGTAGAGGATGCCCCCTGTGTATGGTGATGGTAGAACCACCTCTCCTCTAGGTGTAGAGGATGTCCCCTGTTTATGGGGATGGTAGAACCACCTCTCCTCTAGGTGTATAGGATGGCCCCTGTCTATGGTGATGGTAGAACCTCCTCTCTTATAGGTGTAGAGGATGACCCCTGTCTATGCTGATGGTAGAACCTCCTCTCCTCTAGGTGTAGAGGATGCCCCCTGTGTATGGTGATGGTAGAACCTCCTCTCCTCTAGGTGTAGAGGATGCCCCCTGTCTATGGTGATGGTAGAACCTCCTCTCCTCTAGGCGTAGAGGATGGCTCCTGTCTATGGGGATAGTAGTACCTCCTCTCCTCTAGGTTTTGAGGATGCCCGCTGTTTTTGGTGATGGTAGAACCTCATCTCCTCTAAATGTAGTAGATGCCCCCTGTCTATGGTGATGGAAGAACCCGCTTCTCCTCTAGGTATAGCGGATGACCCCTGTCTATGGCGATGATAGAACCTCCTCTCTTCCAGGTGTAGAGGATGCCCCCTATCTATGGTGATGGAAGAACCTCCTCTCCTCTAGGTGTAGCCGATGTCCCCTGTCTATGGTGATGGTAGAACCTCCTCTCCTCTAGGCGTAGCCGATGTCCCCTGTCTATGGTGATGGTAGAACCTCCTCTCCTCTAGATGTAGAGGATGCCCCCTGTCTATGGTGATGGTAGAACCTCCTCTCCTCTAGGTATAGATAATGCCCCCTGTCTATGGTGATGATAGAACCTCCTCTCCTCTAGATGTAGTAGATGCCCCCTGTCTATGGTGATGGAAGAACCTCCTCTCCTCTAGGTGTAGAGGATGCCCCCTGTCTATGGTGATGGTAGAACCTCCTCTCCTCTAGGTGTAGAGGATGTCCCCTGTCTATGGTGATGGTAGAACCTCCTCTCCTCTAGATGTAGAGGATGCCCCCTGTCTATGGTGATGGAAGAACCTCCTCTCCTCTAGGTGTAGAGGATGCCCCTGTCTATGGTGATGGTAGAACCTCCTCTCCTCTAGGTGTAGAGGATGCCCCCTGTCTATGGTGATGGTAGAACCTCCTTTTCTCTAGGTGTAGAGGATGCCCCCTGTCTATGGTGATGGTAGAACCTCCTCTCCTCTAGGCGTAGCCGATGTCCCCTGTCTATGGTGATGGTAGAACGGCCTTTGCACTAGGCATAGAGGATGTCTCCTGGTCCTAGTCACAGGCCTAGATCTTTGGAGAGATCCTTGTATTGCCCATTCAGATATGTGTACATTTTAGGCTACATTCACATGAACGTAGCATAACATATGGGAGGGGTGCTGATGAGGAGCAGGGGTGAGTGGACACCGATCACTAAAATTAAGTTTATGGAGAGAAGAGTCAGTCTATAGCTTTTCCTTCACACTGAATGTGGAAATTAATTCTGAGCCCAAAGCTTTATTACACACAGGATACTAGGACGTGTATTAGGCAAGGGTCCTGTAGTCATTCATGCGGTAAGTTCTGGCTTGGTGCAGTCATTGTGACCTGTTTATAGACAGGATGCAGGTACCATCTTAATTGCTGTTGCACAGAGCTTATTCCTTTACATAGACAAAAAAGAAACAACATACATCCATAGAGTAGCAGAAGCTGAATGTCAGCATCCTTTACTGTTCAGGGGACTTTAGGATTTACGTTATTAAGATACTTTTGACCTTCACATATTTTCTGGTGTTCAACGAGATCCGATGAAAATGGCTTCTCCCCCGTGTGAATTCTCTGATGCTGAACAAGACAGGATTCACAGGCTAAACATTTTCCACATTTAATACAAAGAAATGTCTTCGCTTCTGTGTATTTTCTGGTGTCTGAGAAGAACTGATTTAGTAATAAAACGTTTTCCACATTCTGTACATGAAAATGGCCTCTCCCCTGTGTGAGTTCTCTGATGTTGAGCAAGAGTTGATTTGTGAGTAAAACATTTTCCACATTTAGTACAGAGAAATGGCTTCTCTCCTGTGTGAATTATCTGGTGTTTAACAAGATATCTTTTCTGGTTAAAACATTTCCCACATTCAGAACATGAAAATGGCTTCTCCCCTGTGTGAATTATCTCATGTCTAGCAAGGTGCGCTTTCAGGCTAAAACATTTCCCACATTCTGCACATACAAATGGCTTCTCCCCTGTGTGAGTTCTCAGGTGTTGAGCAAGTTCTGTTTTATTGATAAAACATTTTTCGCATTCAGAACACGGAAATGGTTTCTCTCCTGTGTGAATTCTTTGGTGCTGTACAAGTTTTGATTTACTGACAAAACATTTTCCACATTCGGAACATGATAACAGGTTCTCTCCTGTGTGAATTCTCTGGTGTTGAAGAAATTTTGATTTACTGACAAAACACTTTCCACATGCTGAACATGAAAACGGCTTCACTCCTGTGTGAACTCTCTGATGTTCAACAAGTTTCGATTTACTGGCAAAACATTTCCCACATTCTGAACAGGAAAACGGCTTGTCCCCTGTGTGAATTCTCCGGTGTTGAACAAGGTTTGATTTCATGGCAAAACATTTTCCACATTCAAGACATGAAAATGGTTTCTCTGATGTGTGAGTTTTCTCATGGACGACAAGCTTATACATTTGGGTAAAACACTTTCCACATTCCAGACAAGAAAATGGCTTGTCCCCAGTGTGAGTTTTCTTATGTTCAACAAGATGGGATTTCTGAACAAAACATTTCCCACATTCGGTACATAAAAATGGCTTCTCTCCCGTGTGAATTTTCTGATGGTGAACAAGAATTGATCTAGAGCCAAAGGATTTTCCGCATTCACAACATGAATATGGCTTCACTCCGGTGTGAACTCTCTGGTGTTCAGCCACTAATGATTTATTGCTAAAACACTTTCCACATTCAGCACATGAAAATGGCTTCTCTCCTGTGTGAGTTCTCTGGTGTTTGACAAAAGCAGACTTGTATTTAAAACATTTTCCACAATCGCCACATGAAAACGGCTTCTCTTCCGATTTCCCTGTAAAACGTTTTCCACGTTTGGTACGTGCAAATAGATTTTCCTCTGTGTGAAGTTTCACATGCTGATAAAGGATTAATTTGCTGGTAAAACACTTCTTACATTCAGGACATGAAAATGTCCTCTTATCTCCATGATTTCCCTCCTCTGTGGGAAGATGTGACTGATTATCTTCTACTTCCCCACAAGGAGATGAGGGGGGACGTCCATGGGAACCTCTTGTACTTTCATCTCCTGGAAAATATAACCAAGAAATCAGTAAACACCATAATACCACATGGATTGAAAAGGGATTGTAAAAAGGGGCACGCCTTATATGAGTGGGCCTTCTGTTGCATACGGCACGGCCGAGAGCCCGGGCTTACATCATACACAGACACACAAATGCCCCCATTTTCTTTAGGAGATGATGGAGGAGGTGACCTCACGCCTGCTCTGTCCTCTATAATCAGGAAGGTCTCCTCTTACCTGGTGATGTGAGGGGCTGGTGGTCCTCCATCATGATGTCCTTGTACTGGTCCTTGTGTCCTTCTATATACTCCCACTCCTCCATGGAGAAATAGACAGCGACGTCCTGACACCTTATAGGAACCTGACACCCACAATGACACAGTCATCACCCAGACACCTCCCTTGTGTTATTGTACAATGTCCCAGCATTCCCGGCAGCACTCACCTCTCTGCTCAGCAGCTCAGTGATCCTGGAGGTAAGTTCTAGGATCTTCTGCTCATGTATCAGTGAATGAGGTGGAGGCTCGGTGATGGGGCTCTGGGTCCATCCTCCTGACACACGGGGGGTCACACACTCACCAGACGACTTCTTCACTACTGTGTAATCCTATACATCAATGCATTGATCCAAATAATTATGCATCTTTCCTTCATCTTTTCAGTTTTATTTATAAATATGAGAGCAACGTTCTCCGAGACTCTCACCTCTCCACTTATCAAGAAGATGATCTCCAGGGTGAAGTCTCCGATCCTGGCAGCCATCTTCTCTCTGTCCTTCTCCTTCCATGGTGGACCCTTCACCATCACGTCATCTTTGTACAGATCCTTGTGTCCTTCTATATACTCCCACTCCTCCATGGAGAAATAGACAGTGACGTCCTGACACCTTATAGGAACCTGACACCCACAATGACACAGTCATCACCCAGACCCCTCCCTTGTGTTATTGTACAATGTCCCAGCATTCCCGGCAGTGCTCACCTCTCCGCTCAGCAGCTCAGTGATCCTGGAGGTAAGTTCTAGGATCTTCTGCTCATGTATCAGTGAATGAGGTGGAGGCTCGGTGATGGGGCTCTGGGTCCATCCTCCTGACACACGGGGGGTCACACACTCACCAGACGACTTCTTCACTACTGTGTAATCCTGTGTATGGGGAGACACTGATCACTACATAGATCCTAAGAATCCTTCACCTCTCCAGTCATTTCCCGCTGTTATTCCTAGAGATAAGAGCCATGTCCTGGGAGACTCTCACCTCTCCGGTTATCAAGGAGATCATCTCCAGGGTGAGCTCCAGGATCCTGGCCGCCATCTGCTCTCTGTCCTTCTCCCGGATCCCTGGTGGATCATTGATGGAAAGAACCATATTTGAGAGAAACCTCTGGGAGTCCTGTATCTATAGAACCTGAGGAAAAATTAAAGAAATCAAGGACAATCGATATTTGAAGCAATTACGTACATAAAATACATGATCCGACCAGAGGTCTCCTCTGTGTTACAAAAAAGATTGCTAAAGTATTGTTTTAAAAATTCCATTCCAAAATGCATTGTTCATATAGTAGAGTAATTGTAGGGCCTCTCAAAAGTATAATTGGAACTGTATAAATCTAACTTAACAGACTTCTGTGTGTTATCATTTTATCATCTAGAAGATGACCCGTGTTGCTGGCGATTCTGATAAAACGTTCTCACATCCTATTTTGAACAACTTCGTCCCAGGTCTCCAAACTCAGTCCCATTGTCGACCCTCCCTTTTTGAAGAAAGTCGCCAATCTTTTGTGATGCCCACGACACTACCAAAATGTAAAGCACTACTGTTTGGGAAAAACATTTTAACAAGCAATTACAGATGTAAAAAGATTGCAAGGATCTTAAAAAGTGACAGTACCTTGACAGTATCCCCCACCCCTTTGGCCTCCCCTTATTCTTGGTTTGGAGGAACCTTTGAAGGCGGCCACGGTCCAAAGTATTTTCCTCGGGCTGCCAAGATCTCTCTTTAGGACCGAACCCCTTCCAGTCAACAAGGAAGAACCGCTCATTGTCTTCATGTCCAGAAGCTCCTTTACCACAGAGACATCAGAGGATTCAGTCTCAGGAGAAGATTGCTAAGAGATGCGGTTCAAGATGACAGGCTTTAGTAGAGAGACATGAAAGGAGTTCGGGATGCACATAGTGAGAGGAAGACAGAGTTTATAGGCCACAGGATTTATTCGCTTTACCGCCTCAAATGGCCCCAGAAAACATGGACCAAGCAGGTAGCTTGGAATCTTCAGTCGGACGTGGCTGGACGATAGCCACACTTTGTCACCAGGAGAGAAGACTGAAGGAGACCTGCACTTCTTATCAGCTTGGGTCTTGGTGCGGGCCTACGCCTGAAGCAGTGACCGATGTGTCTGCTCTCAGATTGATTTGAGGTCCTGCAGCAACTCTTCCACCGCAGGAACATCCGAGGGAAAGGACAGAGGAAGAGGTGGGGGCGGCAGCAGACTCAGAATCCAGGGAGTTGTAGACAAAATGACAAAGGTAACCGGGGGTAATGTCTATCCATGCCATCCAAATACGATGGTGATCCCAAGTTGTGCAGGGGGTTCATCACGCAGTGCTCTCTGCACATCGAACTTATGCCCACGTAGTTCATTACAGAGAGGTCAAAGGTGGCTTTCATAATAGTTGCTTTTGGTTCTTTACTTGTCCATTTGACTGCGGTTGGTATGCAGAGGAGAAGTCCGAATTAAATTAAGGTTAAATTAAAGTTGATTACATAGAGATCACCAAAAGCAGGAGACAAACTGGACCCCTTGGTCTGAGACAATGTGCAGCAGAAGTTCATAAAGCCATAAGATGTGGGTAAAGGACAGGCTGGTATGTCGAGGAGCTGATGGCAAGCCTGGCAGCGGGACAAAATGGGACATCGAACCGGTCAGTTACCTGGACAGTATTCGCAGAGGAAGATGGAAAATCCTCAATAAAATCCATGGTCACGTGAGCCCACGGGTAGCTGGGTATCGGCAACAGCAATATGAGACCAGCAGGTTTGAGGCAAGATGGCTTATTACGAGCACAGGAGGTACAGGAACTCAAAATGTCTGGCCACCAATAGAAACGAGAAATGAGGGCTACTGAGCGCTGCACCCCAGTGTGCCCAGCCACGCGAGAGCTATGTCCCCAAGTCAATATCTTTTTCCGAAGGGGAGGCCAAAGATCCACTGGAGCAGCAAGAACCAATCTTTCAGGAGGAATCACATGCCGCGGAGCCGGTTCTTTCCCAATAACATCGGCGGCACGAGAGAGTCCATCCGCCTTGACATTCTTTTCAGCAAGAGGGATGTGGATCAGCAAATTGAAATGTGAAAAGTAGAGGGACCAGCGAGCCTGTCGTGGGCTGAGGCGCTGAACAGTTTGAAGGTACAGGAGGTTCTTGTGGTCCGTATATACGCAGACTGGATGACGAGCTCTCTCTAAAAGATAGCACCACTCTTCCAGGGCAAGTTTAATAGCCAGAGTTCACAATCTCCTATGGAATAATTCCTTTCAGCAGCGGAGAAGGTTTTAGAGAAAAAAAAAACACAAGTGAGAGTTTGGCCTTTGGGCCCTTTCTGGATCAGAACAGCTCAGTGACCTACTGAGTAGGCATCGACCTCCAAGTGGGACGAATTCTCCTTATCAGGCCTAGAGAGGACAGAAGCAAAAGCAAAGGCAGACTTTAGCCTGGAGAAGGCTTCTTCAGCTGCCAGAGGCCAAAGCTTGGCATCTTTTTTAGTCAACCCCACAAGGAGGAGACGGGAGAAGAGAAGTGCGGTATAAGGCCCTGTCAGAGATGATATATCCCGAGAAACGGAACTGGCATTCCTTGAGTTTGGCATAGAGATGTTGGACCCTTCGACGTCTAAGGACATGACGTGCATGGACCTGATGAGACTCCAGGTCAGTAGAGAACACCAGGATATGGTCTAGGTAGACATAAGGAATGACACAAGTATAAAGCAAGTCTCTGAAAATATAATTCCTGGAACACTGCTGGTGCAGTGCAGAGTCCAAAGATACCCAAAATATCCAACTATTGAAGGCCGTCTTCCATTCATCGCCTTCACGGCTACTGATGAGGTTACAGGCCTCCTACAGATCCAGCTTGGTGAAAACCTTGGCACCCCGCTGGTGGTCAAAAAGTTCTGTGATCAGAGGCAGAGGATAGCGGTTTTTCACTGTCTTCATTGATTACCGTGGCCTCAATAAAGTCAGACAGAGGGAGCCATCCTTCTTGTCCATGAAGAATAATCCAGTACCAGCAGGAGAAGAAGATTTGCAGATGAACTCGTCCTGCAGATTCTTCATGATATAGGCTTACATTGCCGCGGTCTCGGGTTTGGAGAATGGGCATACTTGACCTCGTGGAGGAGATGTGCCTGGTAACAGCTCTATAGAACAGTCGTAGCGTCGATGCGGTGGCAGTGTCTCCGATTTTTGCTCTGAGAAGATATAAGCAAAGTCCATATAAACAGCGGGAAAACCTTGGAAGACTAAGAAGAAGGCATGGCGGACACCGGACAGAGAGCCATGAGGCAGCGAGACTGGCATTCAGGACCCCAGCGAAGAACCTCCCCAGTCTGCCAGTTGAGGATAGGTGCGTGTTGCTGTAACCACGGAAGTCCCAATAGAATGGAGGATGTGGAATGGGGAAGTACATAGAAAGACAGTCTCTCTTTATGCAAGGCACCAACTTATGGACATACCGGTTTGGTGCGATACTGGACTGGGTCACAGAGTATCTGCCCATGGACAGAGGAGATAAACAGCGGCTTTTCTAGACGAACCGCAGGGAAACAATGCCGGGAGACCAGAGCAGCATCTATGAAATTCCCTGCCGAGCGGGAGTCCAGAAAGGCTGAGGCTTGAACCAGTCCACTGGTTCCAAAACTGAGCAGAGCAGGAACATGCAAACATGGAGACGATTTGTCCTCACCTAGGGACGCTTCTCCCAAGAACCCTAGGCGCGTGCCAATCCCTGGACGCTGAGAATGGGCAGGACAAGTCAGCAGGAAGTGTTCTGGACTGGCGCAATAGAGGCAGAGATTCTCCAGACATTGTCTTGTACGCTCTTGGGGTGTCAGTCGTGCTCTATGCACGAGTTCCTCTGAAGCAGACACGGAGGAAGATAGAGGTGGATTTTGAAAAATTGGAGCCAGGCGGGGAAGGCGTCGGGTCCTGACTGGCACTCGATGAAGTTCAGCAGAGCAGTCTCAGCAGATGACGCCCGGGCTGGTAATTTGAAGACAATTGTAAATTCTGCGAGGAACGTGGTCAGCCATGACCGAGTCTCTCCTGTGCCAGAGGGGCGTATTATTATAAAAAAACACCTTTGACCTCTCTGTGATGAACTACGTGGGCATAAGTTCGATGTCCAGAGAGCACTGCGTGATGAACCCCCTGCACAACTGGGGATCACCATCGTATTTGGATGGCATGGATAGACGCAGTCTGGGTTCTGCAGAAGACAATACAGCCACAGTAGCAGGGGTTACCACAGGAACCGGATCCTGCTCCTGCTTCTGCCAGGACGACAATAGGTGCTGTAGCATGGCAGAGACTTGTCCGAGTTGCTGACCTTGCACAGGAATTTGCTGGGTCTGCTGAGCCACAATGGTGGTAAGATCAGCCAAAACAGCGGGACCTCGGTGGATCCATGGCCAGATCTTATTTTAGGATCCTCTGTGCCCCGAGAGTGATGGCGTAAGCCGACACCTGGGAGTGAAGTCTAAGTGGCACCTGGTTTTCACCAGAGACCGCCGCAAAGCGGGATGGACTTGCTGCTAGCATTGAACATTGTAGTTAGGACACAACATAGCTGGGAGTTACAAGTCTTTAAGACCCTATCTGGCACCCAGCCTGGACCTACTGCTTTCCCAACTATCATATCTCCCAGACATTGTTGTACATCTAAAATACAATAAAGCTTTATTGATCCCTGAGGAAATTGTGATGTACATGACTCCAGCATTTAGAGTACACAAAAGAAAAGTCATAGACATAATCAAGAACTCAGACAATAACACAGGAAACTTGAGGGGGGGGGAGGGGAGAGGGACAAATGGGGGTTATTAAGTTGTTTTGGCATTTATTGTAGGATTCAATGGCTCTTGGTATAAAGGAATTCTGAAACCTCGTTGTTCGGCAGCTGATCTGCCAGTACCGGTCACTTCTCATGCTCCATTGTCGTAGTAGTACTTGGTAAGATGCGTGTAATGTGTTTCCTGCAATGGAAATGAGCTTATTGCGACTCCTAACCTGCCGAATGCGGTCGATTTGGCTCGGGCTACAATCGCCAACAATGCTCTGTGACCTTCTGGTGATTTTGCCCAGCCTATTATATTCCTTTTTTTTTTTTATTGACCACCCCCCCCAGCAGATAATGCTTGCCATAGTTGATTACCAAGTTCCCATAGTTCAATGATCCATTTTGCTACTTTGTCCTATAAGCCTCACACAGAATCACCCCTTCACTAGAACGACTAAAAAATACCATTAGTATGAGTTTGTCCTCACCTGTTTGGATCTCCCTCAGTTGTTTGAACCTTCTAACCAATGATTGATAATAATCCCTCCCTCCGCTCTTTATCTGCCGTGCTTCAAATATATTCTCCAGCTTTTTCCTGAAGGTCTCTTTCCTTTCCCTAATTTTAACCATAATTTTGCGCTGCACAGCCTGATATTTGCTGTTATTCCTAGAAAAAAACCCCTTCCTATTCATACTTAGGAGGTTCTTTACATCTAGAGTAATCCATGGTTTGTTCTTAGGTAATATTTTAATCCATGGAACAATCTTGGTGGTGCAGAGATTTATGTACACGTCGTCACTACATCTACTGCCACATTTACATTCCGAAATGAACAAGGAGCCGGCACCGTACAGCTGACTGCAGGGCGGGAAGAATCCCAGCGCTCCCGCCAGAGCCTGGAGGTGGAGCAGCTGAAGCTCCCACAGAGCGATGAGCTCAACCCAGCCTCAACAAACCCGGAGGAACCCCAGACCCTCCAGGTATCTCGAGTACCCCAGATTTATTTATAGCTTCCCCGGCCTCTACAGCCTCCTGCCTGGACCATGCTATGGCGGCAGCCAATTTTAGCCAGCAGTCCTCTGAGTGAGTGGGGGATCAACAACAAGCCCCAGCAGGCATGCAAGCCTCTCTATATTCTGCAGACAGCGCGCTCCGGGCTCATTTTTCACATATGCTACAAAGTCAACTTGCAAAAGAGGATTGAGAGGATTGAGCATAAGGGCGTGGGAGGGGACCGTGCAAAACTCCTCCTTCAGCGTGAGAGCAGGCTCATTAGTAAATTTGGGGCCCTGGGCCCTTTGGGGCAACAAGCTCAATGTATTCTTGTGATATTTACGATCTCTTCCTTTTTCTTCTTTCATACTGGTCAGGCTACCTTGGCCACTTAAACCCAAGCCACCATTTTACTATAACTTGGAGCATATGCTCATACAGTATTCCGCGACCTGCGCCCATTACCATATAGCACCCTGCGCCCCTTATAGCACCCTGCGCCCCTTATAGCACCCTGCGCCCCTTACCCTCTTCAAATTCTAGGGTGGTATTAATAGTTCGCTGTACATAAGTGCCATTTAGCGTAGATTGACGATTAGATCGTCGCAGCTGTAGTGTCTTCTTGTTTTTAACTTCAGCAGTGGGATTGAACCTCCGGTCCGGGTTTTGGAAGGACCTCCATGCCGGGCCTGACGATTTATCATCCTCCCACTTACCTGAATAGTTTTAATTATCACCTGGTTGTCACATATACTTTGTCTCCTTGTGTGTTTATATAAGGATATTCATGTGCATCACTGAACTATTGTTGCCGTCTCATTCTCACAGGTGTTGTAATGTATTGCTTGTTACTAGGTATGGCCACGCCCACTGGGTATGGCCACACCCACTAGGTTTGGCCACACCCACCTGCGGTCATGTGTATTTTAGCGATGACGCGGCCATCGGCTTGAGAAAGCGCCACAGTGCGTGAAACGGCCCCGTTGCCAGAACCTGTCTGTTTACCCCCCTGCATGCTTCCCCACCAATAAAGGACGCTTTTCATGCTTTTGGAACCGGTGAGTGCCGTCATCTTTCTCTATGTTTATGTATGGATATCTTCTTATATACATTGATTGAGCACCGCTGGAAAGTCCTGCCGTGATCACCCCTGCCCCTGGAGAGTCGGGCCACGCGTTGGGCTGTCGGTGGTATCGTTGGGGCTGTGCCCGCCAGAGACTTTTCTCCATTTAATATTATCAACTTGCAAAAGCATGTTCACAAATAACTTAAAGGGGACGTTCAGTCTATAGGGTCCAGAATAGAGGCAATTGAGAGTAAAGTTGATGAAACTGGAAGAAGTGTGAACCAGAATTGTGATCGCATTGCTGATGTATATGCCCAACTGGAAGAAGCGCAACTTCAAAATAGAAAACCTAGAGAATAGATCTAAGAGGGGCAATCTTCACATTAGGGTTGTCCCTGAAACTTACACGGATGCATCTAAGGTGGTCCAAGATGTACAAGTCCAATCCGGACTTATCCGATTCTTTCTACGAAGTTGACCGAGTGCACCGCGCCCTGACAGCACCAAAGGCTGCATGGTCTCCCGAGGGACATTGTGGTGAAACTCCATTAAAAGAAAAGGTGATGTTAGTATCTCCGGAACTGGAAACTCGAATATTCAAATCTTTTCTGACCTATTCCCCGCAGACCATCCAGAGGCGCAAACCGCTACAGGAACGGGATGTTAAATACCGATGGCCATTTCCCTTTCGTTAAATTCTCCATCATCAGAATGAGTCTTACGGCTTTGCCACCTTTCCGGAAGGAGAATCGCTATTAGTGAAATTGGGCCTAATTACGAAGGACCAGAAGTCACCCTTACCCTCGTCCACAATCGCTGTAGACTCTGACCCACCTCTTCAACCTCTATGGCGCACGAAGGCCAAGAAGAAGAAGGGACCGTTTACCAGGTTGGACGAGCTCAGAGGCTTAGTGTCTGAAGTTTTTTCAAGCAATTGTTTGAAGGCCGGCTTCCATTACAGGCAACGATTTCCGCCTTAACTAAACCCGATAGAGACCACTCCACTCCTCTTGTCAAAGATTTAGGCCTATACCTTTAATTAACGTAGATATTAAGATATTGACAAAGATTATGGCCACTCGGAGTAACTCACCTATAGCACGTTACATTCCCCCCGAATCTGATGTTCTATGGAGAGGTTTAGATTCCAACAGATGCATCACTTCCCTCAGTCCTGATGTCACAGTGTACGGTCCTGATATCACAGCGTACGGTCCTGATATCACAGCGTACCGTCCTGATATCACAGCGTACCGTCCTGATATCACAGCGTACCGTCCTGATATCACAGCGTACCGTCCTGATATCACAGCGTACCGTCCTGATATCACAGCGTACCGTCCTGATATCACAGCGTACCGTCCTGATATCACAGCGTACCGTCCTGATATCACAGCGTACGGTCCTGATATCACAGCGTACGGTCCTGATATCACAGCGTACGGTCCTGATATCACAGCGTACGGTCCTGATATCACAGCGTACGGTCCTGATATCACAGCGTACCGTCCTGATATCACAGTGTACAGTCCTGAGCCCCGAAAAATGCAAACAGTCTGAAAAAAGTGCAGCGCCCCAATGTGTCCTGCACATAACAACTCTCACTGTGTAGTGTCACAGCTCAGGGACCTACCGGGGGTCCTCACCCCATGTACAATGTGTGTGGACTCCCAGCATGCTCCAGGAGCACACACACTATACAGAGGAACTACAACTCCCAGCATGCTCCAGGAGCACACATACTATACAGAGGAACTACAACTCCCAGCATGCTCCAGGAGTGCACACAGTATATGGAGGGACTACAACTCCTGGAGCATGCTGGGAGTTGTAGTCCCTCCATATACTGTGTGCACTCCTGGAGCATGCTGGGAGTTGTAGTTCCTCTGTATAGTATGTGTGCTCCTGGAGCATGCTGGGAGTTGTAGTCCCTCCTCTGGTCACTTACCTCTTCTCTCCTCGGTGCAGGACACTCTGTACCTCACACTCGTCCTCCTGCGCTCTATGGTAGATGCTAGGATGCTGTTACCAGGATGTGGGTGTGATGTCACTGGTCACGTGACACTACAGGTCATGTGACCGATGTAGTATGGGCGGGGCTTCCTGCTGTGTGCTGTGTGGAGGAGGATTATCAGGGTGAGCATATTTGCTATTTGCTGCGGGGTCTGTAGGGGGAGAGAAGGGACCGGGGTCATATATGTGCCCGATACTGGGGAGGGAGGAGCAGCCGGGGGTCACATGCAGATACCACAGGGGGTACATGCTGTATGTGTGTGTGGGGTGCAGTATATTACATGGGGGGTACATCCTGTATGTGTGTGGGGTGCAGTATATTACATGGGGGCACATGCTGTATGTGTGTGGGGGTGCAGTATATTACATGGGGGGTACATGCTGTATGTGTGTGGGGGGTGCAGTATATTACATGGGGGGTACATGCTGTATGTGTGTGGGGGGTGCAGTATATTACATGGGGGGGTACATGCTGTATGTGTGTGGGGGGTGCAGTATATTACATGGGGGTACATGCTGTATGTGTGTGGGGGTGCAGTATATTACATGGGGGGGTACATGCTGTATGTGTGTGTGGGGTGCAGTATATTACATGGGGGGTACATGCTGTATGTGTGTGGGGGGTACAGTATATTACATGGGGGTACATGCTGTATGTGTGTGTGGGGTGCAGTATATTACATGGGGGGTACATCCTGTATGTGTGTGGGGTGCAGTATATTACATGGGGGGTACATGCTGTATGTGTGTGGTGGTGCAGTATATTACATGGGGGGTACATGCTGTATGTGTGTGGGGTGCAGTATATTACATGGGGGGTACATGCTGTATGTGTGTGTGGGGTGCAGTATATTACATGGGGGGTACATGCTGTGTGTGTGGGGGGGCAGTATATTACATGGGGGGTACATGCTGTATGTGTGTGGGGTGCAGTATATTACATGGGGGGTACATGCTGTATGTGTGGGGGGTGCAGTATATTACATGGGGGGTACATGCTGTATGTGTGTGGGGGGTGCAGTATATTACATGGGGGGTACATGCTGTATGTGTGTGGGGGTGCAGTATATTACATGGGGGGTACATGCTGTATGTGTGTGGGGGTGCAGTATATTACATGGGGGGTACATGCTGTATGTGTGTGGGGGTGCAGTATATTACATGGGGGGTACATGCTGTATGTGTGTGGGGTGCAGTATATTACATGGGGGGTACATGCTGTATGTGTGTGGGGTGCAGTATATTACATAGGGGGTACATGCTGTATGTGTGGGGGGTGCAGTATATTACATGGGGGGTACATGCTGTATGTGTGGGGGGGTGCAGTATATTACATGGGGGGTACATGCTGTATGTGTGTGGGGGTGCAGTATATTACATGGGGGTACATGCTGTATGTGTGTGGGGGGTGCAGTATATTACATGGGGGTACATGCTGTATGTGTGTGGGGTGCAGTATATTACATGGGGGGTACATGCTGTATGTGTGTGGGGGGTGCAGTAAATTACATGGGGGGTACATGCTGTATGTGTGGGGGGTGCAGTATATTACATGGGGGGTACATGCTGTATGTGTGGGGGGTGCAGTATATTACATGGGGGGTACATGCTGTATGTGTGGGGTGCAGTATATTACATGGGGGGTACATGCTGTATGTGTGGGGGGTGCAGTATATTACATGGGGGGTACATGCTGTATGTGTGGGGGGTGCAGTATATTACATGGGGGGTACATGCTGTATGTGTGTGGGGTGCAGTATATTACATGGGGGGTACATGCTGTATGTGTGTGGGGTGCAGTATATTACATGGGGGGTACATGCTGTATGTGTGTGGGGGGTGCAGTATATTACATGGGGGGTACATGCTGTATGTGTGGGGGGTGCTGTATATTACATGGGGGGTACATGCTGTATGTGTGGGGGGGGTGCAGTATATTACATGGGGGGTACATGCTGTATGTGTGGGGGGGGGTGCAGTATATTACATGGGGGGTACATGCTGTATGTGTGGGGGGGGGTGCAGTATAATACATGGCGGGTACATGCTGTATGTGTGTGGGGGGTGCAGTATATTACATGGGGGGTACATGCTGTATGTGTGTGGGGTGCTGTATATTACATGGGGGGTACATGCTGTATGTGTGTGGGGGGTGCAGTATATTACATGGGGGTACATGCTGTATGTGTGTGGGGGGTGCAGTATATTACATGGGGGGTACATGCTGTATGTGTGTGGGGGGTGCAGTATATTACATGGGGGTACATGCTGTATGTGTGTGGGGGGTGCAGTATATTACATGGGGGGTACATGCTGTATGTGTGGGGGGTGCAGTATATTACATGGGGGGTACATGCTGTATGTGTGTGGGGTGCAGTATATTACATGGGGGGTACATGCTGTATGTGTGTGGGGGTGCAGTATATTACATGGGGGGTACATGCTGTATGTGTGTGTGGGTGCAGTATATTACATGGGGGGTACATGCTGTATGTGTGTGGGGGGTGCAGTATATTACATGGGGGGTACATGCTGTATGTGTGTGGGGGGTGCAGTATATTACATGGGGGGTACATGCTGTATGTGTGTGGGGTGCAGTATATTACATGGGGGGTACATGCTGTATGTGTGGGGGGTGCAGTATATTACATGGGGGGTACATGCTGTATGTGTGGGGGGTGCAGTATATTATATGGGGGGTACATGCTGTATGTGTGTGGGGTGCAGTATATTACATGGGGGGGTACATGCTGTATGTGTGTGGGGGGTGCAGTATATTACATGGGGGTACATGCTGTATGTGTGGGGGGGCAGTATATTACATGGGGGGTACATGCTGTATGTGTGTGGGGGGTGCAGGATATTACATGTGGGGTACATGCTGTATGTGTGTGGGGGTGCAGTATATTACATGGGGGGTACATGCTGTATGAGTGGCGGTGCAGTATATTACATGGGGGGTACATGCTGTATGTGTGTGGGGGGTGCAGTATATTACATGGGGGTACATGCTGTATGTGTGTGGGGGTGCAGTATATTACATGGGGGGTACATGCTGTATGTGTGTGGGGTGTGCAGTATATTACATGGGGGGTACAGTATATTACATGGGGGGTACATGCTGTATGTGTGTGGGGGTGCAGTATATTACATGGGGGGTACATGCTGTATGTGTGTGGCGGTGCAGTATATTACATGGGGGGTACATGCTGTATGTGTGTGGGGGGTGCAGTATATTACATGGGGGTACATGCTGTATGTGTGTGGGGGTGCAGTATATTACATGGGGGGTACATGCTGTATGTGTGTGGGGTGTGCAGTATATTACATGGGGGGTACAGTATATTACATGGGGGGTACATGCTGTATGTGTGTGGGGGTGCAGTATATTACATGGGGGGTACATGCTGTATGTGTGTGGGGGTGCAGTATATTACATGGGGGGTACATGCTGTATGTGTGTGGGGTGCAGTATATTACACAGGGGGTACATGCTGTATGTGTGTGGGGGGTGCAGTATATTACATGGGGGGTACATGCTGTATGTGTGTGGTGGTTCAGTATATTACATGGGGGGTACATGCTGTATGTGTGGGGGGTGCAGTATATTACATGGGGGGTACATGCTGTATGTGTGTGGTGGTGCAGTATATTACATGGGGGGTACATGCTGTATGTGTGGGGGGTGCAGTATATTACATGGGGGGGTACATGCTGTATGTGTGTGGGGGTGCAGTATATTACATGGGGGGTACATGCTGTATGTGTGGGGGGTGCAGTATATTACATGGGGGGGTACATGCTGTATGTGTGTGGTGGTGCAGTATATTACATGGGGGGTACATGCTGTATGTGTGGGGGGGGGGGTGCAGTATATTACATGGGGGGTACATGCTGTATGTGTGGGGGGGGGGTGCAGTATATTACATGGGGGGTACATGCTGTATGTGTGTGGTGGTTCAGTATATTACATGGGGGGTACATGCTGTATGTGTGGGGGGTGCAGTATATTACATGGGGGGTACATGCTGTATGTGTGGGGTGCAGTATATTACATGGGGGGTACATGCTGTGTGTGTGTGGGGGTGCAGTATATTACATGGGGGGGTACATGCTGTATGTGTGTGGGGGTGCAGTATATTACATGGGGGGTACATGCTGTATGTGTGGGGGGTGCAGTATATTACATGGGGGGGTACATGCTGTATGTGTGTGGTGGTGCAGTATATTACATGGGGGGTACATGCTGTATGTGTGGGGGGTGCAGTATATTACATGGGGGGTACATGCTGTATGTTTGGGGGGTGCAGTATATTACATGGGGGGTACATGCTGTATGTGTGTGGGGTGCAGTATATTACATGGGGGGTACATGCTGTATGTGTGTGGGATGCAGTATATTTCATGGGGGGTACATGCTGTATGTGTGTGGGGGGTGCAGTATATTACATGGGGGGGTGCAGTATATTACATAGGGGGTACATGCTGTATGTGTGGGGGGTGCAGTATATTACATGGGGGGTACATGCTGTATGTGTGTGGGGGTGCAGTATATTTCATGGGGGGTACATGCTGTATGAGTGGCGGTGCAGTATATTACATGGGGGGTACATGCTGTATGTGTGTGGGGGGTGCAGTATATTACATGGGGGGTACATGCTGTATGTGTGGGGTGCAGTATATTACATGGGGGGTACATGCTGTGTGTGTGTGGGGGTGCAGTATATTACATGGGGGGTACATGCTGTATGTGGGGGGTGCAGTATATTACATGGGGGGTACATGCTGTATGTGGGGGGTGCAGTATATTACATGGGGGGTACATGCTGTATGAGTGGCGGTGCAGTATATTACATGGGGGGTACATGCTGTATGTGTGTGGGGTGCAGTATATTACATGGGGGGTACATGCTGTATGTGTGGGGGGTGTGCAGTATATTACATGGGGGGTACAGTATATTACATGGGGGGTACATGCTGTATGTGTGTGGGGGTGCAGTATATTACATGGGGGGTACATGCTGTATGTGTGTGGCGGTGCAGTATATTACATGGGGGGTACATGCTGTATGTGTGTGGGGGGTGCAGTATATTACATGGGGGTACATGCTGTATGTGTGTGGGGGTGCAGTATATTACATGGGGGGTACATGCTGTATGTGTGTGGGGTGTGCAGTATATTACATGGGGGGTACAGTATATTACATGGGGGGTACATGCTGTATGTGTGTGGGGGTGCAGTATATTACATGGGGGGTACATGCTGTATGTGTGTGGGGGTGCAGTATATTACATGGGGGGTACATGCTGTATGTGTGTGGGGTGCAGTATATTACACAGGGGGTACATGCTGTATGTGTGTGGGGGGTGCAGTATATTACATGGGGGGTACATGCTGTATGTGTGTGGTGGTTCAGTATATTACATGGGGGGTACATGCTGT